>NC_091310.1:44429420-44511920 GCF_038502225.1 Cherax quadricarinatus | reverse complement strand
GGGAGGGAGGTGGCAGTGATGGGAGGAACGAGGTGAGGGAGGTGGCAGTGATAGGAGGAACGAGGTGAGGGAGGTGGCAGTGAGCTGAGGAATGAGGTGAGGGTGAGGAAGGTGGCGTTGAGCTGAGGGACGAGGTGAGGGAGGTGACAGCGAGGGGAGGAACGAGGTGGCGGATGTGGCAGTGAGCTGAGGAACGAGGTGAGGGAGGTGGCAGTGAGCTGAGGAACGAGGTGAGGGTGAGGAAGGTGGCATTGAGCTGAGGAACGAGGTGAGGGAGGTGACAGTGAGGGGAGGAACGAGGTGACGGAGGTGGCAGTAAGCTGAGGAACGAGGTGAGGGAGGTGGCAGTGAGCTGAGGAACGAGGTGAGGGAGGTGGCAGTGATGGAACAGGGGGGTGAGGGTCGTAGTGATGGGTCAGGGAGGTGAGGGAAGTAGCAGGGAGGTTGGCAGGGAGTGAAGGAGGTAGCAGTGAGAGCCAGAGGGGTGAGGGAGGTAGCAGTGAGGGCCAGAGGGGTGAGGGAGGTAGCAGTGAGGGCCAGAGGGGTGAGGGAGGTGGCAGGGGGGTGAGGGAGGGGCAGGGAGTGAGTGCATCACAGCTGGGCTGTGATCTTACTCTGATTATTGGGACATGTGGCACCCAGCGGTGCTAAGGGAGGGTGAGGAGGGGGGCGGACACGGTTATGGAGGAAGGGAGAGGGACAGGGAGGGAAGATAAACTAAGGAGGAAAAAACAGTGACGGAGGAAGTGGGAAGGAGGGAGGCAGAAATGACCAGCAGTGGAGAATAACATGACGTTCAATGATGATAAGTTCCAGTATGTACTAGAGAGAGATATATACATAATATATATACCTGGAAAGTACTTGACAGCCTGGTTCCCAATGTGCACACTGCCATAATAAGATACTGGGAGTGAGGGATATGGGACGAAGTGTAAAATAAACCCGGTGAAAGGCAGAGGCGCCGTGGGCATCTGTGGCCCTAGACTATTCAATATCTTACCAAAATATCAGAAACACTGCTGGGATAAGTGTAGAGTTCTTCCTCTTTGTAGAGTCTATCAGTGAGGGAGTTGGTGCTGAGCTGGTAACCTGATACCTTCTGCCACTGTCCACCTAGCAGTAAACAGGTACCTGGGTGCGAGTCACCTGACACCTGCTGCCACGGTTCATCTAGCGCTGGAAGAGTGAGAAAGATTGCATTGGAACAGTGAGAGAGTACTAGAAGAAAGAGTGATGCGAACATTCCGATGAGAGATAGATAGATAGATAGAGAGAGAGAGAGAGAGAGAGAGAGAGAGAGAGAGAGAGAGAGAGAGAGAGAGAGAGAGAGAGAGAGAGAGAGAGCAAGGAGTTTGGCATCTCAGGTTGTGTATTGATCTCTGAGGCCACAGCCCACATCTCACCATTCAGTGTGAGTCAGTGTAAATACTGTTTAGGAATCCTCATTCAGTGTAAACTCTGTTTAGGAATTCTCTTCCACTGTCTTGTATGTCTTTTATGTACACTTCTGCAAGACTGAGGAACTCATTACTTCAGATAAAGATTCCCAGCTGCCGCACATTTGTCTAATTCCTCATCTTGTCAGTATGGTATGCCATTACTCTAACTTCTACCCAGTGCTTCCTCATAAAATGCGAGCACCAACAGTTTAACTGGTCAGGGGCTGGGCCACTTAACGGACGGAATATCGAGCCTCCACCACTGCTTAGGCTGAATGGCCCACATGGGTTTAGCGCTAAATGGAAAATAGATCAAATGAGTTCCTGGAACGTGCTTCCAACAACCTACCTCCACCACTCTAGCCGATCCTCTCAGAGTCAACCCATTAGTCGCACCTCCAACAACCTACCTCCACCATTAGCTGATCCTCTCAGAGTCAACCCATTAGTCGCACCTCCAACAACCTACCTCCACCATTAGCTGATCCTCTCAGAGTCTTATACACAACCCTCCCTTCTCTTGTTAGCCCAGGAGCAGGATTGACTTGCTTTAAACCCATGCTGCCCTGGATTGTGCAATTATTGCGATCCCATGTGATTGTCAGTCTTTCTTCTTAGGGCCTATTCGGAGATTTTGATGTGTGAAGTAGCGCTATTGGCCTATGATTTTTAATGACTAGGATGACACTTGTGTCCAGACTCCCTTGCCATAGAACACTGAAGGCCAGAGATAATGGCTTGTTCCATTTTTTTGTGAATATGGAGTTTCACGAGTCTGGGCCTGGGACAGAATGCATGAGAATGTAATCAATAGAAGAATGATACACTCGTGCAACATTTGGGAATCTTTGTTGAGGAAACGTTTCGTCAGCCAGTGGATGGCGAAACGTTTGGAGTCTGGAGTAATCAGTCCTTGAGGGACCGATTACTCCAAACTCCTCTTCTTCCACCGGTTTCCTTTGTATTGAACTGATGAAGCCACTGGCTGGCGAAACGTTTCCTCAATAAAGAGATTCCCAAATGTTGCACGAGTGTATCATTCTTCAACTTGTGAGGTTTCTAGATCATTTATCACGTGTAATCAATGGCTGCAAAATCAACTTAGGATACGTCAGACATCGTGAAGATGTGGGATGTGCTTTGAGTCTCACTCATAAAAACTCAGAAGAATCTCATGTGTATGGAGTGATGAATGGGTTTGTAGATGAATGGTTTACTGGACACAGTCAGTGACTTGAGCTTACGCACATGTGGCATATCTTAAGGTAAGCATTATTTACAAACACTGGTTTAGCGTTAGTAAATGAGGTGTTGAGGTGGTGGTAGGCTTGTGTGTGTGCACGCACCTATATGTGGTTGCACGGGTCGATTCACAGCTCCTGGTCCCACAGTATGTGTGTGTGTGCCCACCTTAATTGTGATTGCAGGGGTTGAGTCATAGCTCCTGGCTTCTCCTCTTCACTGGTTGCTACTAGGTCTACTCTCTCCCTATTCCATGAGCTTGATCATACCTCTTCTTAAAACTATGTATGGGTCCTGCCTCCACTACGTCACTTTCCAGATTGTTCCACTTCCAGACAACTCTATGGCTGAAGAAGTACTTCTTAACATCCATGCGACTAATCTGAGTTTTCATCTTTCAGTTGTGACCCCTTGTTGCTGTGTCCCATCTCTGAAACATTCTGTCCCTATCCACGTTGTCCATTGCTCTCAGTATTTTATATGTTGTTATCATGTACCCACCCCCATGCCTCTTGTCCTCCACAGTGTTGTCAGGTTGAGCTCCCCTAACCTCTCCTCCTAGGACAAACTCATCAGCTCCGGGATTAGTGTTGTTGTAAACCTTTGCACTTTTTCTAATTTCTTGACGTGTTTGACCAGGTGTGGGTTCCATACTAGTGCTGCATACTCCAATATGGGCCTGACGTACATGGTGTACATTGTCGTGAATGACTCCTTACTTAGATGTCGAAACGCTATTCTCAGGTTTGCCAGGCGCCTATATGCTGCAGCAGTTATTTGGTTGATGTGCGCTTCAGGAGATGTGCTCGGTATCATGCTCACCCCAAGATCCTTTTCTCCTTAAGTGAGTTTTGCAGCCTCTGGTCTCTTAGGCTGTACTACGTCTGTGTGTACTCACCTAGTTGTGTGTGTGTGTGTGTGTGTGTGTGTGTGTGTGTGTGTGTGTGTGTGTGTGTGTGTGTGTGTGTGTGTGTGTGTGTGTGTGTGTGTTTGTGTGTGTGTGTGTGTGTACTCACCTAGTTGTGGTTGCAGGGGTCGATTTATAGCTCCTGGCCCTCCTGTGTGTACTCACCTAGTTGTACTCACCTAGTTGAGGTTGCGGGGGTCGAGTCCGAGCTCCTGGCCCCGCCTCTTCACTGATCGCTACTAGGTCACTCTCCCTGAGCCGTGAGCTTTATCATACCTCTGCTTAAAGCTATGTATGGATCCTGCCTCCACTACATCGCTTCCCAAACTATTCCACTTACTGACTACTCTGTGGCTGAAGAAATACTTCCTAACATCCCTGTGATTCATCTGTGTCTTCAGCTTCCAACTGTGTCCCCTTGTTACTGTGTCCAATCTCTGGAACATCCTGTCTTTGTCCACCTTGTCAATTCCTCTCAGTATTTTGTATGTCGTTATCATGTCCCCCCTATCTCTCCTGTCCTCCAGTGTCGTCAGGTTGATTTCCCTTAACCTCTCCTCGTAGGACATACCTCTTAGCTCTGGGACTAGTCTTGTTGCAAACCTTTGCACTTTCTCTAGTTTCTTCACGTGCTTGGCTAGGTGTGGGTTCCAAACTGGTGCCGCATACTCCAATATGGGCCTAACGTACACGGTGAACAGGGTCCTGAATGATTCCTTATTAAGATGTCGGAATGCTGTTCTGAGGTTTGCTAGGCGCCCATATGCTGCAGCAGTTATTTGGTTGATGTGCGCTTCAGGAGATGTGCCTGGTGTTATACTCACCCCAAGATCTTTTTCCTTGAGTGAGGTTTGTAGTCTCTGACCCCCTAGACTGTACTCCGTCTGCGGCCTTCTTTGCCCTTCCCCAATCTTCATGACTTTGCACTTGGTGGGATTGAACTCCAGGAGCCAATTGCTGGACCAGGTCTGCAGCCTGTCCAGATCCCTTTGTAGTTCTGCCTGGTCTTCGATCGAGTGAATTCTTTTCATCAACTTCACGTCATCTGCAAACAGGGACACCTCAGAGTCTATTCCTTCCGTCATGTCGTTCACAAATACCAGAAACAGCACTGGTCCTAGGACTGACCCCTGCGGGACCCCGCTGGTCACAGGTGCCCACTCTGACACCTCGCCACGTACCATGACTCGCTGCTGTCTTCCTGACAAGTATTCCCTGATCCATTGTAGTGCCTTCCCTGTTATCCCTGCTTGGTCCTCCAGTTTTTGCACCAATCTCTTGTGTGGAACTGTGTCAAACGCCTTCTTGCAGTCCAAGAAAATGCAATCCACCCACCCCTCTCTCTCTTGTCTTACTGCTGTCACCATGTCATAGAACTCCAGTAGGTTTGTGTGTGTGTGTGTGTGTGTGTGTGTGTGTACTCACCTAGTTGAGGTTGCGGGGGTCGAGTCCGAGCTCCTGGCCCCGCCTCTTCACTGATCGCTACTAGGTCACTCTCCCTGAGCCGTGAGCTTTATCATACCTCTGCTTAAAGCTATGTATGGATCCTGCCTCCACTACATCGCTTCCCAAACTATTCCACTTACTGACTACTCTGTGGCTGAAGAAATACTTCCTAACATCCCTGTGATTCATCTGTGTCTTCAGCTTCCAACTGTGTCCCCTTGTTACTGTGTCCAATCTCTGGAACATCCTGTCTTTGTCCACCTTGTCAATTCCTCTCAGTATTTTGTATGTCGTTATCATGTCCCCCCTATCTCTCCTGTCCTCCAGTGTCGTCAGGTTGATTTCCCTTAACCTCTCCTCCTGTGTGTGTGTGTGTGTGTACTCACCTAATTGTACTCACCTAATTGTGGTTGCAGGGGTCGAGACTCAGCTCCTGGCCCCGCCTCTTCACTGATCGCTACTGGATCCTCTCTCTCTCTGCTTCCTGAGCTTTGTCATACCTCTTCTTAAAACTATGTATGGTTCCTGCCTCCACTACTTCACTTGCTAGGCTATTCCACTTGCTGACAACTCTATGACTGAAGAAATACTTCCTAACGTCCCTGTGACTCGTCTGAGTCTTCAGCTTCCAGTTGTGACCCCTTGTCCCTGTGTCCCCTCTCTGGAACATCCTATCTCTGTCCACCTTGTCTATTCCCCGCAGTATCTTGTATGTCGTTATCATGTCTCCCCTGACCCTTCTGTCCTCCAGTGTCGTCAGTCCGATTTCCCTTAACCTTTCCTCGTACGACATTCCCTTGAGCTCTGGGACTAGCCTTGTTGCAAACCTTTGTACTTTCTCTAACTTCTTGACGTGCTTGACCAGGTGTGGGTTCCAGACTGGTGCTGCATACTCCAGTATGGGCCTAACATACACTGTGTACAGTGTCTTGAACGATTCCTGTGTGTGTGTGTGTGTGTGTGTGTGTGTGTATGTGTGTGTGAGAGAGAGGAGGGACCTGAGGATGATAGTCATTGAGATGGTGGTAGGCTGGTGTGTACCAGGGATCAGTGAGGAAGCTGAGGATGATAGTTGTTGAGGTGGTGGTAGGCTGGTGTGTACCAGGGATCAGTGAGGAAGCTGAGGATGATAGTTGTTGAGGTGGTGGTAGGCTGGTGTGTACCAGGGATCAGTGAGGAAGCTGAGGATGATAGTTGTTGAGGTGGTGGTAGGCTGGTGTGTACCAGGGATCAGTGAGGAAGCTGAGGATGATAGTTGTTGAGGTGGTGGTAGGCTGGTGTGTACCAGGAATCAGTGAGGAAGCTGAGGATGATAGTTGTTGAGGTGGTGGTAGGCTGGTGTGTACCAGGGATCAGTGAGGAAGCTGAGGATGATAGTTGTTGAGGTGGTGGTAGGCTGTGCAAGGGGAGGTACACAGCGACCACTATCCCGTGCACGTCACCAGCTCTCACATTCTCTGTAATAGGGAAGAACTTGTAAGTCGTAGTCACTTATCTTTTTCTGGCACACTGTACGGTGCTCAGGTAGTGTTGTTGGGTTGCCCGTGGATGGTTGGTTGTCTTTGATGGTACAAGGATCATTCATGGCTGACTGCTGACTTATGGGTGAGTGGACCTGCTGCGGCGTCGCGTGTGGCGGAAGTTTAAATGTCAGGCGGCCAATGCTCTTGTTTTTATTTACTTTAATTAATGATTTGCTAGCATGAAATTTCGTACATGTGGAATAAGTCTTTCAGGATGCCTGAAGGTGATTGACTCACCATCTGAACTTGAATTTGCTCTGGTGTTGCAATCTGGTGACTTGAGACCTAACCATGTCTGCAGACACCCTCATAGGCTGGGAATGTGCTTTTACGAAACCATAAGAGTTAGCTTGTATTCACAGTCACATCTGTTCTTGCTACAGTTCCTCTGTACCTGCCTTTTCTCTTTTGTTTGTTGAATACCTTTCATGTGTGGGAGTTGTTTCAGCATCACAAGAGAAGCTACGGGATGCTAATATACCTTAATTACACATGCGGAGGGAATGTTATGCCTGGAGGATTTATGAATGGCTGGGGAGGGAACGTATCAGGGAACTACCAACAGTGTGCGTGCCATTATCTCTGTGTTTATGTACTTCATTGTATGTATTTTTCTTCTTTCCAAGTTGCAGTTATCCACATTTATTCACGTTTTGTCTATCGACTTCTGTGCGGGGGATTTGCAAGTACCAGCAATAACGTTAATCAAATGCATAATGTTGCAGGGCTCGGGGAGGCATTAGTGTTCTCGTTATCAGCAAGAATATTCATCACAGTGATTCCACATTAACTTCTGCTGACACAAGTCAAGTCATGGATGAATGGTACCCAAGCGGACATGGCGGAAATACCAAAAAAAAAAAAAGTGGAACAAAGGGAATTCTAAAGTCGGAGGTGTCATACAGTGCCTGGATAACGTAGAAAGGGGGGGGGGGGAACCTCAGTTTCTTGGATGAAGAGCGCTCACCAACATCTAGGCAACTTCTCTTGAAACAAAAAATATAGGACTGCTACTCGGCGTTGTACAAATTAAAAAAAAAATAACTAAACGAAACGAAATCCATTTAACGTTTCTCCAGCCAAAAGTCCTGGAGCGTCTTTGTCCACACTGGGCTGGAGTGTAACACGACTCACTATTAAGTAATGATTGCCTCACACATGCTGCACTAACAAAATTAATGTACTACTTTCGTTAAAATATCTCAAAATAAGAATTACTTATTCTAGGTTGTACATCGGAAGATGCAAACTAATGCGTGGGCTCCCTCACGTTGTGGTGGCAGACTTTAACCCAGACTAACACCAGTTAGTTACACCTGATTAATATTGTGCAATTACATATGCCTTATTGTATATAATATCCTATTATTCATAACAAAACACCTGTTTTATTGTATATACGTGTTTTATTTTGTATGGCAAATAAGTGCTTCTGTATTCCAAACATGTTTTGTGTTGTGTGAGGAACGTGTCTCGCTACCAGTGGACGGAACATCCAGCCTCCACAACTCTAGTGAATGACCCACACAAATTTATTGTTTCGTATAATCAGTTATACTAATGAATAATTCTTTCTTTGTGACAGATGCGAAGGGACGTGACTAAAACCAGCAGCAGACTGAATGGACCAATATCACACACACTGCCGGGCAGCACGTGAGCCTTCAGCCCTCTCTCCACACACCCCAGCCCTCTCCACCCACACAGTTTGCATTTTCACCTCTCCAAGGGATCCCTGCTTCATCAACAGCTGCACCAGCAGCACCAACAGCTGTAGCAGTAGCAGCAACAGCTGCACCAGTAGCAGAACCAACAATTGCAGTAGTAGCAGCACCTTCATTGCAGCAAGTGCTGCAGCAGCAGGCAGGCCTGGACTATTTCTCGGTGATGAGGGAACCTTGCTTGCGTCTGTAAAAAAACAAGATTTTTTTTTCTTAGTGTTGCCAGATCACTGGGACCAAAATATTGGCGACAGTAGGCTGGCGTCCACTGTCAGCCACCAGGCTGGCGTCCACTGTCAGCCACCAGGCTGGCGTCCACTGTCAGCCACCAGGCTGACATAGAAGTGCTGCGCTGGCGTGTGTTTATTGCCCCCCAGTCCCCCATACCACCCCTGGGTGATTGCATTAAGTACTCTCAGGAATTCAGTCAGTGTGTCTCATCGTATGGGCCATTGACTGACTGTCCTCAAGTCAATGCTTATTGAACATTCCCAGTTTTAAAAACAAAATGTGAAGGTGTTACAAATATGCAAAAGGCTGAAATAATGTTAGGTTGTCAGGAAGTGCAGAAAGACACAGTAACCCCCGCCAATGTACCCAGCTGATGTTGTTGTTGTTCCTGCACTTTTTATGTTAGTTACAATGGTCGTTGTGGACACACTCGACCTGTCATCTCTCTTGTATGTTCCTCTACTTTATTAGTTTAGCTTCTTGAAGCTCCTTTACATTTGTGTGGCCACGGTGATCTTGGAGTTCCCGCACTGATCCTGTGTGTGTGTGTGTGTGTGTGTGTGTGTGTGTGTGTGTGTGTGTGTGTGTGTGTGTGTGTTGTAACTCAGCAGCGCAGCTGACGTGTTAATTTGGAAACATTTCGCTAACAAATGTACTCACCAAGCTGTGTTTGTGGGGGCCGAGTCACAGCCTCTCACTGTATGCTTGGTATTAAAATTCAGGTAATAGAATGTTGGGTAAAATTCGTCTCCATCCTCGCCAGTCCCCTTCTCCCAGACGTCTGCCGGTCCCCTTATCCCAGACGTCTGCCGGTCCCCTTATCCCAGACGTCTGCCAGTCCCCTTCTCCCAGACGTCTGCCAGTCCCCTTCTCCCAGACGTCTGCCGGTCCCCTTATCCCAGACGTCTGCCAGTCCCCTTATCCCAGACGTCTGCCAGTCTCCCCTCCTTTCCTCTTCACTAACCATCTGCCAATCCTCGCCTCCATCTGCCCCTTCCTGGCTACTCAGCAACACATGGCCCACAACTGTCTGCTGCTTCTGTCAGCCACAACACTACACCTGGCCAGGTGACACCTATTTCTGGCCACTCTTGGACACTTTGAATTCTCCCTAAAACAATACCCGCGTGTTCACTACAACGCCTTCGTGCTCACTACAACACCTGCATGCTCACTACAACACCTTCGTGCGCAGTACAACACCTGCGTGATCACTACAACACCTGCGTGATCACTACAACACCTGCGTGATCACTACAACACCTGCATGCTCACTACAGCACCTGCGTGCGCAGTAGTGCAACACCTGCGTGCTCACTACAACATCGGCGTGCTCACCACAACACTTACATGCTCACCACAACACTTACATGCTCACCACAACACCTGCAACACTTGATGCATCTTTTGTTATTCTTCCAACACACTATTACCATAATACATGTTTTGTTATTCAACCACACGGGAAACTGTTAGGTTTTTTAGGGGGGACAAAGGCGTCAGTATCCACTCTCGTCACCACGATACACAAAATTAGTCTTTTATTTTTCTTGATATCTTTACAAGCATTAGCACTGGTCGACGTTGCCCAGCGGTGAGAGTAGCGACTCTCATTGCTGAGGTCCAGGTAATAAACCCTGGGCATTAACATAACATTTACAAGCATTGTAAGACTTTTTTTTAATTCTGTGTAAAACCTTAGTAGGTACCTGGCTGACTTCTCCAGGTAGATAATCTTTTGATGGATTAATATCTGCTTGACTGTGTTGTGTCATGACTGGTGTTGGTACTGATGTCTGTGACACGCTTCTAGTGACTGTGTTGTGTCATGACTGGTGTTGGTACTGATGTCTGTGACACGCTTCTAGTGACTGTGTTGTGTCATGACTGGTGTTGGTACTGATGCCTGTGACACGCTTCTAGTGACTGTGTTGTGTCATGACTGGTGTTGGTACTGATGTCTGTGACACACTTCTAGTGACTGTTGTGTCATGACTGGTGTTGATACTGATGTCTGTGACACACTTCTAGTGACTGTTGTGTCATGACTGGTGGTTGTACTGATGCTTCTGTCACTGCTAGTGACTGTCGTAATATGACAGTCATTAGGTGTGTGTTTGCCTCTAGGCGACAACAGGTAGCAGGTGACCTGCCTCTCCTTTTTCCCCTACACCCAGGATTCGAAACCTGGATGTATGTGGTTGTGAGCCGAACGCTGTAAAGTCAAGAGCTACGAGACACGGGTTGCTTGCTGCCTACTGACAACATATGGGCACCTTCTGCTTCCTTCACCCACCACATACAACATATGGGAACTTGCTTTTTCTTATCCCTCACTGTACGACACATGGGGGACTAATAAACCATTCTGGAAGCTAGAGGCAGGAGGCCATATGGTTGCCAACTGGCGGGTTGGAGGTGGTGGTGGTGGTGACGGTGGTAGTAGTAGTGACGGTGGTGGTGACGGTGGTAGTGGTAGTGACGGTGGTGGTGACGGTGGTAGTGGTAGTGACGGTGGTGGTGGAGGTGATGAAGGTGGTGTGGACAGCCCAGAAGGTTCACACTGCGTGAGGTACCTAAACTCCGTTGTTGTTAATTTGTTATGTAAAAATCAGCTGTCGCGGGCCATAATCAGCTGTCGCGGACCATAATCAGCTGTCGCAGGATGTAATCAGCTGTCGTGGGTTGTAATCAGCTGTCGCGGGATGTAATCAGCTGTCGCGGGTCGTAATCAGCTGTCGCGGGATGTAATCAGATGTTACGGATCATAACCAGATACTGACTCTTAATGACTCAGTAAGAGTATCATGAAAAACTATATCAGTGCTTAAATATTTGTGACCTTGACTCAAGGTGTGTGTGTGTGTGTGTGTGTGTGTGTGTGTGTGTGTGTGTGTGTGTGTGTGTGTGTGTGTGTGTGTGTGTGTGTGTGTGGGTTAGAGAGAAACATGCAGTTACTAGAAGGAGGAGGGAAGGGAGTGACCCCTTCACGATAGTGAAGGGGAAACAGAACCTCCCTAACATATCCCCAGATGTACGACTCCTACGGGTTTAACTCTTCCCCTTGAGTGCACTCCAAGAACACTGCCTCCCAAGGTAACACTTACTTATTATTACACCAAAGAACATTTTCTCTAATATATATATTTTTTCTGTATTTAGATATAAAAAATTGCATTGTAAGATATTATTGTGTGGTATCATATAAATGCAATGTGTATATAATGTTTATTTTAAGGTCAGTGTTGAGAGAGTGATGGAGGCTCTGTTGTCACCCAGCCGTTCCTCATGCCGTTCACACGTTCCTCATGCTGTTCACACGTTCCTCATACCATACACACTGCCCTCATACCGTACACACTACCCTCATAAAGTACACACTGCCCTCATACCGTACACACTACCCTCATAAAGTACACACTGCCCTCATACCATACACTGCCTTCATACCGTACACACTACCCTCATAAAGTACACACTACCCTCATACCGTATACACTGCCCTCATAAAGTACACACTACCCTCATAAAGTACACACTACCCTCATAAAGTACACACTACCCTCATACCGTACACACTGCCCTCATACCATACACTGCCCTCATACCGTACACACTACCCTCATACCGTACACACTATCCTCATACCGTACACACTGCCCTCATACCATACACTGCCCTCATACCGCACACACTACCTTCATACCGTACACACTACCCTCATACCGTATACACTGCCCTCATACCATACACTGCCCTCATACCGTACACACTACCCTCATAAAGTACACACTACCCTCATACCATACACTGCCCTCATACCGTACACACTACCCTCATAAAGTACACACTACCCTCTTACCATACACTGCCCTCATACCGTACACACTACCCTCATAAAGTACACACTACCCTCATACCATACACTGCCCTCATACCGTACACTCTACCCTCATACCGTATACACTGCCCTCATACCATACACTGCCCTCATACCGTACACACTACCCTCATAAAGTACACACTACCCTCATACCGTACACATTGCCCTCATACCATACACTGCCCTCATACCGTACACACTACCCTCATAAAGTACACACTGCCCTCATACCATACACTGCCCTCATACCGTACACACTACCCTCAAAGTACACACTACCCTCATACCATACACTACCCTCATACCATACACTGCCCTCATACCATAAACACTGCCCTCATACAGTACACACTGCCCTCATACCGTGTACACTGCCATCATACCATACACACTGCCCTCATACCATACACGCTGCCCTCATACCGTACACACACTGCCATCACACCATGCACACTGCCCTCATACCATACACGCTGCCCTCATACCATGCACACTGCCCTCATACCGTTCACACTGCCATCATACCATACACACTGCCCTCATACCATACACACTGCCATCATACCATACACACTGCCCTCATACCATACACTGCCATACCATACACACTGCCCTCATACCATACACACTGCCCTCATACCATACACACTGCCCTCATACCCTACACACTGCCCTCATACCGTGCACACTGCCCTCATACAATACACACTGCCATCATACCATACACACTGCCCTCATACCATACACACTGCCATCATACCATACACACTGCCCTCATACCATACACACTGCCCTCATACCATACACACTGCCCTCACACCGTGCACACTGCCCTCATACCATACACACTGCCCTCATACCATACACACTGCCCTCATACCATACACACTGCCCTCATACCGTGCACACTGCCCTCATACCATACACACTGCCCTCATACCATACACACTGCCATCATACCATACCCACTGCCTTCATATCATACACACTGCCATCATACAGTAATTTGGTTACTTGCGGTTAATTAATGTTATGTTTATGAACACTTAAGTTAACCTGAGATAACTTACATAAACATTGCTTAGATCACGCTAAAACTGAGGCGCTTTAATCTGTTAGGAAACAAACGGTGAGGTTTGAGGTGGGTTCCTTTAACAGTGTGAATGTTGTGGCATCACTGTTAACAGTGTGGATGTTGTGGCATCACTGTTAACTGTGGATGTTGTGGCATCACTGTTAACAGTGTGGATGTTGTGGCATCACTGTTAACAGTGTGGATGTTGTGGCATCACTGTTAACAGTGTGGATGTTGTGGCATCACTGTTAACAGTGTGAATGTTGTGGCATCACTGTTGTTAACAGTATGAGTGTTGTGGCAACACTGTTGTTAACAGTATAAATGTTGTGGCAACACTGTCGTGGTTACCACCCACATGTTATTTGTAGGTGTTGAGTAACGTCACAGCTGGCGGCCATGTGACACCTGTGAACAGTAACGTCATTGTTTCACCAAAGTAACGTCACTGTAACACTGAAGTAACATCAGTGTTACACCAAAGTAACGTCACTGTAACACTGAAGTAACATCAGTGTTACACCAAAGTAACGTCACTGGAACACTGAAGTTACATCACTAAGTCTTGCAAACTTAAGTCTCCCCTATGAACTTATTTTCCTCTACCACAATTCAACATCTTCACTCAATCAGCGTGACTTGCAAAATAAAATAAAACGTACAGTTTTTAGTATTAATTTTTATAACTCAGAAGACTATAATGAAAACCATTTGTGGCATTTTTACAAGTTAAATTTCACATAATCAAATTGTTCGATACTAGAAATTTTAAAAATAATCTTCAAAGACTGGTAAGTACACGCTATGTGAACAAGACAATTTCCCCATGGAAAATTGGTTCATTGGGCAACACTGGTGCCTATAAATTATAGTATTACTTTTAGGTATTACCCGTGCACTGTGTTATTATCCTAGATATTACCTGTGCACTGTGCTAGTCCACGTAAGTTTGAGATGTTCACACATATAGTGAGGGAAGCGTCGTCTCGCTGGACGAATATTGTTACTAGAACACCCTGGCCAGTTCTACTCTCACCCATATATATATATATATGGGTGTGCTGTACATGCATACGCTGAAATATTTCGAAGCAGAGCTGGCCAGAGTTCGCTTTCAGTTCTCGCTAAGCAGTAGTGTTAAGTGCACTCATATGGCAGAAATAAAATCAGTAGAATAAGTTATATATATTGATTCGATTTATAAATGTTTCACTTCCGCTATTTTACAAATCTCTCTTTTAGAACAAATGTTTAATAAATTGTGTTTATTTAAAAAAATATATATTGATTCTTTTATACAAATCCTTTGTGTGTGAGTGAGGAATTGTGAGTATTGTGTGTCAAATTATGGGTGATAACCCCAGGAGAGGCTTGTTAAACTGATCATGGGGAGACCCATGACCACTGATCATGGGAGACCCATGACCACTGATTATGGGGAGACCCATGAACACTGATCATGGGGAGACCCATGATCAAGAGCCGTTCAACGTTAAGGCATCTTCCTGAGACCCACCAGGCTGAGAGTGGGTACACAAGACTACAACAGTGTCTCCATTGTTGTAGTCATCTGTATTCGACTGAGATATGTAACACTTATAGGACTGTAGAAGCATTTCCTCTGATGCTTAGCACTCCTAGGACTGCAGAAGTAGTTCCGAGATAGCACTCTTAGGGTAGAGAAAAACCCGCAGCAAGTTCCATATTTCACCAATTTCCAGTGATCCTGACAACACTGCTAGACTTCTCCAAGAGGCCAACCTCAGTGTCACCACCATCACGTCTACCACTACCACAGACATCACCTGAGCCTACGACGGCGGCTTCAACTACACAGGTAAACCTGGAACTGACACCATTTACTGTGGTGACTGCGACAAGGTTTATGGTGGTGAAACAGCCTGATGGTTGGACACACACTGGCGAGCAACCAACACTTTGAAAGGGTATGTCAATCACCGTAACACACGCTTCCGCCTCATGAAATAAGCTGAGGCCAAACTAGTTACTTCGGCAGACAAATGGCAGTGCTTAGATTCAACGCGACTTAGTACGACGAATACCATCACACAGAATATGGGCAGCTGTGATACACTGATTCTCTCGCCTAACTTCTCCATCATCTGCGTGACCTGACGTAAAGTTTCACCTCGCCTTCACCTGCACTGCTGCTATATGGACTGCATGTTTTTTTCCAAGCATTGGTCATAAGGTTTGATAAAGCTTGTTGTCCAAGCGAGAGATCATCTGTTACTAGAGTCCATAATCTGTTTAAGTGTGGTGTTGTAGCAGAAGAGGTGATAACAATATTCTTCTTTCAATGGAACAATGTAGGCGGCTAGTAATGCTAGTTTTAGAGACCTTGCTAACACACGTAACTGGTTGAGTGTCAGGTGTGTGTGTGGTGTAACAGGTGTAGCGGAAGCAGTAATAACAGTGAGGGCGGAGAGGTGATAATTACCTGGACACACCAGCACACTTCCCTGCACTCCTCTATAACACTGACCACCACAACATCTATTTAATAACTTCAGTGTATTATATTCAACATAGTAATACACACATTTTATGATATGTCAGTATTTTATATGCAGGGTGGACCGGAAGACCTCGGTCCCAGGACCAAAAACACCACTGGTCGGATTATCATACGACAGGGGACGGTTGTCCCTGACTATTATAATACCCTGCCTTCTAGGTGCTGAGCTGTGCTTCCCTGTGTGCACATCCCTCTCAAAGGGTGGGAAGAAATGCAGTGTGTCGACACTTGCTGAAAAAACATAAATGCAGAGGACGTCCTCATTTGTACGTTTCATCTAACATATGTACTTGAAGAGACCAGTTTCATAAATCAAGGAGTGCACTGCATTTGCGGGAAGTAGTGTACCGTCAGACCACAGCGCATGTATACTGAAGCTGCCGTAGCTTCTGAATGCACAGCGGAATGCTTGATGATGCAAATAAAACACACTGCGAACTATGATATGTTTATTGTGAAGGCGTCTTGTCAGTCAGAGACCATCAATTCACACAACGGACAAGACCGGGGTTGTGTGAACAGATAAGGACCCAGCTGGGGCGAAACGTCTTCGCCATAAAATACCATAATCCGCAATGTTTGTGTGACTGTATTATTTACTTACTGTCTGTATACTCTGCCATTGTATTACCAGACTTGATGATATCCTCATCGCTATATTGAAGTCCTCCAACTCAGGCAGACACGGTGTATTAAATATGCACGATCCTTTCCGGTGTACACAACCATTCTAATGTACACATTCCACTATGATGTACAAAACACGTTGGCTTAACTGGTATTCTTATCATCAACGTCCAACATCAGAATCTGCAGTGATAGAAGTTTTCACTGCATTAAGAGGCAGTGTCCTTCAGCTGAGTGATTCGTATATAATCAAATTTAGTGATGAACAGAGTTGGTATAAACCTTGGTAATAAATACCGACAAGTTGGTTTAGAAAGACACGTAAGCAAATACTATGACGTATTAGAAAACGTTTCGGTCCTGGGACCTTGATCACTTCTAACATACAGAGGTAGAAAGACATTATATATATAGGCGAAGAGCGAGGTGTGAGTGATTTAAGGTACGCCGGTGTCCTCCACAGACTCCACGGGCATTTGATGAACTTGGATGAGGCACAACTCGTTCTCACCGAACCAGACCTCAGACGCCGACGGTGCCTAGAAACCTCACTAATCGAAGTCACCGACACAATAGAATGTAACACTAGAAACCACAAAATTTAAAAAAACATTAGCATACATAATACTTAAGCAGGCTAAGTACCACCAACCCAACAACACAGGAGTCACACGATCTTATCGTCTACCCTTCCTCATCCCAACATGGCATTCTTCAGGTCACCATGCGTCACTCACACCTCACTTTCCGCCTATATATAATGTCTTTCTACCTCTGTATGTTAGAATGCTGGGCCACCACTTGGAAGGACCCGGGCCGGGAGAATACCGGCGAATCTTTAACAACTGTATGTTAGAAGTGATCAAGGTCCCAGGACCGAAACATTTTCTAATGTCATAGTGTTTGCTTACGTGTCTTTCTAAATGAACAGAGTTAATCAGACAGCTACATATGGGTCGCCTGTTGTAGTGATCACGCTCTCAAGGCCATATGCTGTAGTGGCTACACTCTCAAAGTCATCTATTGCAGTGACCACATTGTTAGGGTCTTCTGTTGCAGTGACTACACTGTCAAAGTCTTATGCTGTAGTGGTTACACTGTCATAGTCATCTGTTGCAATGACCACACTTAGGGGCTTGTCTGTTCCAGTCACCACACTGTTAAGAGTCGTCCTTTTCAGTGATTACACTGTCAAGGTCATTTGCTGCAGTGGCATAATACGACCGTAATAAAGTCACTGGAGGGCGAAACGTCTACAAAATAAAGATACCCAGATGTTGCACATGTGTTCTAAGTCATCAACTTGTCGGTACTGTGTACCATATCTTTGTAGCGGAGAACGTTTCGCCAACCACTGGCTTTATCAGTCTAATACAAAGGATAGTACAACAGACGGTGGAAGACATGAAGTAGTTTGAGGTGATCAGTCCTTTTTAGCCTCGAATGGTGTTTCGTCCAATAGTCTTGATGAATCTGCCGCAGTTGTCTCTGCGTCGCTAACAGACGCTCAGCAGTGACTTGATACACAGTAACGTGTGAAGACACTTGACGGAATGGTAAGAAGCTAGAATAGTTTTAAATGCTTTGCTAAGCTAAATTTACTCCACCACTACTACACCAACTTACCCTCCAGCATCTGATTTTATTAGACCCCATCTATCACCCTTGACCTCTGACCTCTATATATTCTGCGACTTTTCATTGCTTTCATAAATGTTTCGCCCCTAGAGGGCGAAACATTTGCCAAAAAACCTAAATGCTGCAAGTATGTTTTTATTCTGAAGTCGTTAATGTATATCAGCAAGGGACTTAAAACTGATCCCTGTGGAAAGCCACTTGTGACTATTCCCCATTATGATTTCTCTGCATACAATGACTCCAGTCTAATAGAGAAGCTCTTAGTACCGAGTGCTGCTACTGTCTCCATCCTTTGTGGAACTTTATCAAGAACCTGATGCAGAGTTACCTATAATGGACACTTAAGTTTGATACAAAAATCCATAAACTGCACATTATAACGAAGAGTTAGGAGACAACCCACATTAAGCAATATACGAGAAACACAACACGTAAACAAATTACTGTTTGTACTTCAAAGATTAATATTTGTATATCGAGACCTCGACTGTTGTGTATGCTAAGCAATATTATTATTATTTAATGTTTTGGAATATTTTTTTCCCAAGGTTTCACAATTTACCAACTTTCCTCTTTATATTTACTGTGGTATTTACCCGTCAGTAATTTTTATTACTAAGACACACAATCATATGAGACGCCACAACATATTCGACGTAATATTTATTCCTGTCGAAATGACACCAAAGATTTATCTTCGAACAAATTAGTAACACTAAGCGCTGTGTTGTCATGAGAGTGACTATTATGAGGAAGCTTCACTTCAGTGCTGATGTAACACTTCAGAAATGATCAGTTGACTCTTGTAACTTTAGCTGATATATGTATGCCAACAATGTAAATAAGACACTTGTGCCAACACTAGTAGAGTGCACGAGAGATATGAGTAAGATGTGTTGAACAGGTTAGGTTAGGTTTGTCAGGAAACAGGACAAGTGTTTCCTGACGCGGGCCTTAGTCAGATGATGATCCGCCGTTGGAGCCTTTGGTCATCTGACCGAGGCCTTCAGCTGGCTTACCCGTCCACCCCTTTAAAAAATGATAGTCATAGTTATAACCATTATTATTTTTATTTATGCACTGAACAGGTCATGTGACCTGTTCAATACATCTTACAGATGTCTTGCTGGGGTGGGACCAGGGTCACCAATACATCTTACAGATGTCTTGCTGGGGTGGCACCAGGGTCACCAATACATCTTACTGTTGTCTTGCTGGGGTGGCACCAGGGTCACCAATACATCTTACAGATGTCTTGCTGGGGTGGCACCAGGGTCACCAATACATCTTACTGTTGTCTTGCTGGGGTGGCACCAGGGTCACCAATACATCTTACTGTTGTCTTGCTGGGGTGGCACCAGGGTCACCAATACATCTTACTGTTGTCTTGCTGGGGTGGCACCAGGGTCACCAATACATCTTACAGATGTCTTGCTGGGGTGGCACCAGGGTCACCAATACATCTTACTGTTGTCTTGCTGGGGTGGCACCAGGGTCACCAATACATCTTACAGATGTCTTGCTGGGGTGGCACCAGGGTCACCAATACATCTTACAGATGTCTTGCTGGGGTGGGACCAGGGTCACCAATACATCTTACAGATGTCTTGCTGGGGTGGCACCAGGGTCACCAATACATCTTACTGTTGTCTTGCTGGGGTGGCACCAGGGTCACCAATACATCTTACAGATGTCTTGCTGGGGTGGCACCAGGGTCACCAATACATCTTACTGTTGTCTTGCTGGGGTGGCACCAGGGTCACCAATACATCTTACTGTTGTCTTGCTGGGGTGGCACCAGGGTCACCAATACATCTTACAGATGTCTTGCTGGGGTGGCACCAGGGTCACCAATACATCTTACTGTTGTCTTGCTGGGGTGGCACCAGGGTCACCAATACATCTTACTGTTGTCTTGCTGGGGTGGCACCAGGGTCACCAATACATCTTACAGATGTCTTGCTGGGGTGGCACCAGGGTCACCAATACATCTTACAGATGTCTTGCTGGGGTGGCACCAGGGTCACCAATACATCTTACTGTTGTCTTGCTGGGGTGGCACCAGGGTCACCAATACATCTTACTGTTGTCTTGCTGGGGTGGCACCAGGGTCACCAATACATCTTACTGTTGTCTTGCTGGGGTGGCACCAGGGTCACCAATACATCTTACTGTTGTCTTGCTGGGGTGGCACCAGGGTCACCAATACATCTTACAGATGTCTTGCTGGGGTGGCACCAGGGTCACCAATACATCTTACAGATGTCTTGCTGGGGTGGCACCAGGGTCACCAATACATCTTACTGTTGTCTTGCTGGGGTGGCACCAGGGTCACCAATACATCTTACTGTTGTCTTGCTGGGGTGGCACCAGGGTCACCAATACATCTTACTGTTGTCTTGCTGGGGTGGCACCAGGGTCACCAATACATCTTACAGATGTCTTGCTGGGGTGGCACCAGGGTCACCAATACATCTTACAGATGTCTTGCTGGGGTGGCACCAGGGTCACCAATACATCTTACTGTTGTCTTGCTGGGGTGGCACCAGGGTCACCAATACATCTTACTGTTGTCTTGCTGGGGTGGCACCAGGGTCACCAATACATCTTACAGATGTCTTGCTGGGGTGGCACCAGGGTCACCAATACATCTTACAGATGTCTTGCTGGGGTGGCACCAGGGTCACCAATACATCTTACAGATGTCTTGCTGGGGTGGCACCAGGGTCACCAATACATCTTACAGATGTCTTGCTGGGGTGGCACCAGGGTCACCAATACATCTTACTGTTGTCTTGCTGGGGTGGCACCAGGGTCACCAATACATCTTACTGTTGTCTTGCTGGGGTGGCACCAGGGTCACCAATAGGCTTGAAATGTTGATGAAGCTACGGGATTTTTGTGCTACATTGCTGGAAATGATCAGTGTAGCCTCAAGGTAGCAACTTTTCTGCAGGTGTTCCTTGTTTACAAGTCTGGTTTCTCTCCGCTTCATCAGATGATCATATGAAGTACGCTGAACCACAAATGCATTATGTCGTCCTGGTTATAGGTTATAGAGGTGCCTATTTAGACTTTGCTATGTCTCCCATGTGTATTTTATGACAGGCATCACATTGGATGACCTGTGCTTGAGTTTATGGGTGTTGTGGCATTCTTCCTAATCTAATCATTGACGTTGTTAGAAGTGCAGTTTGCTAGGCCACTCACCACTGTTGACTGCGTCACCACACAGGACAATGTACCTTTAGGTGTCGTTGACTTCAGTTACTGTGGTTATGAAGGACAATGCTCTTCTCCTACATTCATTGAGAAATTGATTTAGAAACCGGAGATGAATGGATACACGTGGATATAAGAGCCTTTATCTTTGAGGAAGGCCAGGCAGGTTATCTTATGGATTCTGAATTCCTCTCTCCCTTCGTCCAAGTGTTGTGATGGGAGTAATAACGCAGGAGAATATCTTTGCTATTTATTTTGTAAAAAAAAAAACTAGAACATCATTGGTTTGCACAACAGGAAATCAGGGAACAGGAGTTGTTCGTCCTTCACTTCTAGAGTAAACTTGATGGACGGCAGCTTGCATACTATTGATCTCGGAGAGTAAATTCTAAATGTTAAGCCACCTGGGAAACACAAGTACATGTGTCAAAGGGAAGATTTAAAAAACGCCTGCACTATACATGGAACTCACACAATTATTTCATGAGCTTAACAGATGTCAAATTAGTCAGAGATACTAACCAGTACAACAGGTTTTATGATTTCGGAGCCTCTCACTAGATTCATCCAGTCCATACCCAACACAGTCATCACTTAGCCCCACCCCTAATGGTAAGCAATACTGACATGGGTATCTTTATTGTGAAGACATTTCGCCAGCTATTGGCTTTATCTATTCAGTGCAGAGGGTATTGAAAGATCCTTAAACTGGAGACAGTAGATGAGGATTATTCATCATGCCAAATGAATTAGGTAGTTTTTGTTGGCCGGCTTACGGTAGACTAACCCGCAAGATATAAATGAGTTATTATGAATAGTTATTTAAGGAGACATTTAGCCAGCTAGAGGCTTTATCAGATTAATAGAGTATATACGTATGGCGAATCAGTGTCAGGTAATATACATAGGGGTTACCTGGTTACCTGGAGGTTATTCCGGGGATCAACGCCCCCGCGGCCGGGTCCATGACCAGGCCTCCCGATGGATCAGGGCCTGATTAACAGCCTAGTTGTCTCATTTTTTTCGCAGGTATCATCACATAAACATAACAGCGGAATGAATGTCACAGACATTACCTCCCAAAACTATGAGATAATGGGTTGTAAACGGTGATTAACACTGATGAGCAGTGAGCATGACACTAATGCGGTATCAGGATATTAAAGAACTGTTTCGCCTGCCAGGAGCTTTGTTAATTCAGTACAGTAAACTGATGATGATAATGATATATTCGTCAGGAACGATGTCTTGACACCAGTCTTTATCAGATGATGACCCGTCACTGGCTCCAGAAGGAGTGTTGATGGTGTACAAGTGAAAGTACCGATTATTATTATTATAATCAAGGGGGAAGCGCTAAACCCGGAGGATTATACAGCGCCTGGGGGGGGGGGATGTGGAAGGCATTCAGGCTTAATTCGGGGAACTGGAGCACAGATCCAATTCCCTAAATCAAGAGCCCCTCACCAACATCAAGGAACCTTCCTTGAGGGGAGTGAAAGTACCGAATGTATTCACTTAGGACACCTTTTACTGAAGTGGTTTCGGTCCTTGGACAGTAATCACTTCAAATAAAAGTGTTCTAATTGAATGCATTCATGGCCTTTTTCCTCAAGTGGGGGTACCATTAAATATTCCCACGATGGGATCCCCGTCAGCAATGGCTACGAGTGAATGATTGCAGCCCTTCAGTCGTACAGCTGAACGACTTATGGCAAGGACGGGACAAATCTTTTTGTGCTGGTTTTGATGTAGCAGTTAGCTAGTCAGTGAGACATAACTGGTATCTTCACTATGATGATGTTCTCGATGGTACAGGTTTTCCTTCACATCCACAAACTCGTTGATTCTCTGAATGTGAAAAAGACGTATGCATTTCGCCAACCAAGAACTTCAGTCTAGTGAACTGGATTGGAGAAGATCATGGTTGGAGAAACGCGTCCTTAATAAATGTCTTGACAATTTCATGAGTGTCTTTTTCACATATTTGTCGGTGTTAATCACTAAGTTTGACATCGTCTCTTCTCAGGGACAAATCCCCACTCTGGGCTGAAATCCGACCTCCTGGGTGTCTACTCGCGGTCTGATCATCACTCGTGGCGGCCTGCAGAGGTGGTTGTCCTGAGTGTGACGACAGCAATGCCAGCTACCTGGAATATATATAGTTGACCATACATTATTTTATTAAACAAAAATTGGATACCAGGTCGTGGGTCAAGTGTTCCAGGTGGAAAGATGGGGAGAAGCGATGGTTGTCCAGTTTGGTCAGGATGAGTCTGGCGAGAACATATGGCAATTCAATGATTTCAGATGTATTCGATAGACTTATCTTGGTCAAAGCGGATATAGTCATTACGAGGCCCCATCCCCACATGCAGCTGTATTAGATTAAGTCTAGTGGGCGAAACATCTTATTAAATGTCCTAACATGGCATTTGTGCTATGTTAGGACAGGACATTCCTTGTGGTGGTTGTGACAAACAGTGCATTGGTGAAACTTCATGCAATCTGAACACCAGAATTCAAAATCCCAATGATTTTCTAGGACCCACAACATCAATAGTGCATGCGTAGTTCGTCGGAATAAATATCCACATTTGATGGCATGGCAAGACGCCAAAATTGCCATAAAAAAGGATGAACTGCTTTAATTAGTACACGGCCTGCCGCCTGTACTAGATAAGCTGCACCAGTGACTCAAGTCACACTAAAGGGACATTTTTGGCAATAGGGTTGTGGCAAACGTATCGATTAGAAACCAGATGACAGTTCGACAGCACTGTCCGGTATACCTTTCTC
This sequence comes from Cherax quadricarinatus, assembly GCF_038502225.1. Classification (NCBI taxonomy): domain Eukaryota; kingdom Metazoa; phylum Arthropoda; class Malacostraca; order Decapoda; family Parastacidae; genus Cherax; species Cherax quadricarinatus. Next base: position 44,487,625 of record NC_091310.1, on the reverse strand, counting down.
AGTGCTCTGCTGTCTGACCCTTGCTGGTTTAGCGCCTAATTTGATTATAATAATCCACCGACCCAAAATTCGTCACACTTCAAAGCATTAAGTCACCTCGCCTCTTCCCTCTCTCCCAAGAGTATTATATATTGTATGCATTTGGTATCTTCTGTATGACTCGATAAAGATCTTGACGGTTCGAAACGTTGTCACAATAAAAACGTGCTCAGTAGTGTCTTTTTTTCCACTATTGTCGGCAAGCAACAAGGCAAGTTACGACCACATCAATAGGCAGGTGGAGAAAAGCCATCTATCTACATAGTTTGGAGAAGAGAATGTTACCAAAGTATCTACGTAAATTAAAGAATCATGTTTGGCTTCAAGGCGAAGTTCTTTTGGGGAAAGGTGGAGACACTGCTTTGGAAAGAGAGTAATTTCGCACAGTGTAGAGAAGTGTCACTGTTGTTTGCTTTGTATAGATTGTGAACGTGATATGGAGGTCACATCGCCTCTTCTGAAGGCGTTAACAGCAATTAACCAAATTTAACTAATAAATCCAATAATGCATGAAAGTGACACCATGTTTAGAAGTGGAAACATAAAAAGAAGGGTAACCACTGAGGTGGTTGAGGAAGTATCACAGTAAAATCCCGACGTTCACGTTTGGTGTCGGTCGCTGTACCGATGGTACTGAGTATTTAAGTCACAATCTGTAACCTCAGCGACAAATCATTTCCATCATTATACTAATGACTGGAAGTTTAATTCTTGTCCCTGGAACTAAGATGTAAAATGCTGTTCCACTTCTTGTTACATTTGCACGAGGTGCATTCTAAGAAGTGTGAACAGATGGATAACAGCCAGACGAACGTAGTTTTCGGTACGTTCTCTCAGTCATTTATATATGTACGTTTTCCTCAGGACAGGATGTATACATCGAGAGGTGTATTTCTTTCAGAGTATACATACTGAGAATTAAGTGTAATCCCGATTTTAGGCATCAAAGTATTCCTGTCTGGTAGAGAAAATGTTATATGCAGCTTTAATGACCCTAGTGTAGTCGACAGGTTTTAAACCCCATTAACCAACCAACGTAGAAGGACAGTCTGCACCTTGACATCCAGTGACTTCAGTTCTCTAAGACCTTGTGGGAAGCACCTGGATAGTAGACGATTAGTAATGACCGGTGAAGTGAACAAATTGTTACATCTTCACTCAGGGACCTGATGTGAATTTCTGCTACACCGTCGAAGATGCAGTGGTTCACCAGTGGGACAGATGCATTAACAGGTTTGGAGACCGTGTAATGTGTTACATGACTTTCATATTAAATAAACATAAGCTATATTGGCCAGGGGTATATGAATAAAGGAATGAAAATAGGGACAAACATAGATAACGAGAGGCAATGAATGGCGAGCATTAGTGAGAATTTCTGACCTATACAGATACTGGAGTGTGATGGGTGTTTCTCTGGTGTGAAGAGACTAGTTTGACCGCAGGCAGATGGACTCACGCATCATGTCCCTCACTTGACCATTGTAAAGTGCGACTTGATCAGGTTCCCACGCTACGTAGCTATTTCAGCAAATATATAATAACCCTGCAGTGGTTATTTCCTGGCCATCTCGCGGGTGTTGTCACGGTCATCCATGGAGGGTGAGCGGTCAAGCGTGTAGGGTGAGCGGTCAAGCGGCTACCATCCTCGCCGCCATTACTAACCTTCCAAACAAAACAAGTCAATATTTTATCTAACAACATCCATGAAAATAATACTTTCTCTGCCAACATCAACACTGAAAGAGCCCCTTGAGATGTAGTAGATCTACGGCACCTTTTAAATAGCAGACCAAAATATATTTTAAATAAGTTTGAAGGTAATGGAGGAGAAGAGAAATTAAGACTAAGGACTGAAGCTCTACCATCATCACTCACCTGGTCCACTGAATGAGACTGAACCACTACCTCTACATTCTAGACTTTCATTGTGTATTCTACCATTGTTAAGTTCTTGTATCCTGAGCTGGGTTTTCCCATAACGTTACGTTCAGAGCGAGGCCGTAGCGAGGCGGTAAGAACGATGAGATATGAAGGCGAGGGTAACACTCTGGGCGGAAGCGTCACAGTGAAAGATTTTAGGCCCGCCCTCGGACGCACCTGTCTCACTGTTCATTTGTTTAGTTCTTTATTTAGGTAAGCCTCCCTTACCTGCCGTAGCCTGCCACAGCTGGCATTATAAACTGTCTTGTTGCTACTGCTGCCCCTAGTAACAAACCTCCAGTATAGTTAGTCACGTTTTCAGAAAAGTGTTTTTTCTCACAATGTCACAACAATTATCATTATTTAGTCATTACGCTGAGGTTTCAGTACATAGTCTTGTGTGACCCAAGGCCACGGCTGCTATTTCCATAACTCGACAAAAGCTTTTCATTCAGCAATTTGTTCATATGAATGAAGTTGCCAGATAATGCCACTGTTGAAAATTTACTACGCTATAGTACAAAATATTTAGCTTCCACCACCAGCTTTTAGTCTAGCGAGTGAAAGCAAAATCTAGGGATTACGACCAGTTTGACCAGGACTATAAGCAGATAATATATATAAAATACATTTCATTAATTTACAGTTTTTGCCGTCTAAGCAGCTGGTTTATTGCGCACTCCATTTACATCCTATAATAATGGCTGGTTTAGTGTGCACCCCATATACATCCTATGATAGTGGCTGGTTTACTGTGCACCTCATGTCCATCCTATGGACTACAGCACGAGAGTACGTGGGTAATATAGTTAAATATACACAAGGCTTAGGAACTAGGTCATACGAGTATTAATTATTATTATAATTATTATAATCGAAAAGAAGCGCTAAGCCAATACGAGTATTAAGAAAAATACCTTAGGATGGTTTTTAAACCATCACAAGTATATTTAGGGTAATTACTTAGACTTTTTTTTATATCTTATTTATGTAAGATTATTATTATTATAATCAAAAAGAAGCGCTAAGCCACAAGGGCTATACAGCTATATATGTAAGAAATTTCAGTAATTAGATTAACGTACGGTTTTTTTTATATTCCTCAATTAAGTACTCATTACATTCATGCGGGGGGGGGGGGGTAAGCGTTAAGCCTGCAGGGGTCATACAAAGCCTGGAGAGAGGGATAACAGTCTGGTTCTATCCAGGGAATGCCAGGTCAGGTTCAATCTCTGGGTTCAAGAGCTCCCCCTCCCCGCCTCCCCTCTCACTTCGAGGAACCATCCTTGAGAATTTCAGTTAAGCAGAGATTCAAATATAATGGTGAAGAAAATAATAATCATAAGGCTGACTGGTTATATTTAGATTGATCACTGTATACATGCCAGACGTACTCATAATCAAGTCTAAGCCTGCCTATTAAATCACCTGTCAGTAACCACAGGGCAAGTTGCTGCGTCATTGTATCATAATTATTACGCATATCCGTGTTTACAGTTGTAATAATATATAAAACAACCACAGGTGGAGTTAGATGGTAGCTCTAGGTCTCTCGCGTTGCAATAAACACATAAGGAGCTTGCATTGTTGCAGAAATGAGTAAGAGATCTCAGTACATTCGTTGAGAGAGACGCTCATTTCTGCAACATTGCAAGCTCCTGATGATGTGTTGATTGCAACAGGAAAGGTCTAAAGCTATCATTCAACTCCCCCTGTGGTTGTTTTGCATTTTGTAGCGCTTACTCGCGATTCTTCCATCGTAACAGTACTTTATGAGAATACGTTGTACTTGTTCAAGACACACTAGCAGCAGCTTCAAACATTATTGAAGACAACATTTCGCTCACACAGCAGACTCTGTGTTCTGACTCATGAAATCGAACACGATTCCAAGCAAATCACAGAACAAGTGGGGTTCGAACCCATGGCATAGGTTCGAACCCCACTCGTTCAGTGATTACCTTTCATGTACTGCCATGTATGGGCCAGTAGACCTACTGCATTGCTCCTCCATTCTTATGTTCTTCAGCAAGTTCAATAAAACTTGCTGTCAGGATGAAACGCTGTCCTAAATAAGTTTCCCGCTGCTGCTGCTTGCGTGTCTTCGTCAAATACCTGAGAAGAATAAAAATATCAAGAAAACTTCTACAACGGATATTATTTCCATAAGCGATCATCGCTTCAGCAGTGAATAACAAACAACAGGAGACGCTATTGCTTATCCTGCAGAACTCCCAGACCCACAATGTGCATTTTAAATATGCTAACCTATAAACACTAATACATCCCTATTTATATATAAATCCTGCCCGCGTTTTTTTTGTCGACTACTGGGGTTAACAACTTCAGGAGTTGAAGCAAGAAAAACAGGAGGAGTCGTAACTCATTACCGTGTAGGGGACTGTAGGCAGTAGGGACAGGCCGACGCTGCATGGTATTTATATTTATGAGATCCAGAATACGGTGAATACAATGCCCGAAGTGTGAGAACTCTGCAGGTGTCTTTATTTAGAGAGAAGTGTGAGGCCAAGCCTCCAACCACCCACTGTACCAGTCCCATGATTGTGTATGCATTGCCTACCCTGCTGCTACCAGAGTACCTCCACCACTCTCACGATACCTCCACCACTCATGGTACCTCCACCACTCTCGCCGTACTTCCACCACTCATGGTACCTCCATCACTCTCAGGGTACCTCCAGCACTCTCGTTGTACCTCCACCAATCTCATGGTATCTCCACCACTTTCTTGGTACTTCCACCACTCTCATGGTATATCCAGCACTCTCGTGGTACCTCCACCACTTTCATGGTATATGCACCACTCACGGTACCACCATCACTCAAAGGGGTTCCCCACCAGTTGCAGAGTACCACACCTCTCCACTCCCAGGGTACCTCCACCTATCCCCTGTTTCTCCCAGCGTATCTCCACTACCCCATTTCTGGGGTACCTTCAACCACCAATCCGTTGCTCCCAAGGGTGCCTCCAGCACACACACACACACACACACACACACACACACACACACACACACACACACACACACACACACACACACACACACACACACACACACACTAACTAACACACGTATGAAAGGCCCCTGGGAGCTAGTGATCATGTGGTTCTGTGCTTCGACTACATAGTTGAGCTCCAAGTGGAGAGAGTAGCAGGACTAGGCTGGGAAAAACCAAACTACAAAAGGGGGAACTACTCAGGCATGAGGAACTTCCTTCAAGACATTCAGTGGGAGAAGGAACTGACAGGAAAGCCAGTACAAGAAATGATGGACTATGTAGCAACAAAATGCAAGGAGGCAGAGGAGAGGTTTGTTCCCAAGGGAAACAGAAATAATGGGAAGAACAGAACGAGTCCTTGGTTCACCCAAAGGTGTAGGGAGGCAAAAACTAGGTGTACTAGAGAATGGAAAAGGTACAGAAGACAGAGAACCCAGGAAAATAAAGAAATCAGCCGAAGAGCCAGAAACGAATATGCACAGATAAGAAGGGAGGCTCAGAGACAATATGAAAATGACATAGCATCAAAAGTAAAGACTGACCCGAAGCTGTTGTACAGCCACATCAGGAGGAAAACAACAGTCAAGGACCAGGTAATCAGACTGAGGAAGGGTGATGGGGAATTCACAAGAAACGACCAAGAGGTATGTCAGGAGCTCAACACAAGATTTAAAGAGGTATTTACAGTGGAAACCAGTAGGACTCAAGGAAATCAGAACAGGGGGGCACACCAGCAAGTGCTGGATGAGGTACATATAACCAAGGAGGAGGTGAAGAAGTTGCTATGCGAACTTGACACCTCAAAGGCGGTGGGACCAGACAACATCTCTCCATGGGTCCTTAAAGAGGGAGCAGAGATATTGTGCGAGCCATTAACAAAGATCTTCAACACATCATTTGAAACTGGGCAACTCCCTGAGGTATGGAAAATGGCAAATGTAGTCCCAATTTTTAAAAAGGGAGACAGACATGAGGCACTAAACTACAGACCTGTATCACTAACGTGTATAGTATGCAAGGTCATGGAGAAGATCATCAGGAGGAGAGTGGTGGGACACCTGGAAAGAAACAAATGTATAATTGACAACCAGCACGGTTTCAGGGAAGGAAAATCCTGTGTCACAAACCTACTAGAGTTTTATGACAAGGTGACAGAAGTAAGACAAGAGAGAGAGGGGTGGATCGACTGCATATTTTTGGACTGCAAGAAGGCCTTCGACACAGTTCCTCACAAGAGGTTACTGCAAAAGCTAGAGGATCAGGCACACATAACAGGAAAGGCACTGCAATGGATCAGAGAATATCTGACAGGGAGGTAACAACGAGTCATGGTACGCGACGAGGTGTCAGAGTGGGCGCCTGTGACAAGCGGGGTTCCACAGGGGTCAGTCCTAGGACCTGTGCTGTTCTTGGTATATGTAAACGACATAACGGAAGGGATAGACTCAGAAGTGTCCTTGTTTGCAGATGATGCGAAGTTAATGAGAAGAATCAAATCGGATGAGGATCAGGCAGGACTACAAAGAGACCTGGACAGGCTACAAGCCTGGTCCAGCAACTGGCTCCTTGAATTTAACCCTGCCAAATGCAAAGTCATGAAGATTGGGGAAGGGCAAAGAAGACCGCAGACACAATATAGTTTAGATGGCCAAAGACTGCAAACCTCACTCAAGGAAAAAGATCTGGGGGTGAGTATATCACCGAGCATATCTCCTGAGGCGCACATCAATCAGATAACTGCTGCAGCATATGGGCGCCTGGCAAACCTACGGATAGCGTTCCGATACCTCAGTAAGGATTCGTTTAAGACTCTGTATACCATTTACGTCAGGCCCATACTGGAGTATGCAGCACCAGTTTGGAATCCACACCTAGTCAAGCACGTCAAGAAATTAGAGAAAGTGCAAAGGTTTGCAACAAGACTAGTCCCAGAGCTACGGGGATTATCCTACGAAGAAAGGTTGAGGGAAATCGGCCTGACGACACTGGAGGACAGGAGGGTCAGGGGAGACATGATAACGACATATAAAATACTGCGCGGAATAGACGAGGTGGACAAAGACGGGATGTTCCAGAGATGGGACACAGACACAAGAGGTCACAATTGGAAGTTGAAGACTCAGATGAATCAAAGGGATGTTAGGAAGTATTTCTTCAGTCATAGAGTAGTCAGGCCGTGGAATAGCCTAGAAAGTGACGTAGTGGAGGCGGGAACCATACATAGTTTTAAGGCGAGGTATGATAGAGCTCATGGGGCAGGGAGAGAGAGGACCTAGTAGCAATCAGCGAAGAGGCGGGGCCAGGAGCTGTGAATCGACCCCTGCAACCACAAATAGGTGAGTACACATACACAAACACACACACAGGCAGGACTACAAAGAGACCTCGACAGGCTGAACACATGGTCCAGCAACTGGCTTCTCGAATTCAAGCACGCCAAATTCAAAGTCATGAAGACTGGGGAAGGGCAAAGAAGACCACAGACAGAGTATAGGCTAGGTGGCCAAAGTCTGCAAACCTCACCTCTTGAAGCACACATCAACCAGATAACTGCTGCAGCATATGGGCGCCTGCAAATCTGAGAATAGCGTTCCGATACCTTAGTAAGGAATCGTTCAAGACACTGTACACTGTGTACGTGAGACCCATACCGGAGTATGCAGCACCAGTTTGAAACCCACACCTGGTCAAGCACACTGAGAAATTAGAGAAAGTGCAAAAGTTTACAACAAGGTTAATCCGGAGCTCAGGGGTACTGTCCTACGAAGAAAGGTTGAGGGAAATCGGCCTGACAACACTGGAAGACAGGAGGATCAGGGGAGACATGATAGCGACATACAAAATACTGCGTGGAATAGATAAGGTGGACAGAGACAGGATGTTTCAGAGAGGGGACAAAGAAACAAGGGGTCACAATTGGAAGCTGAAGACTCAGACGAGTCACAGGGATGTTAGGAAGTATTTCTTCAGTCATAGAGTTGTCAGGATGTGGAATAGTCTAACAAGTGATGTAGTGGAGGCAGGAATCATACATAACTTTAAGACGAGATATGACAAAGCTCATGGAGCAGAGAGAGGACCTAGTAGCGATCAGTGAAGAGGTGGGGCCAGGAGCTGAGTCTCGACCCTTGCAACCACAATTAGGTGAGTACACACACACACACACGCCAGTGAAGAGGCTGGGCCAGGAGCTGTGAATCGATCCCTGCAACCACAATTAGGTGAGTACACACACACACTGTTTATATCATTGCGTGTGATATAACCAGTTATTAAAACAGATTATTCCATGTATTAAACCATTTATATTGCAAATTTGACTAAGTAAAAACCTATCTAATAAGTAATTAGAGCCACTCTATTATTTTTACATACGCAAAAATATTACCCAAATCCGTATGGATGACACGGAGCTACGTTATCACATTCATGGCGATGTGCTAAACCCGTAAAGGCTACACAGCGCCTGGGTGAATAAAAAGCAATCCTGTTCGATCCCAGCATAGGAAGGTTAGGTCCAGTTCCTAGCATCAAGAGCCCCTCACCGGTACCAGGGAACCTCTTCACTGGTTGCTACTAGATCCACTCTCTCCCTGATCCATGGGCCTATCCGAACTCCAGTGATGGCCAAATTTGCAAGTACTGCTGCAACAACATGCAAGTTAACTATAGTTACATAAAAACTGACGGTGACGACAACGAAATGGACTAAATATGACAGAAGAGGGACCGGCATTCAAGTACCAGACCTGCTGCCAGACGTGAACCAGACACGAGACGTTTTCCACTAAATGAAATAACTGACCTCCATATCAACTGCACCAGTGTTTAACGGGAAGACAACATGGCAGAAATCCTGATCAACTAAATCTCCAAGGAAATGCCAGGTCTGTAGGACTTTTTTCGCCAGTGCCAAACGAGGGAAAGATCTGAGCCTTTAAACATGGCTGACCGGCATTCAAACAGCAGCTACTGCCAGACGTACAACTAGCGAAGTGAAATTCTCATCTTTACTGACGTTCATCTGTTGACAGTAGCATCATATCTGTACCACCATCATATCACCTGTACCAGTGCTAACGAGAGGGAAACACAGGAGACATCGTCAAATCAACAGTACAAAACTCCAAGGTATAGGACGGTTATCCCTCAGTGCCAGTCGTGGGAAAGAAGTGAATAGTTAAATAGTCAAGGTTAATGTTTTAGTAGCTGACCTATATTCAGCTGACCAGTGTACAGTGAGAGAATCATAGCAGAAAAAGCCAAATATATCTATAAACTCAAGGAAAGTCAGGTGGTGGTACTCCCCTCAGTGTTTTAAAAATGGCTGAGTCAGCAAAACAGGTCAGGAGACAACAACACGACACAACCCCCGATAAATGGAATTGAGGGGGATTTGGAAGGATAAAACCATTGATTAAACCTTTCTGGTCTACCAGAATGGAAAGGAGTTAGAAGTTAATTGGTGAAGCCAGACTGTGAAGTGAGGTGGGTAGGGGAGGGTGTAATAAAGGGTTAAATGTAAGGGTGTTGTAAAGTTAAGGGAAAAGTGAGCAGTGAAGAGGGTTTTGAAGAGGTTAACTGTAAGGGTTTTGTGAAGTTAAGGGAAAAGTGAGCAGTGAAGAGGGTTTTGAAGAGGAAAATTTACTAGTAATTCAGTGTAATTAAAGCAGATACTAAGTGTACTAGGGACTGGAAAAGAGAAATAAATATTATTGTATATGAGTAAAAGAGCGAAGAGTGAAAATGGCAGGCATTAGAGGGGTACAGGCTGCCATAATTATATTTATATTTCTTCTTCAATTCCATGAAGGAAGAAATCAGTCATGGGGGTTGGAAAAGGTGAATAGAGTAACAGCGCCCTGGACAGTAAAAGCCCAACAGTTGCCATCCTACCAGAAAAGTAAACCTCACTATCGCCGCAAGGTATGGCAACACCGCATACCCAAACAAAAACAATGGCACACAGCTCTTATTGTAGCGCTGTTAAGTGGTGATATCCAAATTAATCCAGGACCTCAAACTATTGTGCAGAGGCAAAACAGACAGATAAATGACGGCAATAATGACAGTCTAGTAGCTAGGGATGATAACCTTAACTCCATATGTAATGCATACATAGGTCAATGTGAGACAATACAGCCATTATTATCTCAAACACTACCAAACAGGTGCATACACTGTACTAAAGTACGCATGAAAAACAGAAAAGGCACCTTATGTAAAATGTGTAAGGGGTGGGTGCATGATGGATGTATGTACAATTATAGCAACGGTGCCAGAATTCATTTTGTGTAATAAATGCACTTTGGCACAGTTACCCTTTAGCAGTGATGACATTGATTTCCCTAATTTTAATACAAATGACCCATTGCCATATATTGATAATTATGATTGTTTTATGAAAACAGGCCTTCACTTCATTCATGTCAATGCAAGATCACTTCTTCCTAAATTGGCAGAGATTAGGATTCTAGCTAACAAAATTAGGGCGGCAGTTATAACCATCTCTGAATCTTGGTTGGATGATACGGTGACTGACGACGAGGTCAAAATAGAAGGTTACAATATAAAACGCTTAGATAGGAACAGAAAGGGTGGTGGAGTATGTGCCTACATTAGAAATGACTTAGCTTACAACCCAAGACCTGATTTAAATAACAATAAACTGGAGATTCTATGGTTTGAAGTGCTGCTTCCCAAGACCAAACCCATCTTAGTAGGAACTAGTTACCGCCCTCCTACCCAGGACCAGTTCTTAGAAGACTTTTCCAGAGTCTTGTCCGGAGTTGAAAGCAATTGCGAAACAATAATACTGGGCGACTTCAATATCTGTTTTCAGCAACAAAATAACGGGCTATGCAAAAGGTATAAGCAAATTCTAGGATTAAATAGCTACACCCAACTAATTAATAAACCAACCCGGATCACACAGTTCTCAGCCACCCTAATTGACCACATACTTTGCAACCGCGCTGAGAACATTAGTCAGTCAGGCGTCATTACCACAGGTCTTAGTGATCATTTCATCATTTACTGCACCAGGAAAATCACTAGGGATAGGATAGGCCTACACAGGACAATAAAAATGAGGTCAACTAGAAACTACAGTAAAGAAACACTGGTAAATAGGCTACACAATTGTGACTGGACAGAGATAACAAGTTGCACGGACGTAAACGATGCCTGGGAAAAATTCAAAACAATGTTCACTACCATTCTTAATAATATTGCACCAGTTAAAGAGGTTAGGATTAAACGAAGAACTGAACCCTGGATGACTACTGAGATATTAGATAATATGAAATTCAGAGACCAGCTGCTAAAAAGATTTAAAGCAAACAGACAGGATATTGCAGCACTAAATGAATTCCAAAGGGTGAGGAACAGAGTACAGAGGCTTATAAAAGGAGCAAAGGCAAAGCACTATTGCTCAAAAATTGAAGAATATAAGCATAACCCCAGAAAGCTCTGGCAACAACTAAAACAGTTGGGGTATAGCCATAAGCCAGTAGATAGGTCTAACATAGTACTCACTATCGATAATGAGGTATGCCACGAAACATCTAAGGTGGCAAATTGCTTTAATTCCTACTACACATCTGTTGCATCAACACTAGTAAGTAAACTACCAGCTGCATCAAATACCTTTAACACAGACTCTGATAAGTTTCAAACATACTATACCAATAAAGGGGTAACCCCAAACAGTTGTCAACTAGTAAGTGTATCTCATGACTTCATTCAAAAAGAACTAAGCAGGTTAAACCCAACTAAGAGCACAGGCCCTGATAACATCCCGTCTAAGTTCCTAAAAGATGGTGCTTCTGAATTGTCAATCCCTATTGCTCACATAATAAATCTATCAATCACCACTAATACCGTACCGGAGGGGTTCAAGGAGGCCAGAGTTACTCCTATCTTCAAGAAAAATAATAGGTCTGATGTAAGCAACTATAGACCTGTTACTATACTCAGTATAATATCTAAAATTCTGGAGAGGGCGGTGTATTCTCAAGTAGTTAAGTACCTTAATGACAACAGCATTCTCCATAGCTATCAATCGGGCTTTAGAAGATCCTACTCAACCGATACCTCCCTTATTAATCTGATGGATTACCTGAGAACTGAAATGTCAAAAGGGAACCTCATAGGTATGGTAACCTTAGACCTGCAAAAGGCCTTCGATACTGTCAACCACAATATATTATGTAAGAAACTTCAAGCTATCGGTATAGGTTCTGTAGACTGGTTTAAGTCCTACCTTAGCAACAGGAGACAAATAGTCAAAATCAACAAAACGGAATCAGAACCCCTGCCGATAACATGTGGAGTTCCCCAAGGTAGTATTCTGGGTCCCTTACTATTCTTATGTTATGTCAATGATATGCCTATCAGTGTCAAGTGCAAACTCCTACTGTATGCAGATGACAGTGCTCTGTTAGTGACAGGTAAAGACCCACAAGATATTGCTAATGTTTTAACACTGGAACTGGAGTCCTGCAGCAAATGGTTAGTAGACAACAAACTATCATTACACCTAGGGAAAACTGAAGCCATTCTCTTTGGAACGAAACATAAACTGAGAAGGGTAAATAATTTTAATGTTCAGTGTAATGGGGAGTCCATCACTTTGGTTTCATCAGTTAAATATCTGGGAATCCCCTTTGACCCATGCATGTCAGGAGAATTGATAGGGAACAGTGTAGTAAAGAAAGCGAATGCCAGGCTGAAGTTCCTGTATAGACAAGCACAGCGTCTACCTACTGAGGCTCGCAGGACCCTATGTCTAGCCCTTATACAATGCCATATGGATTACGCTTGCTCTTCTTGGTACTCTGCCTTGACAAAAAAACTGAAAGATAGACTGCAAATCACCCAGAACAAAATCGTAAGATTCATCCTGGGGCTGGGACCAAGAGAACATGTAGGCCAGGATGAATTACAACAGTTGGATATGCTAAATGTTGAAGACAGAGTAAAACAACTGAAGCTAAATCATGTTTATAAAATTGCTCACGAACAGTGTCCAGAATATCTTGCTGTCAATTTTGTCAAGATTGGGAACCAAAGCAATCATAGTACTAGGGGGAGAGAGCACAACTTTGTAGTACCCACAGTCAGTGGCCAGGCTTCAAACACTTTTTATTGTACAGCAATAAAGGAATGGAACAGACTACTCACAAATGTCAAGGACAGTCATAGCTTGAACCAGTTCAAGAAGACTGCCAAAAAGTGTCTGATGAATGAAGCAACAGAAAGGGAGGGGAATGATTTTCTATTTTTTAGCTAAAATACGTGTAAATTTTACCTTATCCCTAGTAATGACCCTCGTATTGTAGATAGTCGTAATGACCCTCGGGTAGTAGATAGTCTTAATGACCCTCGTATTGTAGATAGTCTTAATGACCCTCGTGTGGTAGATAGTCTTTTTAGTATGATAATAAGATGTTATCTTCATTATAGAATAATAAGAAAATATTATAACCTTTATATTATAATAATAAGGTAAAAGGACCCCAATGGAAATAAGTCACTCTGTCTGACTTTTTTGGGTTATCCTAGGTTCTCTACACATATGCTGCTATGTATGATAATTCTATGTAACTGTATTGTGTATACCTGAATAAATTTACTTACTTACTTACTTACTATGCACCCCATACCCATCTTGTGGGCGGAAGTCCAGATTCACAACAATTACGTTTACCCTCACCTTTCCATTTTCTATGACAGCAATGTGATAGAAAATTTATGTTATAGTTAACTGATATGAAAGTCAGGATGTCACAAATTAATGTGAAAACCTCATAAACAAGGTTTACTACACCAAATAAACGGTAACATGAATGAAGCAGCGCATCAAGAGTGACCACACATAACAACTCATGTAGTCACAAGCAGGAGAAACCTCTAAACCACACCTGTCATCACCAAGAAGTTTCACATTATAAATAAGGAGTAAGACACATGTGCATCACTTATGCATCTTTGTTGATGAAATCTTTGGCCTCCACAGCAAGCTTCAGCAGTGGAACAGAGGTGATTACGATCCTGGAGAAAGAAGTGGAGAGGTAGTTTGAGGTGATCAGTCTCTCAGCCTTGACGGGAGATGGTCAGTCACTTGGCCGCCCAGTTAGCAGAGGCATCGTAAGGGGGAAGCGGGGGGGGGGGGGGGGGGGGCGACACCAGAGACTCCGCCCTGGGTGACACCAGAGACTCCATCCTGGGTGACACCAGAGACTCTGCCCTGGGTGACACCAGAGACTCCGCCCTGGGTGACACCAGAGACTCCGCCCTGAGTGACACCAGAGACTCCGCCCTGGGTGACACCAGAGACTCTGCCCCGGGTGACACCAGAGACTCCATCCTGGGTGACACCGGAGACTCCATCCCAGGTGACACCAGAGACTCCACCCTGGGTGACACCAGAGACTCCACCCCGGGTGACACCAGAGACTCCGCCCTGGGTGACACCAGAGACTCTGCCCCGGGTGACACCAGAGACTCCACCCTGGGTGACACCAGAGACTCCATCCTGGGTGACACCAGAGACTCTGCCCTGGGTGACACCAGAGACTCCGCCCTGGGTGACACCAGAGACTCCGCCCTGGGTGACACCAGAGACTCCGCCCTGGGTGACACCAGAGACTCTGCTCCGGGTGACACCAGAGACTCCATCCTGGGTGACACCGGAGACTCCATCCCAGGTGACACCAGAGACTCCACCCTGGGTGACACCAGAGACTCCGCCCCGGGTGACACCAGAGACTCCACCCTGGGTGACACCAGAGACTCCGCCCTGGGTGACACCAGAGACTCCGCCCTGAGTGACACCAGAGACTCCATCCTGGGTGACACCGGAGACTCCATCCCAGGTGACACCAGAGACTCCGCCCTGGGTGACACCAGAGACTCTGCCCCGGGTGACACCAGAGACTCCACCCTGGGTGACACCAGAGACTCCATCCTGGGTGACACCAGAGACTCTGCCCTGGGTGACACCAGAGACTCCGCCCTGGGTGACACCAGAGACTCCGCCCTGGGTGACACCAGAGACTCCGCCCTGGGTGACACCAGAGACTCTGCTCCGGGTGACACCAGAGACTCCATCCTGGGTGACACCGGAGACTCCATCCCAGGTGACACCAGAGACTCCACCCTGGGTGACACCAGAGACTCCGCCCCGGGTGACACCAGAGACTCCACCCTGGGTGACACCAGAGACTCTGCCCCGGGTGACACCAGAGACTCCGCCCCGGGTGACACCAGAGACTCCGCCCTGGGTGACACCAGAGACTCCGCCCCGGGTGACACCAGACTCCACCCCGGGTGACCAGAGACTCCACCCAGGGTGACACCAGAGACTCCGCCTCGGGTGACACCAGAGACTCCATCCTGGGTGACACCAGAGACTCCACCCCAGGTGACACCAGAGACTCCGCCCCAGGTGACACCAGAGACTCCGCCCTGGGTGACACCAGAGACTCCGCCCTGGGTGACACCGGAGACTCCGCCCCGGGTGACACCAGAAACTCCGCCCTGGGTGACACCAGAGACTGCCCAGGGTGACACCAGAGACTCTGCCCTGGGTGACACCAGAGACTCCACCC
The DNA here is from genome assembly GCF_038502225.1 of Cherax quadricarinatus. Taxonomy (NCBI): domain Eukaryota; kingdom Metazoa; phylum Arthropoda; class Malacostraca; order Decapoda; family Parastacidae; genus Cherax; species Cherax quadricarinatus. The sequence continues at coordinate 44,472,029 of NC_091310.1, read as the reverse complement.
CAGGTGACACCAGAGACTCCGCCCTGAGTGACACCAGACTCCACCCCGGGTGACATCAGGGACTCTGCCCTGGGTGACACCAGAGACTCCGCCCTGGGTGACACCAGAGACTCTGCCCCGGGTGACACCAGAAACTCCACCCTGGGTGACACCAGAGACTGCCCAGGGTGACACCAGAGACTCTGCCCTGGGTGACACCAGAGACTCCACCCCAGGTGACACCAGAGACTCCGCCCTGAGTGACACCAGACTCCACCCCAGGTGACACAAGAGACTCTGCCCTGGGTGACACCAGAGACTCCGCCCCGGGTGACACCAGAGACTCCGCCCCGGGTGACACAAGAGACTCCGCCCTGGGTGACACCAGAGACTCCGCCCTGGGTGACACCATAGACTCCGCCCCGGGTGACACCAGACCCCACCCCAGGTGACACCAGAGACTCTGCCCCGGGTGACACCAGAGACTCTGCCCCGGGTGACACCAGAGACTCCGCCCTGGGTGACACCAGAGACTCTGCCCTGGGTGACACCATAGACTCTGCCCTGGGTGACACCAGACTCCACCCCGGGTGACACCAGAGACTCCGCCCCAGGTGACACCAGAGACTCCACCCTGGGTGACACCAGAGACTCCGCCCTGGGTGACACCAGAGACTCCGCCCCGGGTGACACCAGACTCTGCCCTGGGTGACACCAGAGACCACCCTGGGTGATGCCAGAGACTCTGCCCAGGGTGACACCAGAGACTCCACCCCGGGTGACACCAGAGACTCCATCCTGGGTGACACCAGAGACTCCACCCCGGGTGACACCAGAGACTCCGCCCTGGGTGACACCAGAGACTCCACCCCAGGTGACACCAGAGACTCCACCCCGAGTGACACCAGACTCCACCCCGGGTGACACCAGAGACTCTGCCAAGGGTGACAACAGAGACTCCGCCCTGGGTGACACCAGAGACTCCACCCAGGGTGACACCAGAGACTCTGCCCCGGGTGACACCAGAGATTCTGCCCCGGGTGACACCAGAGACTCCACCCTGGGTGACACCAGAGACTCCGCCCCGGGTGACACCAGAGACTCTGCCCCGGGTGACACCAGAGACTCCGCCCTGGGTGACACCAGAGACTCCGTCCCGGGTGACACCAGAGACTCCGCCCCGGGTGACACCAGAGACTCCGCCCCGGGTGACACCAGAGACTCCGCCCCGGGTGACATCAGAGACTCCACCCCGGGTGACACCAGAGACTCTGCCCCGGGTGACACCAGAGACTCCGCCCTGGGTGACACCAGAGACTCCGCCCTGGGTGACACCAGAGACTCCGTCCCGGGTGACACCAGAGACTCCGCCCCGGGTGACATCAGAGACTCCGCCCTGGGTGACACCAGAGACTCCACCCCGAGTGACACCAGAGATTCCACCCCAGGTGACACCAGAGACTCGGCCCTGGGTGACACCAGAGACTCTGCCCAGAGTGACACCAGACTCCGCCCTGGGTGACACCAGAGACTCCACCCCGAGTGACACCAGAGATTCCACCCCAGGTGACGCCAGAGACTCGGCCCTGGGTGACACCAGACTCCGCCCCGGGTGACACCATAGACTCCGCCCCGAGTGACACCAGACTCCGCCCCGGGTGACACCAGAGACTCTGCCCCGGGTGACACCAACTCTAGTGACGCCTCTGCTAGTTAGTAAGTTTATTTAGGCACATTCACATATGTACGATTATCATACATAGTTTAAATTACCTAGGATACCCAAAAAAGTTAAAGTAACTTATTTCCACTGGGGTCCTAAACCAGAAACATGAGGCCAGAAATATATACTGGAACAGGAAATGAGGTGTGGTACTTGGAAATGATGTCACATGCGAGTCGGCTCACTAGTGGATTTAAACTATGCTAAACACTTGTTAGCAAAAGTTAATGAAGACATCCCCAACTTGTATCCAGGCTGAGGGACTGATCACTTCACGTCACCTTTCACTTCTACTTTTTATATGTAAACATTATTTATACTACACAAAGAAATAAAATTTGTTTGCTTTTACATTCAACTGATGAAGCATACTCTGCAAGAGAATTTTTTTGTCATTAAGGTTACACAAATGTTGCACAGAAAATGGGAATAAGTCATATTGTTTGACATTTTTGGGGTTATCCTGGATTCCTAGTTTAAATGTACATACATAACTATCAGTGCACCACACGGAAACAGGCAGGTATATAGAGAAAGATTGTAGTCTGCAGGGCACGATCCCACTACAGGGGAAACTGGAAAGGTTCCCAAGTGACGCTCTCAACCACTCTGCCACAAATGCCCTACAAGCCGGGCAGCCTGGTTTACAAGCCATGTATGTCTCTTCCCAGCCCATGCACATCAGTGAGCCTCAAGCATAGATTCAAGCTATTTCAATCTCCTGTATGTTCTGACCTCACAAGCAATTTTTATATCAATACACCATGCAGAAACAGGCTGGTATATACAGAGGAAGATCACAGTCAGAAGGCTCAATCCCATTACAGGGAAACTGGCAAGCTTACCAGTACAGTTTCTGGTTCAGGTGAATAACATTACTGAATCAGATATATCTTTGTTCACGATGATGTAAAACTAATGAGAATAAACACAGAAGAGGAAAGAGAAAGACCTAATGTGGATCTGAAGAAACTGCAAGGTTCGTCAGATTAGTAGTTGCTTGAATTCAACTCCAGCAAGTGCAAAGGTTATGAAGATTGGGGAAAGAGCATGAAGACTGGACAAAGTATAGACTTGGGAAACAGGCTGCAGATTTCACTCAAAGAGAAAGACCAAGGGGTGACAAGAGTAATGCCTGATATAATGCCCAAGGCTAACATCAGCCAAATAATATTTGCAGCTCATCTGACAAATCTTAGAGCAGCTTTCAGGAATCTTAACAAAGAGTCATTCTAGGCCCTTTATAAAACATACATTGAGCCCTCTTGGAGTATGCGGCATGGTACCTATTCCTGAAAAAAGAATGTTAAGAAATTACAAAAAGTACAGATGTATGAAATAAGGCTTATTTCAAAGCTACAGGGCTCCTGCCTGTCCCAGCTACTGGACCACTATGACAAGGTCCTGGATGCTGTAGAGGATAAACAAAATACAGATGTAGTATACACAGACTTTGCAAAAGCTTTCGACAAGTGTGACCATGGTGTAATAGCACACAAAATGCGAGATAAAGGAATAACGGGAAAAGTTGGTAGATGGATCTACAACTTCCTGACAAATAGAACACAAAGGGTAATAGTCAACAGAGTAAGGTCCCAGGCAGCCACGGTAGAGAGCTCTGTTCCACAAGGCACAGCACTCGCTCCAATTCTATTCCTCATCCTCATTTCTGACAGACAGAGATGTAAGCCATAGCTCCGTGTCTTCCTTTGCAGATGACACCCGGATCACCATGGCAGTGACCTCCATCGAAGACACTGCGAGACTCTAAGCGGACATCTTCGAATGGGCCACTCAAAACTATATGAAGTTCAACGAGGAGAAATTTCAACTACTCAGATATGGAAAACTTGAAGAAATTAAAAGTGTGTAAGGGTATACCGCAAATTCTAACCATACAATAGAGCGGAAAAGTAATGTGAAGGACCTGGGAGTGATATTGTCAGAGGATCTCACCTTCAAAGACCACAACTATGTATCTACCTCATCCGCTAGGAAAATGAAAGGATGGATATTATTATTATAATCAAAAAGAAGTGCTAAGCCACAAGGGCTATACAGCGAAAGAATGGATAGGATGGATAACGAGAACCTTCAAAACTAGGGACGCCAAGCCCATGAAGATTCCCTTCAAATCGCTTGTGCTCTCTAGGCTGGAATACTGCTGTACACTAACGGTGCCCTTCAAGGCTGGCAACATTGCAGACCTGGAGTGTACAAGGAATTTTCACAGCACACAGAAGTGCGATAAGGCACCTTAACTACTGGGAACGGTTGAAGGTCCTTGATCTGTATTCTCTGGAACACAGGCGAGAGAGATACATGATAATATACACTTGGAAGGTCCTGGATGGATTGGTACCAAACCTGCACACGAAAATCACTCCATATGAAAGCAAAAGACTCGGCAGGAGATGCAACATTCCCCTGATGAAAAGCAGGGGTGCCACGAATACAATGAGAGACAACACAATAAGTGTCCAGGGCCCAAGACTGTTCAATTGCCTCCCAGCATACATAAGGGGGCTTACCAATAGACCCCTGGCTGTCTTCAAGAAGGCACTGGACAGGCACCTAAAGTCAGTACCTGACCAACTGGGCTGTGGTTCATACATCAGCTTGCGTGCAGCCAGCAGTAACAGCCTGGTTGATCAAACCCTGATCCACCATGAGGCCTGATCTCAGACCAGGCCGCGGGGACGTTGACCCCCGAAACCCTCTCCTGGTAAACTCCAGGCTAATGGAACTGAACCTAATGACACTGGAGGACCAAAGAACCAGGGGACATACACACAAAATACTCAAGAGGAATTTATAGGGACAGGCTATTTGAGAGGCACGAAACACGTACTTAGGGACACAGCTATAAGTTAAAGAAACAGATGACCCACAGGAGTGTTAGAAAGTATTTTTTCAGTCTCAAGACTGGTCAGAAAATGGAATGATCTCGAAGAAGTGGTAGAGGCAAGCATTATACATAGTTTTAAGAGCAGGTATGATAGTGCTGAGGCTAGGAGAGGGCTAATCTGGCAAGCAGCAAGTTGAGAGGCTGGGCCAGGAGCTAGGATTCAACCCATGCAACCACATACAAGCAAGTACATATAGGTGAGTAAACAGGCATATATACTAGGCATCCAGGTACACACACAAGTACGATCAAGATGATTATTATTATAATCAAAGGGGAAGCGCTAAACCCGGATGATTATACAGCGCCTGGGGGGGGGGATGTGGAAGGCATTCAGGCTTAATTCGGGGAACTGGAGCACAGATCCAATTCCCTAAATGAAGAGCCCCTCACCAACATCAAGGAACCTTCCTTGAGGGGTACGATCAAGATGAGGGGGGACACAAATGGAGACTAAACACCCAGCGAAGACAGCAGTTTTTGTCTCATCGGCTGTCTCCCATGAAGGCTTGGTGACCAACAAAAGATAACACATTCACCATCATTCATTTACTCGCTGTCTTTCCAGACGTGTGCTGACACTACAGTCAGATTACCCTCTGCAACATCCCCACCCTTCCCTTCAGAGTACATGCCCACCCTTTCCATCTCTAGGACTCAAGTCTGGCAAACTGATTATTATTATTGTTATAATACTCATGGGAATGCTAAACCCAAAGGGGGTCATACAGCACCTAACATTCAAAAGCTAAAAAAAAAAAAAAAAAAAAAAAAATTAATTGTACAAGAATACATTGAATAAAATATTTATGTACTGTATTATCTGGTGGGAACAATTATCACTACAGCGTTACATTTAAATTAATTTATTGTGAAAAGTTATCAAGATCATCTACAGTTTTAGCACATTGCTCTGTACCTAGGAGCCAAGGCCTTTCTGTCCAAAACTGATCCCCAATGATATCTGTGTGTTCCTTAACAACAGAATAAGCTTCATTACTAGAATTTCCTTTCTTTAATTCATCACAAGCATAACTCAAGTTGAACGTGGTCTTCAAAGATGTAGTACTACTTGCACAATCATGCCTAAACAAAATGGTTCCTTTTCGGTAAAGTGCATCCTCTGCATCATAGTCTCGCTTAAATTCATTCAAAAGAATGGCTCTCTTATCTTTAGAGACAGTACCTCGTAGCTTTTCCTCTGCTTCCCTGCGAGAATAATTTCCACTCTGCACTAACATCCAGAAACATGTGTTGTACATGTTATTAATATGACAGTCTGCCTGCCGCCAACTCAGGTAATCCCGCAAACATGAGTTATTTGGATATAGCACCACACGGGCATCAAATGCTGGGCTGTATTCTAAAGTAACATTTTCAAAAACATTATTCCAATTGTATACATACATAGCCGCAAACAAACTAACAATGCTAGACATTATTTTGTTACCATGACGCTCCATCTTAGAATATCTATTAATGACAAAAGAATATTCATCACTCTGGCCGTATGACAAGACAACATCGGGGAAATGCTGCATAACTTTTAATGCTGCTTTGTTCATTAACTCTATTGATCTATCATCATTAGGTTTTGCAAATTTGTGCCTTTCAGAAAATTTATGGAAACCTTTTCCATCAATTCGCACAACAATCCAAGTGTGTGGCAGCAGGGCTATTTTCTTTTCAAAAGCTTTCAAGTAACTTGTTTTTGCATTTGCCTTTGTAGGCTGCTCAAGAAGGAATTCTTCCTTCCAAAAGTGATCCTTACTGAAATCTTTGTACATATTAATGATACAACTGTGGTTTCGGTGAGTTGTCAAGCCATCTGGACCAGAGACTGTTGCTTGTTTCCAGGTACGCATGGCAATAGATCCTTTTTTAAACACATCATCTTCTTTGTTGTAATTCATATTGCATTTGGAAAAAAGAATTTCATTTTGCTCACTTTCTCGTGTCCCTTTCAGTACATCAGCTGCATCTTCAAGTGTGTGTCCTTGTAAAACCAATGCCCAAAATACAGTATTATACAGATTACAGTAATGGCATGCAAGCTGACGCTGTGTCATGTAATCTCGTAATGCCTGATCATCTGGAAATAAGTGAACTGTTCCCTCAATCACTGGAGGAAAACATAGTGGCTCAGATCCAAAATAATTTGGCCATTTGTGTACTAGAGATGATGCCATTAAACTACACAAATTGGTTAGCAGTTTTGGGCCTCTTCTCTTATACAATGTTGTACTCTTGGGAAATACGAAGTTAAACTCTCCAGCAAATCCATATCCCAACACCAGTTCCTTGAAGTCCTCCATCACTGCTTTAATGGAAGCTTCCACAAGTTGAATAAAGCGAAGGTCATTGGGGCGTTTGAGATTTTGTCCTTCAGAAAATCTATCATAGTTACGACACTGTAGAGCAACAACAATCCAATGTCTGGGATCAAGTTTATCCTCAGTTTCAAAGGACCTGACATACTCAAATTTGCTTTTTGCCATTTTTGACAAAGTAATCTGGAATGTTCTTGGAAATGATATTTCAAGAAGTCTTCTGTGAAGTATTTTTCTGAGAATGTAAGCCATGACAACCTGAAAAAATAAGAAAAACATAAGCACACATGGTATTATATGTAACATTCTTCTCCAGAACATATATTGTACAAATTAAACGACAGTTACAAAAACAAAAACAAAAATATATGAACAAAAAGGCACAATACCATGACTGGAACAATACACAAATAACTCGCACATAAAACAAAGATGCTTACGATGATGTTTTAGTTCATCTTGGACCACTTACAAAATCACACTAACACAAAAGAGTGAAGGGAGGGACAGGGCAGGACCAAGAAGAAGAAGCAGAAGCAGAAGAAGAAGAAGAAGAAGAAGAAGAAGCAGAAGAAGAAGAAGCAGAAGAAGAAGAAGCAGAAGAAGAAGAAGCAGAAGAAGAAGAAGCAGAAGAAGAAGCAGAAGAAGAAGAAGCAGAAGAAGAAGAAGCAGAAGAAGAAGAAGCAGAAGAAGAAGAAGCAGAAGAAGAAGAAGCAGAAGAAGAAGAAGCAGAAGAAGAAGAAGAAGCAGAAGAAGAAGAAGAAGCAGAAGAAGAAGCAGAAGAAGAAGAAGCAGAAGAAGAAGAAGAAGCAGAAGAAGAAGAAGCAGAAGAAGAAGAAGCAGAAGAAGAAGAAGCAGAAGAAGAAGAAGCAGAAGAAGAAGAAGCAGAAGAAGAAGAAGCAGAAGAAGAAGAAGCAGAAGAAGAAGAAGAAGAAGCAGAAGAAGAAGAAGAAGCAGAAGAAGAAGCAGAAGAAGAAGAAGCAGAAGAAGAAGAAGAAGCAGAAGAAGAAGCAGAAGAAGAAGCAGAAGAAGAAGCAGAAGAAGAAGAAGAAGCAGAAGAAGAAGAAGAAGCAGAAGAAGAAGAAGAAGCAGAAGAAGAAGAAGAAGCAGAAGAAGAAGAAGCAGAAGAAGAAGAAGAAGAAGAAGAAGAAGAAGCAGCAGCAGCAGCAGCAGCAGCAGCAGCAGCAGCAGCAGCAGCAGCAGCAGCAGCAGCAGCAGCAGCAGCAGCAGCAGCAGCAGCAGCAGCAGCAGCAGCAGCAGCAGCAGCAGCAGCAGCAGCAGCAGCAGCAGCAGCAGCAGCAGCAGCAGCAGCAGCAGCAGCAGCAGCAGCAGCAGCAGCAGCAGCAGCAGCAGCAGCAGCAGCAGCAGCAGCAGCAGCAGCAGCAGCAGCAGCAGCAGCAGCAGCAGCAGCAGCAGCAGCAGCAGCAGCAGCAGCAGCAGCAGCAGCAGCAGCAGCAGCAGCAGCAGCAGCAGCAGCAGCAGCAGCAGCAGCAGCAGCAGCAGCAGCAGCAGCAGCAGCAGCAGCAGCAGCAGCAGCAGCAGCAGCAGCAGCAGCAGCAGCAGCAGCAGCAGCAGCAGCAGCAGCAGCAGCAGCAGCAGCAGCAGCAGCAGCAGCAGCAGCAGCAGCAGCAGCAGCAGCAGCAGCAGCAGCAGCAGCAGCAGCAGCAGCAGCAGCAGCAGCAGCAGCAGCAGCAGTAGCAGCAGCAGCAGCAGCAGCAGCAGCAGCAGCAGCAGCAGCAGCAGCAGCAGCAGCAGCAGCAGCAGCAGCAGCAGCAGCAGCAGCAGCAGCAGCAGCAGCAGCAGCAGCAGCAGCAGCAGCAGAAGAAGAAGAAGAAGAAGAAGAAGAAGAAGAAGAAGAAGAAGAAGAAGAAGAAAATAGGGAGAGTAGTTTCAGTGGTACAAGAGATAGGAAGGGGAGTGAAGGGTGAAGGGAGGCAATGTAATGAGAAAGGAAGGCATCTACAGAGACAAAGCCTGGATTAAGATGCATACAAGGAAACTTATGTATAAGGGATGCTTGCTTTGACAAGACAGTAACTGTGAAGGCTAGAAGTAGGGTAGACAATTTTAGCCTTCACAGTCGCCATCTTGCTGAAGAATCCCTTATACACAAGTTTCCTTGTATGAATCTTAGTCCTGGCTTTATCTCTGTAAATGCATTCTTTCTCATTACGTTGTCAAATACTCTAAACTTAGAATACTTGTGACTTGACCTGATCCATTCTTTTTGTCTCCCTACCTCTTCTCCTTTCCTATTTTTTTTCCTTTTTTCTTTGTTTTTCTTTCTTCTGCCTGTGTTCTGCCCCTGTTTTATATTTTCCTGTGTTTTTGGTCCTACCCTTTGTGGACCCTTAGCTCTCCTGCAGTGCTCATTTTTCTTGTCTTTACACTGACCTCCATTTCTACTACTACGACTATCACTCCATTGCTTCTACCATTACTATTGCCTCCCTTCACCCTTCACTCCCCTTTCTATCTCTTGTACCACTAAAACTACTCTCACTGCTCTCTACTACCACTACCACAACCACTACTACTTTTTCTTCCTCCCTTGGTCCCATCCCTGTCCCTCTCGCCTATGTATACTCTCTCACTCTTTTGTGTTAATGTAACTTTGTGAATGGTCCAAGTCGGACCGAAACATCATCGTAAGCTTCTCTCTCCTATGTGCAGGCTATATGTGCATTATCCATTACATATACTACTGTATTCTATGTTTACTAATGGAATTTTCACCAGAATATAATACTGTATGACAATTCTGCAATGTACTACTGTATATGGATAAAAGTCATGTCCAGTATGTCAAACACTAAATATCAAAAAATATTCCACTCTCAAACATAACCATTAGCACTCACATGCAATGAAAAGAACTGTGCATTGATATACAGTGGAACCTCGACTTAGGAGTTTAACCCATTCAATGACCTAGCTCATAACTCAATATGCTTGTACGTACATCAAATCAATTTTCCTAATTTAAAATTAATTGAAATGACATTAATCCATTCCAGCGGATTTCCTGCTCTTGAGAGGTAGGACAAAATACTTCAATAAAACACTAATATCAACTCTAGGGCTTATTTATCTATCACAATTGACTTAATATGACATAATAAACAATATAAATAACATAGAAACATGATATATACTCTAGAATGAATAAAATAGGCCATAATATGGCGAGTGGTGGTGGCGCCTCCCACTCCCATACTGACCATATCTTCCTGTTCTTCCCCTTCTGAAAACAGTGTTTGTGAGGCTAACTGCACTAGATCACTAGTTTCATAAGGAAAACACTGAAACCATCCGACTTATGACCTGCTCGACATACGACCATTCGACTTACGACCATGTTTTGTATGCCAAATTTCTGGGAAATAAACAAGTGTTTGTGTTGTACACAGTGTTTATCCTAAACAAAAGTGTGATGTTGATATTCAGTAGTAAGGTTCGACTTACGTCCATTTCGACTTACGACCGGTTGGTTGGAACCGAACTCGGTCGTAAGTCGGATGGTACCTGTACATACTTAATGCGAGGCAGTACCAGAGTAGTAGACGTACTACGCTCATACTGCCTCGCAAACTCCACAACACAACCTGCACACCTCGCTCGTGTTTATCTATGATTTCATGCTTTAATTCAATGGACATCATCCTCTTGTTCTTCTCAGCACTGTCCTTTGCACTTACTTTCTCAGGAGGTGCGCAGATTGTCGGCTGAGGGGGAAGCTCGCTTGTAACTCGGATTTTGGCTCATAACTCAGAGCAAAATATCGACCGAGCAATGGCTCGTATCTCAAAAAACTCATATGTTGGGGCACTCGTAAGTCGAGGTTCCACTGTATCGTAAAACCATTCATTAATGGACTAATACTGGAGGGAGGGGGTGTATGATAATGCTGATAGTCTGCAACTTCCAAATTATAAAATAAATATTTCATGATCATACAGTTGTCTTCAGTGGACTTGATCCGCTAATGCAGAAGACAAGTGGATATTAAGAATATGGGTGCTGTAACCTGTAGTACAACAGTACTGTTGTATTCAAAACTCAAGGGGAGAGTGAGGTAATGAAAATGGTTGTGGTTGTTGGGCTGAGGTGGATGGTTGTGGTTGTTGGGCTGAGGTGGATGGGTGTGGTTGTTGGGCTGAGTTGGATGGCTGAAGTTGCTGGGCTTTGCAATGACTACTATAAGAAATACTAAAGTTTATATTCATAAGTGATGTATGAAATTTTTTAATGTGTGAAGCAGTGGAGGATCTGAATCTCCACAAGGTACTTCATCCTATAAACTCTCATATGAGACTGGAGAGTATAGTGACCAGGGCACAGAGATGGGCAAGACATATAATAATTTGAACTTCATTGTCAATTATTATAGAATGCAATTAGATATACATATGCAAGGATTGTCCTTGGAGAGGTAGTAAAGGTTTTGAGTGATTTAGGCTTGGACATCCAACAGGCTTCTGTGAGTGTTAGATATGGGTTGGTGGAAGCAAGTGGTTTTCATGATTTGACAAGCTGCTGGAGTGTGGGCAAGGTAACATTTATGAAGGGATGCTCAGCCATTTACATTATTTTCACTAGTAGAGCTTGACAGCTCTGACCCAGAATAAAAGTTATTCTGAGTCACCACTGTCAATCACAGCAGTTTACCCCTCATCTCTCCACCACACATATGTAAGTAAAATTACTGTAAATTATGTACAGTATTTAAAATTACTATATACAGTAGTATACAGTAATAGTAGTACTACACCTGGAGTTGCTTATGGAGGTCACTGTCCCTATGGCCTGGTCCCAGACCAGGCCTCCTGGTTGCTGGCCTGACCACTCAAACTGTTGGTTACAATACCCATATTCTTAGTATCAGCTTATCCTCTGCAGTATCAGATCAAGTCTGCTAGTTCAGAAGACAAACTATCATGAAAAATTCATTTCATAACTGATAAGTCTGTTAATAAGTGTTCACTGTATTATGAATACAGTGAAACCTTGGTTTTTGTATGCCCCAGTTTTTGTAGGATTTGGTTTTTGACAACTTTTTTCATCAAAATTTTGTCCCAGTTTTTGTACATCCACTCTGTTTTCGTAAAGTTGAAAATGGTCCATACCAAACGCGTCGGCGTGACTCAGCCACTCAAGCGCCCACACAAAGCATCCCTTGCATTTGTGACTCAGTCTGCCTTTGTTTCTCGTTGAGTGAGCATCACCCCACACATTCATCTGAAACATTTCATAATAATCCATTGTTTTTTGTCCTTTTTTGAGTGCAACTGCTAAATAAGCCACCATGGGGCCAGAGAAAGTTCCAGCCCTTTGATAAAGAAGGCGAGAAACATGATAGAATTCGAGAAAGAACTCCTAGCAAAGTACGATAGTGGCGTATACGTGACCGATCTCACCAGGATGTATGGGAAGTCTGCATCAATGATCAGTACCATCTTGGCGAAGAAAAAAGAAATCAAGGAAGCTGATGTTGCAAAAGGGGTAAATATGCTAACAAAACAGAGATCGCAAACAATCGAAGATGTTGAGAAGTTGTTGTTGGCGTGGATCAACGAAAAACAGTTAGTGGGAGATAGTGTTTTGGAGGTGATAATTTGAATGCAGATCTCATAAAGAAAATGCCTGGAACAAGTGCTGCTGTTAGTGAATTTAAGGCCAGCAGAGGCTGGCTTGACAAATTCAAGAAGCAAACTGGCATACATAGTGTGGTAAGGCATGGCGAGGCTGCAAGTTCGGACAAACATGGGGCTGAAGAATTCGTTGATGAATGCAAGGAGTACGTAGAGGCTGAAGGATTTCTCCCCAACAAGTCTTCATTTGTAACGAAACAGGCCTCTTTTGGAAGAAAATGCCAAAGAGGGCCTACATTGTGCATGAGGAAAAGGCACTGCCAGGACACAAGCCTATGAAGGATAGGCTAACTCTTTTGTTCTGTGGTAATGCTAGTGGGAATTTCAAAGTGAAGCCTTTACTGGTGTATCACTCTGAAAATCCCTGACTGTTCAAGAAAAACAATGTCATCAAGAGTAAATTATGTGTGATGTGGAACGCTAACAATAAGGCATGGGTCACAGGCACATTTTCATTGAGTGGGTCAATGAAGTGCTTGGCCTGAGTGTGAAGAAATACCTCCTGGAAAATCAATTGCCACTCAAGTGCCTCCTGGTGATGGACAATGCTCCTGCTCATCCTCCAGACTTGGAAGACCAATTGTTGGAGGGGTTTAGTTTCATCACAGTGAAGTTCTTGCCTCCTAATATCACTCCTCTCATCCAGCCCATGGACCAGCAGGTCATTTAAAACTTCAAAAAACTACACCAAAGCACTGTTTCAAAGGTGCTTTGAAGTGACCTTGGACATTGAACTGACCCTAAGAAAGTTCTGGAGGAATCACTTCAGTATCATCAACTGCATAAGCCTTATAGATAAGGCTTGGCAGGGAGTGACTTCCAGGACGATGAACTCTTCTTGGAGAAAATTGTGGCCAGAATGTATCTTCAAGAAGGATTTTGAAGGGTTTGAGGCTGACCCTGATGACCCTATGCCTATTGTGGAATCTATTGTGTCTTTGGGGAAGTCCATGGTGTTGGATGTGAGTGGCCAGGATGTGGAAGAGTTGGTGGACAACCACAGGGAAGAGCTAACCACTGAAGAGCTGTAAGACCTTCAACTGGAACAGCAACAGACTGCAGCTGAGAAAATTGCTTCAGAGGGGGAGGAAGAGAGAGGGGAGAATGTGCCTTCTTCAGTGATTAAAGACGTGTGCAAAAGTGAGTTGCAAAGTTTTGTGGAGAAATATCACCTTAACAAAGCTGTTGCAAGCCATGTCTGCAACATGTTCAGTGACAATGCCTTGTCCCATTTTAGGCAAATCTTAAAGAGATGCCAGAAACAAACCTCTCTGGACAGGTTTTTTTGAGTGACAGGGGTACAGTGACTCTCAAGCTGGTCCTAGTGCCAGTAAAAGACAAAGAAGGGAAGTAACCCTGGACAGGGCCTTGATACCTGAAGCCCTTATGGAAGGGGATTTCCCTTCCAAACAACAACCTCTCCTCCCTCTCCCCTCCTTGCCGTCTTCCATACGCCAACAAGAGTCTTCAGTAAAGGTAAAAGTGATGTTAAATGTTTATTCAGTCATTTATTTTTATTTCTCATTATTTTCTGTATGTAAAACTATAGTTATTCTCTATAAAATGTATTTTTTGTTAATATTTTTGGGTGTCTGGAATGGATTAATTGGATTGACATTATTTCTTATGAGAAATATTCAGTTTCTGTACGATTCAGTTTTCGTCAGACTTTTTATAATAAATTAATCACGAAAACTGAGGTTCCACTGTAATTCCAACATATGTATTCATAATTATTATATGCTAGGAGTAAAATTAACCAGATTATAAGTTTTAGGAATAATTTGGCTGAAATGCTTTGCATAATAAGTGACTTTCTGTAATAATAATAATAATAATAATAATAATAATCATAATATTATTGAAAGAATTAAGCGTAAGACGGAGAATAGGATAGCAGATGAACAAGGAGGCTTTAGGAAAGGTAGGGGGGTGTGTGGACCAGGTGTTTACAGTGAAACATATAAGTGAACAGTATTTAGATAAGGCTAAAGAGGTTTTTGTGGCATTTATGGATTTGGAAAAGTCATATGACAGGGTGGATAGGGGGGCAATGTGGCAGATGTTGCAGGTGTATGGTGTAGGAGGTAGGTTACTGAAAGCAGTGAAGAGTTTTTACGAGGATAGTGAGGCTCAAGTTAGAGTATGTAGGAAAGAGGGAAATTACTTCCCAGCAAAAGTAGGCCTTAGACAAGGATGTGTGATGTCACCGTGGTTGTTTAATACATTTATAGATGGGGTTGTAAGAGAAGTAAATGCGAGGGTCTTGGCAAGAGGCATGGAGTTAAAAGATAAAGAATCACACATAAAGTGGGAGTTGTCACAGTTGCTCTTTGCTGATGACACTGTGCTCTTGGGAGATTCTGAAGAGAAATTGCAGAGGTTGGCGGATGAATTTGGTAGGGTATGTAAAAGAACAAAATTAAAAGTGAATACAGGAAAAAGTAAGGTTATGAGGATAACAAAAAGATTAGGTGATGAAAGATTGGATATCAGATTGGAGGGAGAGAGTATGGAAGAAGTGAATGTATTCAGATATTTGGGAGTGGATGTGTCAGTGGATGGGTCTATGAAAGATGAGGTGAATCATAGAACTGATGAGGGGAAAAGGGTGAGCGGTGCACTTAAGAGTCTGTGGAGACAAAGAACTTTGTCCTTGGAGGCAAAGAGGGCAATGTATGAGAGTATAGTTTTACCAACGCTCTTATATGGGTGTGAAGCATGGGTGATGAATGTTGCAGCGAGGAGAAGGCTGGAGGCAGTGGAGATGTCATGTCTGAGGGCAATGTGTAGTGTGAATATAATGCAGAGAAATTGTAGTTTGGAAGTTAGGAATTGGTGCGGGATTGCCAAAACTATTATCCAGAGGGCTGAGGAAGGGTTGTTGAAGTGGTTCGGACATGTAGAGAGAATGGAGCGAAACAGAATAACTTCAAGAGTGTATCAGTCTGTAGTGGAAGGAAGGTGGGGTAGGGGTCGGCCTAGGAAAGGTTGGAGGGGGGGGGTAAAGGAGGTTTTGTGTGCGAGGGGCTTGGACTTCCAGCGGGCATGCGTGAACGTGTTTGATAGGAGTTTACCTGGAGAGAGTTCCGGGGTTCAACGCCCCCGAGGCCCGGTCTGTGACCAGGCCTCCTGGTGGATCAGAGCCTGATCAACCAGGCTGTTGCTGATGGCTGCACGCAAACCAACCTACGAGCTACAGCCTGGCTGGTCAGGTACCGACTTTAGGTGCTTGTCCAGTGCCAGCTTGAAGACTGCCAAGGGTCTATTGATAATCCCCCTTATGTATGCTGGGAGGCAGTTGAACAGTCTCGGGCCCCTGACACTTACTGTATGGTCTCTTAACGTGCTAGTGACACCCCTGCTTTTCATTGGGGGGATGTTGCATCGTCTGCCAAGTCTTTTGCTTTCGTAGTGAGTGATTTTTGTGTGCAAGTTCGGTACTAGTCCCTCTAGGATTTTCCAGGTGTATATAATCATGTATCTCTCCCGCCTGCGTTCCAGGGAATACAGGTTCAGGAACCTCAAGCGCTCCCAATAATTGAGGTGGTTTATCTCCGTTATGCACGCCATGAAGGTTCTCTGTACATTTTCTAGGTCAGCAATTTCACCTGCCTTGAAAGGTGCTGTTCATGTGCAGTAATATTCCAGCCTAGATAGAACAAGTGACCTGAAGAGTGTCATCATGGGCTTGGCCTCCCTAGTTTTGAAGGTTCTCATTATCCGTCCTGTCATTTTTCTAGCAGCTGCGATTGATACAATGTTATGGTCCTTGAAGGTGAGATCCTCCGACATGATCACTCCCAGGTCTTTGACATTGGTGTTTCGCTCTATTTTGTGGCCAGAATTTGTTTTGTACTCTGATGAAGATTTAATTTCCTCATGTTTACCATATCTGAGTAATTGAAATTTCTCATCGTTGAACTTCATATTGTTTTCTGCAGCCCACTGAAAGATTTGGTTGATGTCCGCCTGAAGCCTTGCAGTGTCTGCAATGGAAGACACTGACATGCAGATTCGGGTGTCATCTGCAAAGGAAGACACGGTGCTGTGGCTGACATCCTTGTCTATGTCAGATATGAGGATGAGGAACAAGATGGGAGCGAGTACTGTGCCTTGTGGAACAGAGCTTTTCACCGTAGCTGCCTCGGACTTTACTCTGTTGACTACTACTCTTTGTGTTCTGTTTGTGAGGAAATTATAGATCCATCTACCAACTTTTCCTGTTATTCCTTTAGCACATATTTTGTGCGCTATTACGCCATGGTCACACTTGCCGAAGGCTTTTGCAAAGTCTGTATATACATGTATTACATCTGTATTCTTTTTGTCTTCTAGTGCATCTAGGACCTTGTCGTAGTGATCCAATAGTTGAGACAGACAGGAGCGACCTGTTCTAAACCCATGTTGCCCTGGGTTGTGTAATTGATGGGTTTCTAGATGGGTGGCAATCTTGCTTCTTAGGACCCTTTCAAAGATTTTTATGATATGGGATGTTAGTGCTATTGGTCTGCAGTCCTTTGCTATTGCTTTACTGCCCCCTTTGTGGAGTGGGGCTATGTCTGTTGTGTTTAGTAACTGTGGGACGACCCCCGTGTCCATGCTCCCTCTCCATAGGATGGTAAAAGCTCGTGATAGGGGCTTCTTGCAGTTCTTGATGAACACGGAGTTCCATGAGGAGTGAATGGAGACAAATGGTTTTTAATACTTGACGTGCTGTTGGAGTGTGAGTAAAGTAACATTTATGAAGGGATTCAGGGAAACCGGCAGGCCGGGCTTGAGTCCTGGAGATGGGAAGTACAGTGCCTGCACTCTGAAGGAGGGGTGTTAATGTTGCAGTTTAAAAACTGTAGTGTAAAGTACCCTTCTGGCAAGACAGTGAAGGAGTGAACGATTGTGAAAGTTTTTCTTTTTCGGGCCACCCTGCCTTGGTGGGAATCAGCCAGTGTGCTAATAAAAAAAAAATAATAATAATAGTAATAATCTTCATTTCTACAAGTACATGATACAGACATGCAGTTTTAAGAAATTTTATCTGTACATATTATAAATGTTTCAAAACTGAAACAAAAATGATTTGTAAATCTAACTGCTGTAAATTATATGTATGATCGATAAAAGCATATACCTTTTTTATTTCATTTTATAATATGTAATTTATGGTGTTTTTTATGTAATATCTCTGGTATTAAGTGCACTATGCAATGGAAATACAGTATACAGCCTCTCCTCACTTAACGACAGAGTTCCGTTCCTAAGATCACATCGGTAAACAAATGCGTCATTAACCGTTAAACGGTCCAAACAAATCGACGTTCAAATTCGTAGTGCTACAAAAGTAGATCTACTTTTTTTAACATATTTTCAAATGTAACAAAAAAAAACAATGTAGATAAAAGTTTTTTTTACACGTTTTCAAGTGTAAAACAAAAAAGAAGATCTACAATTTTTTACATACTTTCAGATGTTGAAAAAACGTATATATACGTTTGGACCATTTAAGGGTTAAGTGAGGAGCATACTGTAATGGTAGTGGGTTTGTACCAACCATTTTTTATATTGTTTTAATGTCAGCTTTGCACCATTTATGACATTTTTGGTATATTTTTAAATACAGTGGACCCCAGCATACGATGGGATCGCGTTATGTTAAATCCGGCATACGATACATTTTAACGCAAAAATTTTGCCTCGCCTTACACTAAAAATCTCGTCTTACGTGATTCGTCCAGGATGCATCCCACGTGTGGCCTCAGCGCCAGTGTTTAAAAGCCAGCCAGTGCAGTCGCATCTACGCATACATTTGGTACATTTCACATTATCCCAGTGTTTTAGTGTTTATAACTGCAAAATAAGTCATCACAGATCCCAAGAAAGCTTCTAGTGCCATCCCTGTGGTAAAAAGGGTGAGAATTAGTATGGAATTGAAAAAAAAGATTAAGGAAATGTGTGCAAAATGGGTTGAACTGCAAACCTTTATGGATGAAAATCACCCTCACACAGCTATTGCAAGCCATGCTGGTGACTATTGCAATGACAATGTTTTGAACCACATTAGACAAATCATAAAGGAACGAGAGGTACAGAGCTCTATGGACAGATTTGTTGTGCAACAGAGGTCCAGTGACTCTCAAGCTGGTCCTAGTGGCATTAAAAGAAGAAGGGATGTAACCCGGGAAAAGGACTTGATACCTCAAGTCCTAATGGAAGGGGATTCCCCTTCTAAACAATAAGTTTGACACTTTCCCCTCCTCCCATCCCATCAATCATCACCAGATCTTCATTAAAGGTAAGTATCATGTATTCTATTATTAGTTGAGTACTACTAACTGTGCATGTCTTCTTCAGTTTGCGTGCATTAAACTTAATATTTCATGTAGTAAAACATTTTTTTTTTCATACTTTTGGGTGTCTTGCACGGATTAATTTGATTTCCATTATTTCTTATGGGGAAAATTAATTCGCCTTACGATAATTTCGCCATACATTGAGCTCTCAGGAACGGATTAATATCGTATGCCGGGGGTCCACTGTATACAGTAGTGTACTGTATAGTGTAATAAACAGAATAGAGGAAATCAGCTCTAATATACAATATTTTGGTATGCATACTGGTCAGAGAACCCATTGTAAGTCCGAGTCATCGGTAAACGAGTACATCGCTAAGTAAGGAGAGGCTGTACTATATATTTAGTGTTTTTTGGAAGAGACCCTTTTTTTTTTTTAATTTAACCAAACCTAATGTTACCAATCCTAACTGACATTCTCATATAGGTTAGGTTAGGCTAGGATAGGTTAGATAAGGTTAGGTTAGAATAGGTTATGATAGGATAGGTTAGGTTAGGATAGGTTAGGTTAGGATAGGTTAGGTTAGGATAGGTCAGGTTAGGAATGGTTAGGTTAGGTTAGACTGCAGTCTAACGAACTTACCAATATCACAGTAAATTCTTTCCCGTTTGTTTATAAGTAAGTTTATTTAGGCACAGGTACACATAAGTACAATTATCATACATTGTGTAAATTACCTAGGATAACCCATAAAAGTCAAAGTGACTTATTTCCACTGGGGTCCTTGTAGCTCAGTCGGTAGCACACTCAGCTCACACGGAGGTCCGGGGTTCAATCCCCGGTATGGGTGGAAACATTTGGGCATGTCCCTGTTCACCTAGCAGTAAATAGGTACCTGGATGTTAGTCGACTGTTGTGGGTTGCATCCTGGGGACAAAATTAACATAAGTTGCTGAAAATGCTCTGCATAACCAGGAACTTTGTATATAGTTTGTATATAGTATGTCACTGATGTCAGCTGTGGTCTGTATACCTTGTATCATGTAGTTGTAGAAATAAAGATTATTAATGTTGTAAGAGTTGTACCTGAATCAACTGTTAAAACAGTCACTGCAGTAAGTTTATTTAGGTATAAATACACATAAAACAATTATACCTACTAGCATGAGTAAATTACGTAGGATAATGCAAAAAAAAAAAAAGTCAAAAGTGACTTATTTCCACAATCATTATTTTTTGTGTAATATTAAAGATATTAAATGTTAATCGATTTCTGCTCCGGGAAAATGTATATAATTACCCATTATTATAAAATTTGGGAGGGGGGAAGGAAGCTTTAAACCCTTAGGGGTCTTACA
Source organism: Cherax quadricarinatus (assembly GCF_038502225.1). Lineage (NCBI taxonomy): Eukaryota > Metazoa > Arthropoda > Malacostraca > Decapoda > Parastacidae > Cherax > Cherax quadricarinatus. The sequence goes on along the minus strand of NC_091310.1, from coordinate 44,451,792 downwards.
GCGCCTGTGGTATAGGTAACCAGGTTTGATCCAAGGGAAAGACAGCTTCTGGTCCTTGGATCAAGAGCTTCTCACCATAAAGTAAAGCAGTAAAAAATGTTATGGTAAAATTACACTAAACAACTCACGATCCAGTGAAGGAACTACAGCCATTTCTCTTATATCTTGAATAATATAATAAATTCTGTTGGTGTTACATTGATCTTGGCAGCAACAATGTTGTAAGGATGCTGGAGGTGGATATGCTGCTTATACTCTTACATATTGCCATTAGGTGTTCAGCATACACTGAAATTACTAGAAATATGCTCAAGTCAGTTTTGACCATTACATTACATAAAGATGTAGTCGAGATCCGTATATATATGTATATACATAGTCATTAAGTTATTTATTTCCTTAAAATACTATATACAGTAGGCATATATTTGCTACAAAAAAAAGACAGGAATACTCTACAATACAAAAATATATAAATAATTCACTTTAAAAATCTGTTAGCTAAAATCTAATACAAAACTATATATCAAAGATTAATATAAATGACTTAAAAACTCATGATTTTCTAACCCTACATAATCTGTTTTTATACATATTATATTTCTTTTTATAAATATACAAAATCGTTTAGAATTTTTTTTATCAGAATCATGTCCAAAAAAAATGGGATATATATATATAAATATAGTATTTAAGTCTCAATTAATCTTAAGAAAAAATTATACAGTGTTTGGAATAACGTTATCTGTAGCTTCTTTGTATATTAAAAATATACTACTTGAAATAAACACCTGAAGTTAAGAGGTATTTGTGCCTTAATTAAACTTAGTAGAATAAGGTAACTAAAATTAGGACATCAACAAACGCGATCAATGTTTACATCGGCGGTCGTCCAGAGCCTAGGCTCCAGTGATGATGTTCCAGTGAGCCTTGTGTGTCATGTACTGTCCATAACCTAGGCTCCAGTGATGATGTTCCAGTGAGCCTTGTGTGTCATGTACTGTCCATAACCTAGGCTCCAGTGATGATGTTCCAGTGAGCCTTGTGTGCCATGTACTGTCCATAACCTAGGCTCCAGTGATGATGTTCCAGTGAGCCTTGTGTGTCATGTACTGTCCAGAGCCTAGGCTCCAGTGATGATGTTCCAGTGAGCCTTGTGTGCCATGTACTGTCCATAACCTAGGCTCCAGTGATGATGTTCCAGTGAGCCTTGTGTGTCATGTACTGTCCATAACCTAGGCTCCAGTGATGATGTTCCAGTGAGCCTTGTGTGCCATGTACTGTCCATAACCTAGGCTCCAGTGATGATGTTCCAGTGAGCCTTGTGTGCCATGTACTGTCCATAACCTAGGCTCCAGTGATGATGTTCCAGTGAGCCTTGTGTGTCATGTACTGTCCATAACCTAGGCTCCAGTGATGATGTTCCAGTGAGCCTTGTGTGTCATGTACTGTCCATAACCTAGGCTCCAGTGATGATGTTCCAGTGAGCCTTGTGTGCCATGTACTGTCCATAACCTAGGCTCCAGTGATGATGTTCCAGTGAGCCTTGTGTGTCATGTACTGTCCAGAGCCTAGGCTCCAGTGATGATGTTCCAGTGAGCCTTGTGTGCCATGTACTGTCCATAACCTAGGCTCCAGTGATGATGTTCCAGTGAGCCTTGTGTGTCATGTACTGTCCATAACCTAGGCTCCAGTGATGATGTTCCAGTGAGCCTTGTGTGCCATGTACTGTCCATAACCTAGGCTCCAGTGATGATGTTCCAGTGAGCCTTGTGTGCCATGTACTGTCCATAACCTAGGCTCCAGTGATGATGTTCCAGTGAGCCTTGTGTGTCATGTACTGTCCATAACCTAGGCTCCAGTGATGATGTTCCAGTGAGCCTTGTGTGTCATGTACTGTCCATAACCTAGGCTCCAGTGATGTTCCAGTGAGCCTTGTGTGTCATGTACTGTCCATAACCTAGGCTCCAGTGATGATGTTCCAGTGAGCCTTGTGTGCCATGTACTGTCCATAACCTAGGCTCCAGTGATGATGTTCCAGTGAGCCTTGTGTGCCATGTACTGTCCAGAGCCTAGGCTCCAGTGATGATGTTCCAGTGAGCCTTGTGTGCCATGTACTGTCCAGAGCCTAGGCTCCAGTGATGATGTTCCAGTGAGCCTTGTGTGCCATGTACTGTCCATAACCTAGGCTCCAGTGATGATGTTCCAGTGAGCCTTGTGTGCCATGTACTGTCCAGAGCCTAGGCTCCAGTGATGATGTTCCAGTGAGCGTTGTGTGCCATGTACTGTCCATAACCTAGGCTCCAGTGATGATGTTCCAGTGAGCCTTGTGTGCCATGTACTGTCCATAACCTAGGCTCCAGTGATGATGTTCCAGTGAGCCTTGTGTGCCATGTACTGTCCAGAGCCTAGGCTCCAGTGATGATGTTCCAGTGAGCCTTGTGTGCCATGTACTGTCCATAACCTAGGCTCCAGTGATGATGTTCCAGTGAGCCTTGTGTGCCATGTACTGTCCAGAGCCTAGGCTCCAGTGATGCTCCAGTGAGCCTTGTGTGCCATGTACTGTCCATAACCTAGGCTCCAGTGATGATGTTCCAGTGAGCCTTGTGTGCCATGTACTGTCCATAACCTAGGCTCCAGTGATGATGTTCCAGTGAGCCTTGTGTGCCATGTACTGTCCAGAGCCTAGGCTCCAGTGATGATGTTCCAGTGAGCCTTGTGTGCCATGTACTGTCCAGAGCCTAGGCTCCAGTGATGCTCCAGTGAGCCTTGTGTGCCATGTACTGTCCATAACCTAGGCTCCAGTGATGATGTTCCAGTGAGCCTTGTGTGCCATGTACTGTCCAGAGCCTAGGCTCCAGTGATGCTCCAGTGAGCCTTGTGTGTCATGTACTGTCCATAACCTAGGCTCCAGTGATGATGTTCCAGTGAGCCTTGTGTGCCATGTACTGTCCAGAGCCTAGGCTCCAGTGATGATGCTCCAGTGAGCCTTGTGTGCCATGTACTGTCCAGAGCCTAGGCTCCAGTGATGATGTTCCAGTGAGCCTTGTGTGCCATGTACTGTCCAGAGCCTAGGCTCCATTGATGATGCTCCAGTGAGCCTAGTGTGCCATGTACTGTCCAGAGCCTAGGCTCCAGTGATGATGTTTCAGTGAGCCTTGTGTGCCATGTACTGTCCAGAGCCTAGGCTCCAGTGATGATGCTCCAGTGAGCCTTGTGTGCCATGTACCGTCCAGAGCCTAGGCTCCAGTGATGATGTTCCAGTGAGCCTAGTGTGCCATGTACTGTCCAGAGCCTAGGCTCCAGTGATGATGTTCCAGTGAGCCTTGTGTGTCATGTACTGTCCATAACCTAGGCTCCAGTGATGATGTTCCAGTGAGCGTTGTGTGCCATGTACTGTCCATAACCTAGGCTCCAGTGATGATATTCCAGTGAGGCTTGTGTGCCATGTACTGTCCAGAGACTAGGCTCCAGTGATGTTCCAGTGAGCCTTGTATGCCATGTACTGTCCAGAGCCTAGGCTCCAGTGATGATGTTCCAGTGAGCCTTGTGTGCCATGTACTGTCCAGGGCCTAGGATCCAGTGATGATGTTCCAGTGAGCCTTGTGTGCCATGTACTGTCCAGAGCCTAGGCTCCAGTGATGATGTTCCAGTGAGCCTTGTGTGCCATGTACTGTCTATAACCTATTCTCCAGTAATGATGTTCCAGTGAGCCTTGTGTGCCATGTACTGTCCATAACCTAGGCTCCAGTGATGATGTTCCAGTGAGCCTTGTGTGCCATGTACTGTCCAGAGCCTAGGCTCCAGTGATGATGCTCCATGAGCCTTGTGTGCCATGTACTGGCTGGAAAGCATTAGGGACGTGTTTCCATAAGACACCTGCTGTCCCTGTCTCTTTTCACCCATCAGTTCAAAATGGGTATCTGGGTGTTAGTCGACTGCTGTGGGTTGCATCCTGGGACAAAACTGGCCTAATTTGCCCAAAATGCTCAGCATAACAAGAGGCTCTCTGTATGGTAGTATGTCACTTGTGTCGGCTAGGCCTGTATACCATGTACACGTAGTAAATAAAGATGATATTATTATGTTAGCAGTGGGCCAGTCATGTAATCAATCATACATCTGTTTCTAATATTAAAATTTAATTCCCACTAGTGCAGCAGCTGACAGCAGCAAAGTCCCCCTAAATGTTGTTCAGCTTAGGGCTCCTGGACCTTTAAGATAAGAAAGCATAATATTTTGTTTATATCCATCACTTAGTTTCCTTCAAAGTCATTAGGTAAACAAAAATGTTATCAAGCACTGTGACATTTATGTCAAATAGGAAAAAGATATTTGAAACCTGTAATTCTTATATGAAAATTCATTCAGAACATGTTATCTCTCATTGTATGTGTATAAAATGGGTATGTAACGGGTTACCGTCATGTAACTTGACTGCAGTATAGTATAAACGGTTAGGTGAGGTGTACACTCTTGCTCTTGGATATTTCTCTCAGATTTTTCATTTAATTGATGATGAATAGCTAGCAAGTGTATAAACTTGTTTTTGACATGATGGGAATAGAATTCCTTTAGTCGACCACTTTTATGTTGAAAATGATTTTTGTCTAAATGATTTATGAATTATGGCTAATATATATTTTATTGTCTTTCCAGTGAATCTTACTATACATGTTTGTGTAACCCACATCAAAGAAACGAAAAATGAAACCGGTAAGATCTGATGGCAAAGAAATTTTGATGCATGTGCATGCTTTGACTAACTTTACTCTTGCCTATAATGCAGCACTAGTATAGGTGCTTAGAAAGCAAATCATATAGAAGGTAAATTTTATTTCTCACAAAGTACAGTCACAAAATTAGGTGATATTTGTTTATACATTTTGGAAAGGGGCAGGTTATGAAGAGGCTTTCTGGCAGATGAAATCTAGAAGTTAAATCTACTTGACATTTATAAATGTAATGTTGAAGTTCGATTATTTGAATGCTAAGTTTAATATTAAATTGAAGAAGCGATTAAATATAATGATTATTTTATTTTTAAGTAATAAGGCTTCGTTTTTTAAATACTGTAAAATGTTATGAAGAAAGATACTTTATTAAAATAAAAGCACTAAACCCATATTTGTCATGCAGATTATTATTATATTTAGGGAAAGCACAAGACCAGTAGGGATCATGGGAGAATGGAGAGGCGGTCAATTTCAAGCCAAGGAAGAGGAGGACAAGTTAGATACCTGGGATCAGGCACCCCTCACCAGCATCAAAGAACCTCCTTTGAGGGGTCAGGAGTCAAGAGCTTTTGATTAAAACAAGCAGTATCTATTTCTTAATTTCTGCTACTGTACTGCTGTTGCCTCTGCTAGCAAAACATTTTCTTATGAGAGTGTATACAGTGGGATGCCCGTATCCGTGAGGATACGTTTCAGGGACCTGCCACGGATACCGAAATCTCGGAGAGCAGCGAACCCTATATATGTCCTATACTTACCTGTTATAAAGTTTAACTGATAAATTGCACATAATTAGTGGAGAATTATCACTTTTTCACTGGTGAGAAGCACTTCACAGCTTCTCTTATGCTTTGAAGAACTTCTGCCATCACTACTTTTGCACTTTGAGGCCATTAATAGCAAAATTAAGGGCTATTTTCCAGTCATAGTGAACCGTGTAATAATGAAACCATGGATACCGGACCCACAGATACGTGGGTCATGTTGTATATGAAAAAGTTCAGCTGGAAAGGGAGCATCTTCTTGAGGCTCATTTTTCTGTTTTCTTGTGTAGCAGATCTCTTCTTAGTGGTCCCTTTTCTTAAGTGGATACGTATTTCTCATTCCTGGGTTTGTCAGATTTGCACTCATCAATGACATCTTATTAAATTTACAGCTTTTTATCCCTCCTATGTTTTGTAGTTGGCAGATCACTCTCTTGTGAGGAATTCTAATGAAGGTTTTTAAAAATCTAAATAAATGCTTGACTAATTTCTGTGAATTTGTCATACTTGTTTAATAGATCTGATACAATAAACTCTAGATAAAATGGGCCAGTAGGGGATTATAAAAGTCTATTAAATCTGAATACATTATACAGAAAAATCGCACAAGTACTTCGCTGTATATCTAATATAATGTTGTCCACACACTTCATTGTCATATTGCAATAAATATTGAAACTAAAATGGTTAAAAGTACCATTTATATAGAGAATGTTTTCTATGTACTGTATTTTAAAAGTATGTTATATTGAGGGTTTACTGTAATTAGACAGTATAATGAGTGTGTGCATATGTGCATGCATGTGTATTTGTGTGTGTGTGCACGTATGTATGTGTAAATATGAGCAAGAACAAACTTGAGTAATGAATATAAAATTTAGATAAAAATAAATAAATATTTGCCAAGTAGAGATTACAGTGTAATAATGAATACCAGTTTTCTGTACGTTATTATCAGATTTTTTAATTACTCTCCTTTAAGGATTACAGTACTTTAAGAATTACAGTAGTACACCTAAATAAAATCTTTATGTAACAGATCTTTGTTGAATGGACAACTGATATACAGGACAAAATCTGTTGGGTTAATTGGAAATACTACAGTAAACCCTCAGTATGTCAGACTATTGTTATTATGGGCAAAATTCACTGTAGGAAATTTTACTTTTAATTTGTTCATTTTTACTGTTTATTGTTGTATACAGGCAGGCTCCACTTTACAGCACTTCATTTTACAGCATTTCGCTATTAGAGCGGCTTTCAATTACGTATGCTCATTTTCCATTTATTTAGACTTTCTACAATATTCACCCACTCACTATCAAGTAAGGACGAAAGTATTTTAACCATTAAACGGTCCAAACGTGTATGTATATATGTTCACTTGCGCAGCGCCCCGAATATTTTGAAAAAAAAAAAAAAAATTTTTTATAAGAAAAAAAAAGCACAAGGTACTAAGTGGTCCCAGATTTTTTTAATATGGTGCACACCGAGTGTTAAGACCCATTCTATGCTGACCAGGCATCTCAGTGCAATCGTGCCAAATTTCGAGACTGGAAAATTAAAACGTGTACTATGTACTTTTGGGGCGCTATGGGGTAAGGACGTATATATACGTTTGGACCATTTAGGGGTTAAGGTAAGTAATGTGTGTATGGTATATACATTTTTTATGTCTAATGTATGAGTGTAAACATATTATCAGGCTTTTATATGCATTTGAAAGTGCAAAAAAGGCTGATTCACTTGACAGCATTTTTCACTTTACAGCAGTAGCCAAGAACCTAACCTGCTGTATTAGCAGGGCCCTCATGTATCTGTAAATTGTGTACTGTATTATGTATACTGTAAGGTACTTTAGTGCATTTTATTGTTATTTTTTAATGATCTTATGTTCTCCTCTACATTCCGCACCTGGAGAAGAGAGGAATGTAAAGGAGAGAGAGAGATGTTGGGAGATGTTAAGTGAATGTATAGGAACCTTTGAACCAAGTGAGAGTAATTGTGGTAGGGGACCTGAATGCTAAAGTAGGAGAAACTTTTAGAGAGGGTGTGGTAGGTAAGTTTGGGGTACCAGGTGTAAATGATAATGGGAGCCCTTTGATTGAACTTTGTATAGAAAGGGGTTTAGTTATAGGTAATACATATTTCAAGAAAAAGAGGATAAATAAGTATACAAGATATGATGTAGGGTGAAATGACAGTAGTTTGTTGGATTATGTATTGGTAGATAAAAGACTGTTGAGTAGACTTCAGGATGTACATGTTTATAGAGGGGCCACAGATATATCAGATTACTTTTTAGTTGTAGCTACACTGAGAGTAAAAGGTAGATGGGATACAAGGAGAATAGAAGCATCAGGGAAGAGAGAGGTGAAGGTTTATAAACTAAATGAGGAGGCAGTTAGGGTAAGATATAAACAGCTATTGGAGGATAGATGGGTTAATGAGAGCATAGGCAATGGGGTCGAAGAGGTATGGGGTAGGTTTAAAAATGTAGTGTTAGTGTTCAGCAGAAGTTTGTGGTTACAGGAAAGTGGATGCGGGAGGGAAGAGGAGCGATTGGTGGAATGATGATGTAAAGAGAGCAGTAAGGGAGAAAAAGTTAGTATATGAGAAGTTTTTACAAAATAGAAGTGATGCAAGGAGGGAAGAGTATATGGAGAAAAAGAGAGAGGTTAAGAGAGTGGTGAAGCAATGTAAAAAGAGAGCAAATGAGAGAGTGGGTGAGATGTTATCAACAAATTTTGTTGAAATTAAGAAAACGTTTTGGAGTGAGATTAACAAGTTAAGGAAGCCTAGAGAACAAATGGATTTGTCAGTTAAAAATAGGAGAGGAGAGTTATTAAATGGAGAGTTAGAGGTATTGGGAAGATGGAGGGAATATTTTGAGGAATTGTTAAATGTTGGTGAAGATAGGGAAGCTGTGATTTCGTGTATAGGGCAAGGAGGAATAACACCTTGTAGGAGTGAGGAAGAGCCAGTTGTGAGTGTGGGGGAAGTTCATGAGGCAGTAGGTAAAATGAAAGGGGGTAAGGCATCCGGGATTGATGGGATAAAGACAGAAATGTTAAAAGCAGGTGGGGATATAGTTTTTGGAGTGGTTGGTGCAATTATTTAATAAATGTATAGAAGAGGGTAAGGTACAGAGGGATTGGCAGAGAACATGCATAGTTTCTTTGTATAAAGGCAAAGGGGATAAAAGAGAGTGCAAAAATTATAGGGGGATAAGTCTGTTGAGTATACCTGGTAAAGTGTATGGTAGAGTTATTATTGAAAGAATTAAGAGTAAGATGGAGAATAGGATAGCAGATGAACAAGGAGGCTTTAGGAAAGGTAGGGGGTGTGTGGACCAGGTGTTTACAGTGAAACATATAAGTGAACAGTATTTAGATAAGGCTAAAGAGGTTTGTGGCATTTATGGATTTGGAAAAGGCGTATGACAGGGTGGATAGGGGGGCAATGTGGCAGATGTTGCAAGTGTATGGTGTAGGAGGTAGGTTACTGAAAGCAGTGCAGAGTTTTTACGAGGATAGTGAGGCTCAAGTTAGAGTATGTAGGAAAGAGGAAGATTATTTCCCAGTAAAAGTAGGCTTTAGACAAGGATGTGTGATGTCACCGTGGTTGTTTAATATATTTATAGATGGGGTTGTAAGATAAGTAAATGTGAGGGTCTTGGCAAGAGGTGTGGAGTTAAAAGATAAAGAATCACACATAAAGTGGGAGTTGTCACAGTTGCTCTTTGCTGATGACACTGTGCTCTTGGGAGATTCTGAAGAGAAGTTGCAGAGGTTGGTGGATGAATTTGATAGGGTATGCAAAAGAAGAAAATTAAAAGTGAGTACAGGAAAGAGTAAGGTTATGAGGATAACAAAAAGATTAGGTGATGAAAGATTGGATATCAGATTGGAGGGAGAGAGTATGGAGGAGGTGAATGTATTCAGATATTTGGGAGTGGACCTGTCAGCCGATGGGTCTATGAAAGATGAGGTGAAACATAGAATTGATGAGGGGAAAATGGTGAGCGGTGCACTTAGGAGTCTGTGGAGACAAAGAACTTTGTCCTTGGAGGCAAAGAGGGGAATGTATGAGAGTATAGTTTTACCAACGCTCTTATATGGGTGTGAAGCATGGGTGTTGAATGTTGCAGCGAGGAGAAGGCTGGAGGCAGTTGAGATGTCATGTCTGAGGGCAATGTGTGGTGTGAACATAATGCAGAGAATTCGTAGTTTGGAAGTTAGGAGGAGGTGCGGGATTACCAAAACTGTTGTCCAGAGGGCTGAGGAAGGGTTGTTGAGGTGGTTCGGACATGTAGAGAGAATGGAGCGAAACAGAATGACTTCAAGAGTGTATCAGTCTGTAGTGGAAGGAAGGCGGGGTAGGGGTCGGCCTAGGAAAGGTTGGAGGGAGGGGTAAAGGAGGTTTTGTGTGCGAGGGGCTTGGACTTCCAGCGGGCATGCGTGAGCGTGTTTGATAGGAGTGAATGGAGACGAATGGTTTTTAATACTTGACGTGCTGTTGGAGTGTGAGCAAAGTAACATTTATGAAGGGATTCAGGGAAACCGGCAGGCTGGACTTGAGTCCTGGAGATGGGAAGTACAGTGCCTGCACTCTGAAGGAGGGGTGTTAATGTTGCAGTTTAAAAACTGTAGTGTAAAGCACCCTTCTGGCAAGACAGTGATGGAGTGAATGATGGTGAAAGTTTTTCTTTTTCGGGCCACCCTGCCTTGGTGGGAATCGGCCAGTGTGATAATAAAAAAATAAAAGAAAAACATAGTTTCAGTATTGGAGTATCACAGGCCAACTTATGACTAGTTAAGATTCATTATTTTGAGATTGAGATTGATATTTCTGTTTATGGTCAAATGGGTGAGTGAGTGTAAGTGTGAACCACCAGGTGGTATTCGTAGAATTAGTTGACAGGGTGTATCAGGGAGATAAGATGTTTTCTGATGGTAGTTTTGAAGGTGATGAATGTGTCTGCAGTTTTAGAATTTTCAGATAGGGTGTTCCAGATTTTAGGGCCTTTGACATACATTGAAGTTTTGTAAAGGTTTTGTCGGACACGGGGAATGTCATTGAGATGTTTGTGTCTGTTGTTGTGCCTGTGGGTTCTGTCACGACTATCAAGAAAGCATTTTAGGTCAAGGTTAATATTGGAATTTAAGGTCCTGTAGATGTAGATTGCACAGTAGTAAGTGTGGATGTACTGAACAGGGAGTAAGTTTAGATCTATGAAGAGTGGGGGGGTGTGTTGCCAGGGATGGGATTTAGTGATTATTCTTACTGCGGCTTTTTGTTGGGTTATTATTGGCTTTAGGTGTGTTGCTGCAGTTGAACCCCAAGCACAGATAGCATAGGTGAGGTATGGATATATAAGTGAATGGTATAGTGTGAGAAGGGCAGTTTGCGACACGTAGTATCGTATCTTGGAGAGGATCCCAACCGTTTTGGATACTTTTTTGGTTATGTGTTGGATATGGGTGCTGAAGTTCAGGTTGTTGTCGAGGTATAGGCCTAGGAATTTGCCCTCATTATGCCTGGCAATTAGTGTTGTCGATCTTAATGTTAATTTGCGCATCTCCTGCTCTGCTACCAAACATAATGTAGTAGGTTTTGTCAGCATTAAGCGTAAGTTTATTGGCTGTCATCCAAGTCGATATTTTGATCAGCTCCTCATTAACAATTGTGTTGAGGGTGGCAAGATTAGGGTGAGAGATGACATAAGTCGTGTCGTCAGCAGAGAGAATGGGGTTCAGGTGTTGAGATACATTTGGAAGATCATTGATGTATATGAGGAAGAGCAGGGGACCAAGGACACTTCCCTGCGGAACTCCAGTATCAAGTGGCTGTGTTGTTGATGCTGTGTCTTTAATGGTGACATACTGATACCTATTAGTAAGGTAAGATTTGAAATATGCAAGCGCATGGCCTCTTATACCATAATGATCAAGTTTGTGGAGTAGGATGTCGTGGTCTACTGTGTCAAAAGCTTTTCTTAGGTCAATAAAAATTCCTAGTGGATATTCCTTATTTTCCAATGCTGTGTAAAGCAGATCTAGCATTTTTATGATTGCATCGTTAGTGCTTTTATTTTTCCTGAATCCAAATTGGCAGGGGTTGAGTATGTTTTGTGCCATTATAAATGAATATAGTCTCCTGTGCACGAGTTTCTCAAAGATTTTGGATAGCAATGGTAAGTTTGATATTGGCCTATAGTTGTTTAAATCTGTAGGGTCACCACCTTTATGTATTGGTGTAACCCTTGCCATCTTGAGTAGTTTCAGGAAGGTGCTAGTTTCTAGTGACTTGTTAAAAAGTATGTAATGAGATAGTATGCGAGAGGACATGGCCCGCTCTCTTGTACAATAATGGTGGGACATGAGACAGATTCCCTGAGTTATTTTTAAGTGACTTTATAATCTCGGTGACTTCCGTGGGCTCAGTTGGAGCAAGATAGAAGGAATTTGGGAAATTCCCATCTAGGTAGTCCCCGGCATGGGCATTGGTACGTGGGATTTTATTGGCGAGATTAGAACCTATGGTTGAGAAGAAGTCGTTTATCTTGTTAGCTGTGTCAGTGGGTTGCAGTGGTGTTTCATTAGGTTTAGTTAGGACAATATTCTTTTTTTTTTCAGTTTGTGGGTCCCTAGAATCTGAGAGTGTTTTCCAGGTCTTTTTTATATCTCCTCTAGTGTCAGTGAATCTACTGGAGTAGTATAGTTGTTTGGCTTTCTTTATTACTTTGGTGAGGACTGATGAATAGTGTTTAAGAATATCTTTGTGTATTAAGCCCTGTCTATATTGCTTTTCATATTAGTGTTTCTTATCAATGGATTTCAGAATGGTGCTGGTTAGCCATGGGCAACCAAGCCGTTTGTTTGTGATCTGTTTCGTTTTTATAGGACAATGTTTGTTGTATAGTCTAAGTAATTTGTTAAGAAAAATGTCTGTCCAGTCATCAATACCATTGGCCTTGGAGAATTCTGTAGGCCAGTCAACAGTCTCTAGGTCAGCTGTGAACTTCCTTATTGAGGCCTCATCATGGAGTCTAAATGAAACTTTGTTGTATTCAAGTGGTGGTTTACTAATGTTTGTCAAGAGGAAGGTAGGGTAGTGGTCTGTAGTGCTATCTGTGATTATCTCTGATTTAAGGGGGGCTAGTATATTGGTCCATATGTGGTCTATTATGGTTGCACTTGCTTCAGTGAGCCTGGTTGGTTTAGTTATTGTTGGTATGAGAAGTGTGTTGTTCATATTGTTGATGAAATCAGTTACAGGCTGATCATCTAGTAGGCCAAGGTTGATGTTGAAGTCTTCAGCTAAGAGAAGGTGGTGCTTATTCATTTGTCTGTTTGTTATTAGTGCCTTTAATTTCTCACTGAAATTTGGGATGTTTGTGTGGGGTATCCGGTAAATGGCACCGATTGTTATAGGCATCTTAAGGTTTTTTACAGTAAAATTAGCAAAAATGTTTTCTCCATATTCATCACTAAAGCAAGTGGTGCTTCCACTTATTATTCTGCTAAATCAAGTATTGTCTAATCATATTTCCAAATTTACATTTCTGAATTTAATCTTAAACTTTTCAGATTCTTCCTAAAAGTTCGGTGGCTGGTGTAGGTTTTCCACAAATTCGCAGCATTGTAGCTTCTCCTGGTACAACTATAATCTTTGCCACACCAATGGCTCCGACAAACTTTGGTGTTGGACCCCCAGGAGCTCCTCAACCCACCTCCATCATACTGCCATCTCCATCTCCAACCATCACTCTTTCTACCCAAAGTGTGCCTCAGCCAACTCCTGTGATATTACCATTGTCAAGTTCAAAGATGGGAACCTCCACAAGCCTCCATTCAAGATGTCCTCTGTTAGCACCCAAGAACTTCTTACCAAAATCAGTAAGTTTAGGAATGGTGCAACTGTTGTTGGTTTTGTTTTTTACTTGACATAAATATTATCCTTGTAACTTAAGACCACTTGAAAGTTTTGTAAGAATGTTGTGGTTCAGAAGGTCATTTGAATTATAGTGCTTTTGCACTTATGGCATGACAAGTATTGGTGGGAAATGGCTGTGGTAAAAAAATAACAATGAAGATACTATTTTTTTTTTTCCAACAAGTCGGCCTTCTCCCACCTAGACAGGGTGACCCAAAAAGAAAGAAAATCCCCAAGATGAAAATACTTTCATCAGCATTCAACACTTTCAACTTACTCATACATAATCACTGTTTTTGAAGAGGCACCCAGATACAACAGTTTAGAAGCATATGTAAAGATACAATATAAAAAGTGACCTGAAATAATTACAATATCAGGGCCCCAATTATATATATATACTGTCCTATTACACATCCCACCAAACTGCCAATATCCCAAACCCCTCCTTTAAAGTGCAGGCATTGTACTTCCCATTTCCAGAACTCAAGTCCGGCTATATAAAAATAAAGTGATTGAATTAGAGTAAACACAATAAAGATGCAGTACTGTATGTGTGTTATAACTATGGCTGAGAGTATGTTTAGGGAAATTAATGTACAAAATACCATATTGTATGAGATGGATTATAAGGCTCACAAAATCGTAATGACACGATTGTAAACAAACCATACCACGGGCGGGATTTGAATCCGCAGTCTGGAGTTTTGAGACTGACCGTGGGTTCAAATCCCGCCCGTGGTATGGTTTGGATTATAAGGAATTGTTCCATCAGAAGAGATTAGATTTTAGATTTTGCTGCTGAAGCTGCTAGTTCATTGTGCACCCCATGTCCATCCTGTGGATGGTAGTGCAAGAGTATAGGAATACACAGAAGGCCTAGGAACTAGGACCCAAAAGGGTTAACATGAGTACATCTGGATTTATATCTACAGATGACTCATTTGTTGTAAGCAAACTTAGGAAATTTGCTTAATATGCCAGGTATCTTATTTTCATTAACTCTTGACTGTTATGTAGAACTACATTATGGATGCCATGGTCTGTCACATACATCTGTGTCATGAACTCAGCTTGCTCAGATAAGCTGTGAGTGGTAAATTTTGGTCTAGGTATGAGAGAATGGTCATCACCTAAACTTAACATTTTTTTACACTGCAAACTTTTGCCTTCATGCATCACCTTGAACTATGGACTGGACAACATCTGTGGTGTAAAGTAGTAAGAATTTACCTTAAATATTGCCGCTGCTTAACCTTTCACTGCCGGGACCCCCCCAAAATATAGAGATATAGAGATTTTCAAAAAACAAATTCAAAAAAGAGCACATTTTTCCAGTGGTAATGAATTAGATTTTTCCCATCAGTGCTTGCTATGATATGAAGGCATGAAGTTGAAGGATGTTGACCCACTAACGACGACATCAGCATTTGTTACGTGCTCTGGTTTTCTTTTTCTTTTTCTGGGGTTTGTATATTTTTTTATATTTTCCTGTAACTGTTGTTGTGGCTCATGGAGACCTATATCGCACACAGTGTATGTATCGCCACCAATTGTATAGAACAGAATACCCACAGTGTCATCAGTACATACTCATTGTCAACAAGAAGATGGCTTTAACCTCGCATTCTTTTAAGCCATGCTTATCTACTTAATCTTTAGTGACCTCTTCACAGAAGTTATTATGGCACCATTCATGAAAGTTTTCCTCAAGAAGCATGCATTTTAGTTTGTATAATAATTTTAAAATATTTTATTCAACTGCTGTACATAATATAGTAGGTGATATATGATCCCAATGGGTTTAGTGATTTCCTGTCGATGTAATGTCTAATAATTTTTTTTTTTTTTTTTTTTAACTCCACAGCCATCTGCCGTCAGTGTAGGGTGACCCAAAGGAGAAAACACGTTCACCATCATTCATAATGTGCCTGATACTCATTTCTTTTTTTCCAGGAATTAGAAAACCAGCAAAGGTCAAGAAAGTGTTTTAAAGGAAGAAAATCCAATCCAAAATTATTTAAAGTTAAAGAGGCAATGGTGGCACAGAGACTGCAACAAACTAATAGTTGTGATTTACCTGGAGGGAAGTTGGGTGATCAGGAAGCTTCTGTGAAGTCAGTTCTGCCCAAAATTGCTCAAGGGGATACGAAAACATTAATTATTGTACCTGCTCCAATACCCACATTAAAGCCATTAATGGTCTCATCATTCATATTAGCCCCAAAAAGCTCTACTGTTGCTGATGTCAAAACTAATTTGGATCATTCCAGAAATGTGGGACTGGACAAAACTGGTAATATAATAGCAAAAGAAAACCACAAAAATTTAGCCTTTGAGGTGCAGCAAGAATCTGAGCCATCACATGAGACAAAGATAACAAGCAAAGTCAAATCTGTTTTGGAGGATCAAGTCAGAATCAGATTTACAAGAGATAAAAAAAGTCATTCTCAACTGAGCCTTGTATCTGAAAATTCTCATGATAAATTAGACAAAATGGAGAGAGATACAAAATGCAAGCCTAGTGCAAGTTCACCAATAGTAGTACATAAATGTACATCAGCAGAGTCTTCTCAAGTTGAATCACCAGTGCCTTCGGGAAATTCCTCTTTACACTTAGCTGCTAAACTTTCTCCTCAGCAAGGTGCATCCCAAACCCCTCCTCCACCATATCCACAACATTCATATATGAAAGAAACTTGCTTAAATTCACAGCATGCTCACTTGCCTCATGAGTATAAAATTTGTAAAACTGTAAAAGAAATTAACTGCCCTAAGGCAGAAACCCTGAAGTTATCTGAAATTACTGAAAAGCTTCGTGAACGAAAATTCAGGAGGCGGCAAAGTCTTTCAGAATGTCCTTCAATACCTGGTCACATACCTTCACCTGAAAAATCCTTAACAAATACTACCTGTGCCACTAATAATGTAGATGAGATACAAGTACCTCTCTCTAACTTATCAAAGTCCTCCCAGAGTGCAACTCTAAATGTTCAACACATATATTCTTCTCACACTTCACCTCCAAAAATATCCAAATTAGATTCGCCACAAAAACTTTTAATTGATAATGCAATAACTGAAAATTATGCTTGCTGCTCTCCAGTTTCACCTGTGTATTCTACAGCTCCTGTTCACTTAAAATTGCATTCAAAGGATTCCCCATCACGTATAACTTCGCCTCTCTCTGCAGTGAATTCTTACGTAGAGGGTTCATTGGATTCGCCTTTCTATTGTGTGAAAAATCACAGTCATTCATCTTGCCTAAGTGATAAGTCTTCAGTTGGTACATTATCTGGTCTTCCAAATTCTCCTTCATCCAGTGGCTTTATGTATCCATCTGTCTGTCAGTCACAGTATTGTGCTCGTGTATCAGCAACATCACCTATTCTCTCCTCGGAATTTTCAGATGCAAGTGCTGCTGCTGCTGGTAGCCAGTCTTGCCATCAAGTGTCTTATTCTCATCAACCAAAGACCTCACATGTTATACCTGTTGAAGCACCATTCTTAACCCAAAACTCTCAGTCAACCTCTACTTCCCATACCACACTACCTTCTCAGTTCATCTCGCATCCCGACACATCATTTTATACTCGTTCTTCACAGCCAAACCAGTGTAACAAAGCTCCACAAAAGTCTCTGCATAAACACTCATGTTCATCCTCTCATATTAATTCTTCATCATCAACCTCGTATGTTCACTCGCACCAATCATCTCAGGAAACACACACACAGTCTTCACACTCGCCCTCATACCACCCTCATTCTCCTCAACCCGCTTCATGTATACAGCCTCTTCGACTAACTTCTTGCACACCCTCTCAGTTGAGTCCACACACAGGATCTCCTAAACCCACCTTGCATATGCAGTCCCCACATATGCATTCTATTCAGCTCCCCTCATGTATGCAGCCATCTCAGTCACCATTATACACACAGTCCTCTCAGCCAGCCACTCGTACACAGTCTCCTCAGCCAGCCACCCATACACAGTCCTCTCAAGAAACTCCATACACTCAGTCCTCACAGGCATCCTTGTGTGTTCAGTCACCTCAGCGGCCTTCATATTCGCAGTCTCTAATGCCCACCTCACATATGCTGTCCACTCAGTCAGTCTCATACACGAAGTCTGCACAGCAAACCTGCTATGAACATTTCCCTCACTCAAACTCCTATGAACAGTCCTGTGAATCTGCTTCTGACAGACAGTCCCCTCGACCAACCTCATACATACCCACTCATCACTTGGCTTCCTGTGCTCGATCTCCTCAGCCCTCTTTATACAGTTACTCACCACAGTCTGCTTCCTTCATGCAGTCTCGGCATTCAAATTCACACATGCAGTCTGAGCACATAACGGCTTGCAGTGAGTCACCTCAACCTCAAGGATATTCTTTACAAATACAGTATCATGTTAATGATATTGATCCTCCATCTCCTCAGGCTCTTTCTTTTTCTAGTGGTCATGCTTCATCATATTGTCAATTTCCACAGGCAGATACTTGCAGTCAGTCCTCTCATGCATCACCAGTTCCACTCAGAGCATCATCTACCAGTGCTGTGGGAAAAGATGTCTCCCAGTCATCCCACCTTCTACCATATTCAGTTCCCAATGTTTCACCACCACATCACCATGTTAGCCCAGCCAGTATCTCATATAATAATGCATATAACTCTCAGCTGTCTAGTGATGCTAATTATTTACAGTATTATGGTTCTATTAAAGGAATGTCCTTAGCATCTTCATATTCTGCAGAGGAAATAAGTTCATCTTTCATATCATTAGAAAAATCTTTAAGTCCACCATCATATGAAGCTCATTTACAAAACACTGTATCAAATCTAACTTCTAGCCCTCATGGTTCTACTTCTCATAACACGTCAGGAGTATACCATCAAATAGCACCAACAAATTATTCTTTATCATGCCATAGCACAAAATTTGAACAAGACATTTCAGCTGTGCACCCAAATCCTAGGAAAAGTGTCAGGTCACCACCTGCATATCCTTTCTCCCCAACCTTAGTTCCACCACCAACATATGCACTCAACTCACAACTGACTCCTACAACCCATCATTCAGATCATCCGACTGTATTAGATGTGAGTAAAGGGTCTTATGGGTATAGTCCAGAGGAATCATCACATTCTTTTTTTCCAAACAATCCACCAGTGTTTCCCCCTGCTGCACCTCCGCTTAATGATCCTCGACCAGGAGTACCTTTCCTTAATTGTCAAGATTACAACACTGGTCAAAGTCACAGTATGAATTACAACTCTGCCTCAGGCTCGACTTTCTCAAGTGTAATGTATCACCCTTCTCATGATGTACAAATCTCTGATAATGGAGTGGTAAGTCAAGGATTGCACAATAGAAGCTACAAGCTTACTGATCAGCAAACATTTAAGCATCATCACCAGGAAACAGAACTGACTGTGCCTGACTGGAGGAACCCCACCAGAGGAGTTGGGATTCATAACAGTGACAGTTTGAAAGTACATAGTCTGATAGAGCGAGCATCAAGACTATGGTTTATTCCACACCAAGAACAAAATCGTGTGTATATGAAGAGGAAAGAGATGGCAAGAGATCTCCTCAGTCATCCTGGTTAGTATTACAATGCTTTCTACAGGTAGAGAAGGTCCCAGACTTACAAACACCCCCAAGTTATAAACTTCCTTACTTACGAACACTGCATTTTGGATCCAGTTACATTTTTTACAACTGCCAATCCAAAGTACTGACTTGTGTGAAATATAAGTATTTTTTGTGGTACAGTACTGTATTTTTTCTATATAAATACCTTATTTGCAATTTGAAACTTCAGAAATTCTATGCATTTTTAAGTTGGGACTTCCTGTTTAAGTGTTGAGGCATGAAGAGATTATCTTCATACATATGATCTAAACTAAAGAATACTAGCAATGCTTAGTCTGACTACTGAAATTTTATTCAGAGGTTCAAAATACTGTACTTCTTAATTATTGAAGCACATCAGAACAAATTCATGTTACAGTAACTCTTTTTCTTACAGACTTACACTTAAGCAGAGATATGATGTTGAAAGAAAAGTTCTGGATTGAGGAAGATGAACCAATTGCTGAAGAAATACTTTTGTCCTCCATGACATACAACACTGAGAAAGAACACAAACAAAGCAACAAATCACATGCCAAGAAGAAGCAGATCCGTGAAATGTTATGTCAGGTGATAAGATTACTGTTTGTGGTTTGTTTTGATTTGTATTAATAGATTTGCTTTTGTAAATATCATTCATATACAGTTGACCCTTGAGCAACATGGGTTTGAACTACATGTATGCTGGTCCACTTGTACGCAGATTTTTTCGCTAAATACATGTATATTGGAAATTTTTTTTGAGATTTGCAACCGAAATAATTAAGAAAAATTTAGCTGTTGTGAATGCTTAAAATATATGTAGATACTAGTCTATTTTATCATTTACTACCATAAAATATACACAGTTCTATTTAAAAAAAAAAAAGTTCAAATTTATGAACACTTACGCACACAAGCAATTACAGATCGTATATGTTCCATTTGCAGTTGAGAGAAATGTCAACATATGTAAAAATGCAATTTTAAATCATAAATATGAATTTCTTTTTCACATTATCTTTTCATTTTTGATGTCTAGTGTTAGTACAGTGGACCCCCGGTTAACGATATTTTTTCACTCCAGAAGTATGTTCAGGTCCCAGTACTGACCGAATTTGTTCCCATAAGAAATATTGTGAAGTAGATTAGTCCATTTCAGACCCCCAAACATACACGTACAAACGCACTTACATAAATACACTTACATAATTGGTCGCATTCGGAGGTAATCGTTATGCGGGGGTCCACTGTAATAGTTATAACATATACAGTGTTTTGTATCGTATAAGACAGTACTGATGTGGGTACTGAGAGACAGATGCTTCATCTTATAAACAGACAACATGAATTTATGCTATTGATAAATACAGGACAGTACTATAAATATATTTTCTCTTCCTTATGATTTTCTTAATAACATTTTCTTTTCTCTAGCTTACTTTATTGTGAGAATACAGTATATAATACATATACAAAATATGCATTA
The DNA here is from genome assembly GCF_038502225.1 of Cherax quadricarinatus. NCBI lineage: Eukaryota > Metazoa > Arthropoda > Malacostraca > Decapoda > Parastacidae > Cherax > Cherax quadricarinatus. The sequence goes on along the minus strand of NC_091310.1, from coordinate 44,431,248 downwards.
CTCAACTGTTTATTATCAGTAAGGCTTCCCATCAATTGGTAAAGTTTTGAGGAGTCAGAAGTTATACACGAATTTTTGACTGCACAGGGAATTGGCGCCTCTTACTCAGCCTCAGCTTCTCTTTCTCTCTCTCTCTCTCTCTTTTTCTTTCTCTCTCTTTCCCCCTTTCTCTCCCCCTCTCTCTCTTTTTTACACAGGGTTTGATAAGGTTAGGTTAAGGATCCCTAGCTTTATTGACAAGCTATTTACAGGTTAAGGATTCCTAACTTTATTGGCAAGCTAAGAGCTGTTACCTACATCAGCTCATTTGAAAGCATTTTTATTGTTATGAGACATACAAGTAGGGAACAGGATGAAGTTGGAGCCATCTGTGGGCCAGCATTTTCATTTGATCAACTGACTATCTCGTTGACATCATTATGCTGTACGAATGTGTGTTCCATACTCGAGTCATCCTGGGTATATAGGATCTCAGATGGAGTGAAGTTCTGGAGAAGGGTACAGCCAGAGTGAAGTTGCTGCTTTCTGCCCGTCTTGTGGCATAAAAGCTTGTTTCACGCTGTCCTCGAAGTGGATCCAAGTGTGGTACTTTAACAATATTGGCCTTGTACATAACAGTAAGGCCACCCACATCCCTCCTATGTTGAAGGCTCTGCTGAAATGACAGATCTATCCAGGATGGGTCCAGGCGAGAGATGAGACGTCTTGCTTTGTTCTCTACTCTGTCAAGCAGTCGCAGATGAGGGGGGGGGGGCAGGCAAACCTAGAAAGTGGAGCATACTCAAGGTGCGAGCGTACTTGTGCCTCGTACAGAATCTTGCAACCCCTACTGTCAAGTAGATGTGAGATACGGCGAAGTGCTGTAAGCTTCCTGGCTGCCTTGTTTGCAAGATTTACAACATGGTTCTTCATTATTAGTTTGGAGTCAAATTTCACCCCAAGGATATCAACTTCTTCTCCAGGTGCCAACACCCTCCTATTCATCCTTACTACTGCACCAGCATTACCATCACCATCTCTCTTTCTCTCTCTTTCTCTCTTTTTCTCTCTTTTTCTCTCTTTTTCTCTCTTTTTCTCTCTTTTTCTCTTTTTCTCTTTTTCTCTTTTTCTCTTTTTCTCTTTCTCTCTCTTTCTCTCTCTTTCTCTCTTTCTCTCTCTTTCTCTCTCTTTCTCTCTCTTTCTGTCTCTTTCTCTCTCTTTCTCTCTCTTTCTCTCTCTTTCTCTCTCTTTCTCTCTCTTTCTCTCTTTTTCTCTTTTTCTCTCTCTTTCTCTCTCTTTCTCTCTCTTTCTCTCTTTCTCTCTTTTTCTCTTTCTCTCTTTTTCTCTTTTTCTCTTTTTCTCTTTTTCTCTTTCTCTTTCTCTTTGTCTCTCTTTCTCTTTCTCTTTCTCTCTTTCTCTCTCTTTCTCTTTCTTTCTCTCTTTCTCTTTTTCTCACTTTCTCTTTTTTTCTTTTTTTTCTTTTTCTTTTTTTTCTTTTTCTCTTTTTCTTTCTCTCTTTCTCTTTCGTTTTCTCTCATTCTCTTTCGTTTTCTCTTTCTCTTTTTTTCTCTCCTTTTCTCTTTCTCTCTTTTTCTTTTTTTTCTCTTTCTCTCTATCCTTTTCTCTTTCTCTTTTTCTCTTTCTTTCTCTCCTTTTCTCTCTTTTTTTTTTTTTTTTTTTTTTTTTTTTTTTTTTTTTTTTTTTTTACACAGGGTTTGGGTTTGGACAAGGTTAAGGATCCCTAGCTTTATTGACAGCTATATTACAGGTTAAGGATTCCTAACTTTATTGGCAAGCCTAAGAGCTGTTACCTACATCAGCTCATTTGAAAGCATTTTTATTGTTATGA
>NC_091310.1:44141920-44424420 GCF_038502225.1 Cherax quadricarinatus | reverse complement strand
CAAAGCTGAAGGGGGTATCGGAGTTTCAGTGGGGGGAAATAAATGGGATTAAATCTGGAGTATCTGAGAGAGTTAGAGCAAAGGAAGGGGTAGCAGTAATGTTGAATGATCAGTTATGGAAGGAGAAAAGAGAATATGAATGTGTAAATTCAAGAATTATGTGGATTAAAGTAAAGGTTGGATGCGAGAAGTGGGTCATAATAAGCGTTTATGCACCTGGAGAAGAGAGGAATGCAGAGGAGAGAGAGAGATTTTGGGAGATGTTAAGTGAATGTATAGGAGCCTTTGAACCAAGTGAGAGAGTAATTGTGGTAGAGGACCTGAATGCTAAAGTAGGAGAAACTTTTAGAGAGGGTGTGGTAGGTAAGTTTGGGGTGCCAGGTGTAAATGATAATGGGAGCCCTTTGATTGAACTTTGTATAGAAAGGGGTTTAGTTATAGGTAATTCATATTTTAAGAAAAAGAGGATAAATAAGTATACAAGATATGATGTAGGGCGAAATGACAGTAGTTTGTTGGATTATGTATTGGTAGATAAGACTGTTGAGTAGACTTCAGGATGTACATGTTTATAGAGGGGCCACAGATATATCAGATCACTTTCTAGTTGTAGCTACACTGAGAGTAAAAGGTAGATGGGATACAAGGAGAATAGAAGTATCAGGGAAGAGAGAGGTGAAGGTTTATAAACTAAAAGAGGAGGCAGTTAGGGTAAGATATAAACAGCTATTGGAGGATAGATGGGCTAATGAGAGCATAGGCAATGGGGTCGAAGAGGTATGGGGTAGGTTTAAAAATGTAGTGTTAGTGTGTTCAGCAGAAGTTTGTGGTTACAGGAAAGTGGGTGCGGGAGGGAAGAGAAGCGATTGGTGGAATGATGATGTAAAGAGAGCAGTAAGGGAGAAAAAGTTAGTATATGAGAAGTTTTTACAAAATAGAAGTGATGCAAGGAGGGAAGAGTATATGGAGAAAAAGAGAGAGGTTAAGAGAGTGGTGAAGCAATGTAAAAAGAGAGCAAATGAGAGAGTGGGTGAGATGTTATCAACAAATTTTGTTGAAAATAAGAAAAAGTTTTGGAGTGAGATTAACAAGTTAAGAAAGCCTAGAGAACAAATGGATTTGTCAGTTAAAAATAGAAGAGGAGACTTATTAAATGGAGAGTTAGAGGTATTGGGAAGATGGAGGGAATATTTTGAGGAATTGTTAAATGTTGATGAAGATAGGGAAGCTGTGATTTCGTGTATAGGACAAGGAGGAATAACATCTTGTAGGAGTGAGGAAGAGCCAGTTGTGAGTGTGGGGGAAGTTTGTGAGGCAGTAGGTAAAATGAATGGGGGTAAGGCAGCCGGGATTGATGGGATAAAGATAGAAATGTTAAAAGCAGGTGGGGATATAGTTTTGGAGTGGTTGGTGCAATTATTTAATAAATGTATGGAAGAGGGTAAGGTACCTAGGGATTGGCAGAGTATGCATAGTTCCTTTGTATAAAGGCAAAGGGGACAAAAGAGAGTGCAAAAATTATAGGGGGATAAGTCTGCTGAGTATACCTGGTAAAGTGTATGGTAGAGTTATTATTGAAAGAATTAAGAGTAAGATGGAGAATAGGATAGCAGATGAACAAGGAGGCTTTAGGAAAGGTAGGGGGTGTGTGGACCAGGTGTTTACAGTGAAACATATAAGTGAACAGTATTTAGATAAGGCTAAAGAGGTCTTTGTGGCATATATGGATTTGGAAAAGGCGTATGACAGGGTGGATAGGGGGGCAATGTGGCAGATGTTGCAAGTGTATGGTGTAGGAGGTAGGTTACTGAAAGCAGTGAAGAGTTTTTGCGAGGATAGTGAGGCTCAAGTTAGAGTATGTAGGAAAGAGGGAAATTTTTTCCCAGTAAAAGTAGGCCTTAGACAAGGATGTGTGATGTCACCGTGGTTGTTTAATATATTTATAGATGGGGTTGTAAGAGAAGTAAATGCGAGGGTCTTGGCAAGAGGCGTGGAGTTAAAAGATAAAGAATCACACACAAAGTGGGAGTTGTCACAGCTGCTCTTTGCTGATGACACTGTGCTCTTGGGAGATTCTGAAGAGAAGTTGCAGAGATTGGTGGATGAATTTGGTAGGGTGTGCAAAAGAAGAAAATTAAAGGTGAATACAGGAAAGAGTAAGGTTATGAGGATAACAAAACGATTAGGTGATGAAAGATTGAATATCAGATTGGAGGGAGAGAGTAAGGAGGAGGTGAATGTATTCAGATATTTGGGAGTGGACGTATCAGCGGATGGGTCTATGAAAGATGAGGTGAATCATAGAATTGATGAGGGGAAAAGAGTGAGTGGTGCACTTAGGAGTCTGTGGAGACAAAGAACTTTGTCCTTGGAGGCAAAGAGGGGAATGTATGAGAGTATAGTTTTACCAACGCTCTTATATGGGTGTGAAGCATGGGTGATGAATGTTGCAGCGAGGAGAAGGCTGGAGGCAGTGGAGATGTCATGTCTGAGGGCAATGTGTGGTGTGAATATAATGCAGAGAATTCGTAGTTTGGAAGTTAGGAGGAGGAGGTGCGGGATTACCAAAACTGTTGTCCAGAGGGCTGAGGTAGGGTTGTTGAGGTGGTTCGGACATGTAGAGAGAATGGAGCGAAACAGAATGACTTCAAGAGTGTATCAGTCTGTAGTGGAAGGAAGGCGGGGTAGGGGTCGGCCTAGGAAAGGTTGGAGAGAGGGGGTAAAGGAGGTTTTGTGTGCGAGGGGCTTGGACTTCCAGCAGGCATGCGTGAGCGTGTTTGATAGGAGTGAATGGAGACAAATGGTTTTTAATACTTGACGTGCTGTTGGAGTGTGAGCAAAGTAACATTTATGAAGGGGTTCAGGGAAACCGGCAGGCCGGACTTCGAGTCCTGGAGATGGGAAGTACAGTGCCTGCACTCTGAAGGAGGGGTGTTAATGTTGCAGTTTAAAAACTGTAGTGTAAAGCACCCTTCTGGCAAGACAGTGATGGAGTGAATGATGGTGAAAGTTTTTCTTTTTCGGGCCACCCTGCCTTGGTGGGAATCTGCCAGTGTGATAATAAAAATAATCACACCTCCAGGTCTCTCCTATATAACACTTGACCTCAGTTTTGAATCCATCACCTTACAAAAAAAAAAAAATTGAAATTTTACTCTAGTTCTTGGCTAATAAAATATAACCATGATTGGTCATGGTTTAAGGCTGTCCCAATAATTGAAGAAGGCTAGATAAAAACCATAAAACAGACCTTTCTCAGGAAAATTAAATTTTTCTGCCACTTTGAGGTGTATTTCAGGAGGACACTTCTTGTTTGACCTAATCAAAATCACCTCTATTTCTCTAGTGCATATGTCCTTTTGGTTAATATTGCAGAGAACTAACAATAATTAGAGAAAACTCTTGGTAAATACATCGAATTTGGCCCTGAGAATTCAGAAGAAATTTAATGGGTGGCAAAAAAAAAAAATACACCCTAGTCCTAATATTTTTATATGCAAGATTCTTATATATTGTTCTTCAACAGGTGTGTGGCAAGATGTTAAAAGGCCGTAGCAGTTTGAAATCTCATTTGAACAGTCACCACAGAATCCAGCCCCATGCTTGCCCTTACTGCACAAAGTGTTTCACCAACCGCAGTGTTCTTGTAGCACACCTACGGATTCATACTGGGGAGATGCCGTATGTTTGTCGCATTTGTGATACATCTTTCAGAACACAATCTAGCCTTACACGACATAAAAGTTTGCACACTAACATTAGGCCATATGAGTGTTCTATGTGTTCCAAAGCTTTTAAAACAAAACTAGTGTTGCAGCAACATTTAAAACTTCATTTAACAGGTTTGTTCACCTGTTCTGAATGTGGTAAGACCTTTGAAAGGCATAAATCATTAGCAGTGCACAAAGCATCTCATCATCATGCTTCTCAAAAATTTCCTTGTCCACATTGTCATAAAGCATACCAATTCATCAGTCTTCTTAATCATCACATGCAGGTTCACTCCAATATCCGAAAACATGTCTGTTCGGTATGCAGCGAGTCTTTTGTTTGGCGTAGTGGTTTAGCTGCTCATATGAGAACACATTCAACATCCCGTCCAAAGTGCGACATATGTGGAATGCACTTTGCCTCGGAGAAAAGATTGAACACTCATTATCGTCGCCATAGCAATCCACATCCTCATCGGTGCGAGGTTTGTGGGAGAAGTTTCTCTCATGCCTATCGTTTAGTTTCTCATTCCCTCACACACCATGAGCATAAGGAGTATGCATGTCCTAAGTGTGATGTTGTGTTTACTTCAGCCAAAAAGATAAAGAAACACTTAATCAGTCACAGAAAAGAGGAGCCAAGAATTTGTCAACTCTCTGGTACAATAGAAATACCAAAGTCTACCACATGATGTATTGTATCTAAATATTTGATAAAAGTGCCATGATATTTGCCAAAATGTATTGTACACAGATTTCTAAATACAGATCCACACATTATTCAGTTATTTAATACTTTTTGTAATTTATTTAGATGATGTTAACTTGTAAAAGTTTATGCATCAGTTTTATTTTGTCATTTATTACATAATACTGTAAATAAAAATATTAATTTTTACCAAGCATGATAGTCTGTTAACCTGGCTATCAATATAGTTAGAAAGTAGTATATAAATGGATGGATGCAGTGTAGCTGTTACAGTATTAGAGCATGCACAGTGCTTACCCTTCAAGAGGATTCCTTGCCATAGTGAAAGGATTTTTACCCCCAATTTGACTTGAATTGTGAAAGATGGCCCTGTCACCATTAATGCTGATGCTACTGTTAATCCTGCTATTGCTGCTGATGCCACCACTGTCACAGGTATGTCACCTCTGCTGCTGCTACTGCTCTTATGAAACAAAAGTCCTCCCTTGAGAGTCCCACCCTTAATGCAGATTAAGCTTTCTTAAAAGCCTTCAGTTTGTTACATCCTCTTTGACACATCTCTCCTTTTCTCTCTGCTGATGTCCTCTCCTTGCCATCTCACTCGGTACCATTTTTGTCACCTCTGCTGTTCAAAGCTGTATAATTCTAATGGGTTTGGCTGCTCTTTCCCATGCACATCCTAACACAGTAATAATAATAGACACATGTTTAATGATGGTCACTTGTGTGACTGATGTACTCAATATTGTCAGTAGCATCAGTTGTTAGTATACTGAGGTAAACTCAATACATGAATGTCTCATCACAGGAAGCTCCTTGATGGTAGCAAGGGGTTCTTTCCAAGAATTGGCTTTGACCTCCCTTTCCTTAGATTGACCTTGATTACCTCCCATTTAACTAGGTGCTATATGACCTCTGCCCCATGGGAATAGCCACCCCCTTCCATCCCCCTCCCTAATGAATGTAATATATACAAGTATTAATTCACCTTTCATTTTGCTTTCATTATACACTTGCAGGTTCTGTCCCTTAATGTTTATATTAGGAAATCTTGAATTTTGGTCATGCCAATAATACTATTATTATATTCCTGGGGAAGCACTAACCTAGAAGGATCCTGCAGCATTTAAGGAGAATGGGAGGTAATCAAGTTTTATCTGAAAAAAGGGGAGAGTAGCTGCAGTTCTTTAGATTAAGAACCTTCCAACAACATTAAGGCAACCTATTTATTTGAAAGGGTTACCATCACTAAGTCTCCTCAAGGGAAGTATTGATGCTGGTGAGAGGCTCTTGATCCAAGGAGCTGGACTTGTCTTCCCCTTCCTTAGATCAAACCTGAATGCCTCCCATTCCCAGACTCTATATGACCCCTATGTTAAGTACTTCCCTCCAATTAAAATAAACCATCAACAAAATAAAAACACCACAAATAAGTACAGTAAGCTATAACATGTGACAAATAAGCACTTGTTAGGTGTAACCTTGTCCTGAGACAGTAACCTCCTTGTGATGGAGGATGGCAGGCTTGTATTCATTTATCTGACCCAATGTTGGTAGGTATCCTTGGGTAAGAATGGTTGCTAGGACCTCCCATGATGCTTTTACCTTTGACTAAGAGTCAAAATGATAGCTACATTATTATAGAACTTCAGTGCTTATTTTTTTTTTTTCCCAACAAGTTGGTCGTCTCCCACCGAGGCAGGGTGACCCAAAAAAGAAAGAAAATCCCCAAAAAGAAAATACTTTCATCATCATTCAACACTTTCACCTCACTCACACATTATCACTGTTTTTGCAGAGGTGCTCAGAATACAACAGTTTAGGAGCATACACATATAAAGATACACAACATATCCCTCCAAACTGCCAATATCCCAAACCCCTCCTTTAAAGTGCAGGCATTGTACTTCCCACTTCCAGGACTCAAGTCCGACTATAGGAAAATAACCGGTTTCCCTGAATCCCTTCACTAAATATTACCCTGCTCACACTCCAACAGATCGTCAGGTCCCAAGTACCATTCGTCTCCATTCACTCCTATCTAACATGCTCATGCACTCTTGCTGGAAGTCCAAGCCCCTTGCCCACAAAACCTCCTTTACCCCCTCTTATATCTTACCCTAACTACCTCCTTTAATTTATAAACTTTCACTTTTCTCTTACTCTCACTGTAGCTACAACTAAATAATTACCTGATATATCTGTGGTTCCACTAAAAACATGCACATCAAGAAGTCTACCTATCAACCTTTCATCTACTAATACATAGTGCAACAAACTGCTGTCATTACGTCCTGTATCATGTCTTGTCTACTGATTCATTCTTTCTTAAAATACCTCTTTCTATGCCAAATTCAATCAGGCTGCTACCCCCCATTATCATTTATCCCTGGCACCCCTAACTTACCTACTATGCCCTTTAAAATGGTTTCTCTCACTTTAGCATCCATCACAATTGCTTTCTTGCTTGGCTCAAAACTCTAAACACGCTTAACATCTCCAAAAATATTTTTCTCCTCTACACTTCTCTCTTCTCCAGGTGCATAAACACTTAGTATAATCCACTTTTTGCATTCAACCCTTATTTTAATCGACACAATCCTTGAATGTATACCTTTATAGTCTCTCTCTTCCATAACTGATCATTCAACATTATCACTACTCCTTCCTTATCTCTAACTCTCTCAGATGCACCTGACATAACCCTTTTATTTCTCCCCACTGAAACTCTCCCTACCCCCTTTCAGCTTTGTTTCACTTCGAGCTAGGATATCCAGCTTCTTTTCATTCATAACATTGACAGTCATCTTTCTTGTCATCTGCACATTCAATCATTCCAACTGGCTCCTTTCTCCCATGGTTATCCTAGATTAATTTATATTATATAGACAGTGATTGTGTGAATGATGGTGAAAGTGTTTTTCTTATTTTGGGGTCACCCTGCCTCTGTGGAAGACAGCTGATATGTTGAAAAAAAAAAAAATGTATATAGATTAGAGTTACATAAACATAATTTTTATGTGCTCATAGCACCTATGTGCCTTCGATTTTTGTTAACACGACAGCTGCCTCCCACTGAGGCAGGGTGACCCAAAAGAGAAACACTTTCACCATCATTCACACAATGTACTGTTCGCAAAGACATAAATAAATAAAACAATATCACTGTTTTTGCAAAGGTGCCCAGATATGACAGTTTAGATGTCACTCCAAACAGCCAATATCCCAAGCACCACCTTTAAAATGCTGGCATTGTACTTTCCACCTCCAGAACTCAAATCCAGTTAACCTGCTTCCCTGACTCCCTTCACAAAAAAGTTACATTGCTCACACTCCAACAGCTCGTCAGGTTCCAAAAACCATTCGTCTCCATTCATTCCTATCTAACACACTCACACATGCCTACTGCATATCCAGGTCTCTTGCACACAAAACCTCTGTTATCTCCTCCCTCCAGCCTTTCCTAGGATGACCCCTACCCCTCCTCCCCTCCACTACAGATTTATAACTCTCTAAATCAACCAGTTTTGCTCCATCCGGTCTAAATGACCAAACTACCTCACTAACCCCTCTTTAGCCCTCTGAATAATACTTTAAGTAGCTTCACACCTCCTAATCTCCCTTAGACATGACATCTCCACTGCCTCCAGCCTCTTTCTCACTGCAGCATTCACAACCCATGCTTCACACTCACGTAAGTGTTTGTACTACTATACTCTCGTACATTCCCTTTGCCTCCATGGATAACGTTTTTCATCTCCACAGAAACCTCGATGCACCACTCGCCTTTTTTCATTCATCAGTTCTATGGTTAACCTAGTCCTTCATAAATCCATCTGTTGACAAATCTACTCCCAAATATCTGAACACATTCACTTCTTCCATACTCCCATCCTCCAGTGTGATATCCAGTTTTTCTTTACCTAACTTGTTTCATACCCTCATCACCTTGCTTTTATCTGTGTTCACTTTCAACTCTCTTTAGACACCCTCCCAAACTTTTCTTTAGAATCTCCAAAAAGCACAGTATTATCAGCAAACAGTAACTGTGTCAACTCCCATTTTGTATTTGATTCCCCATAATTTAATCCCACCCCCCTCCCCAAACCCTAGCATTTACGTACTTTTACAACCCCATCTGTAAATATGTTAAATCACCATGGTGTGTATGTGTAAACATTCCTGTCTAAGGTCTACTTTTACTGGAAAGTAATCTCCCTCTCTCCTACACACCATACTGGATGACAAGTCATGCTGGTGGTGTTGAGCCCAATGCCACATTGCTGTGTGGGAAAAACATGGTTATGGGTGTTAAAATGTTTCATTATCAGTGTGCTGTATGGCTTTTACAGGTTTACTGCTTCTGAAATTATAATAACAATACTCTAATTCACTGTCACGAAGGTCTTGGGAGCACATCCCCCATGAATAACAGTCCTACTGTACTGCATTCTGGTGCTGTATGATCCTTATGGGTTTAGTGCTTCTCCATAAATAAAATAATTTGCATTGCACCTTAAATTTTACAAATGCCAAACCCCATGAGGGATGTTCCTTGATTTTAGTGAGGGGCACTTGATAGAAGATGTTGCATCTGTCTTCTCCTTCCTAGGATCAAACCTGATTGGCTCTCATTTTCCCCATGCACTGTATGACTCTTATGGGTTTTGTGCTTTCCCATGAATGTAATACAGTGGACCCTTGAATTTTGTCCCCCTTGAATATCGTGAATTTTGGAAATCGGCGACTTTTTTCGTCAAAATATTGGCTTGATTTTCGTGATTTGGCTTAGAAATCAGCGGTCGTATGAAATGCCTCCTGGTAATGGACATTGCTCCTGCTCATCCTCCAGACTTGGAAGAGCAAATGGTGAAGGAGTTTAATTTCATCACAGTGAAGTTCTTGCCCCCTAATACACGTACCACTCTCCTCCAGCCCATGGACCAGCAGATCATTTCAAACTTCAAAAACATTACACCAAAGCAATGTTTCAAAGGTGCTTTAACATAACCTTGGACACTGAATTGACCCTAAGAGAGTTCTGGAAAGATCACTTCAGTATCCTCCATTGCATAAACCTTATAGGTAAGGCTTGGCAGGGAGTGACTTCCAGGACGGTGAACTCTGCTTGGAGAAAATTGTGGCCGGAATGTGTCCTTGTCCAAGATTTTGAAGGGTTTGTGGCTGACCCTGACAACCCTATGCCTGTTGTGGAATCTATTGTGGCACTGGGAAACTCATTGGGGTTGGAGGTTAGTGGCGAGGATGTGGAAGAGTTGATGGAGGACCACAATGAAGAGCTAACCGCTGAAGAGCTGCTAGACCCTAATCTGCAACAGCAACAGATTACAGCTCAGGAAATTGCTTCAGAGGAGGAGGAAGAGAGAGGGAAGAAGTTGCTTTCTTCAGAGATTAAGGAGATGTGTGCAATGTGGACTAGGATGGAAAGATTTGTGGAGGAACATCACCCTGACAAAGCTGTTGCAAGCTGTGTATGTGAAATGTTCAATGACAATGTCTTGTCTCATTTTAGGCAAATTTTAAAGAAACTCCAGAAACAGACCTTTCTGGAGCAATTTTTTGAGTGACAGGGGTCCAGTGACTCAAGCTGGTCCTAGTAGCATTAAAAAACAAAGAAGGGAAGTAACCCCAGAAAAGGACTTGGTACCTGAAGGCTTTATGGAAGGGGATTCCCCTTCCAAACAATAATAACTCTTCCATCCTCTCCCCTCCACACATCAACTCTTCAGTAAAGGTAAGTGTCAAGTTATTCTTGTTTTATTCTTCATGTCTCATTGTTTTCTGTGTAGATAAATGTACATTTAACCCTTTGACTATCACAACCCCAAATCCTGAGGTGTCTCCTGGTGTCGCAAGATATTTGAAAAAAAAAAAAATTCTTATGAAATGATAAGAGAATCTTTTCCCAATGGTAATGACACCAAAAGTATGAAATTCGATGGAAAACTTACGGAATTATGCTCTCCTGAAGTTACCGGCCTCGGCGATATTTACAAATTGGCAATTTCACCCACTTTGAGCCCTATTTTTGGCTAATTCCATTGTTTCCGTCAACCAAACTCGTAGCTATTTCTTTAGAACTCTATTTGTTCTATCAATTGAGCACAAGAAAATGCACATTTACCAATTTCAACTACCCAATAAAGTGGCCAGAAACTGGCAATTTGGCCAATTTCATGCAAATTAAAAAATATGCAAATTTTAAAATAGGGTCCAGAATGAACAATGCAGACATTCCTGGCTCTAAAATAACATTTTCTTTGTTCATCAGTCGTGCCTCCAGGCTCCTCTGATATTACTCTTGCTTTCTATTTTGAATTTTTATTCAAACAGAAAATAGAAGATTTACTGTTATGCAGACTACTGCAATATTGTAATTTTTTTTTTTTTTTTTTTCAACAAGTCGGCCGTCTCCCACCGAGGCAGGGTGACCCAAAAAAAGAAAGAAAATCCCCAAAAAGAAAATACTTTCATCATCATTCAACACTTTCACCACACTCACACATTATCACTGCTTTTGCAGAGGTGCTCAGAATACAACAGTTTAGAAGCATATACGTATAAAGATACACAACATATCCCTCCAAACTGCCAATATCCCAAACCCCTCCTTTAAAGTGCAGGCATTGTACTTCCCATTTCCAGGACTCAAGTCCGACTATATGAAAATAACCGGTTTCCCTGAATCCCTTCACTAAATATTACCCTGCTCACACTCCAACAGATCGTCAGGTCCCAAGTATCATTCGTCTCCATTCACTCCTATCTAACACGCTCATGCACGCTTGCTGGAAGTCCAAGCCCCTCGCCCACAAAACCTCCTTTACCCCCTCTTTCCAACCCTTTTGAGGACGACCCCTACCCCTCCTTCCTTCCCCTATAGATTTATAATAATTTGTAATAATTTGTAATAATTTGTAATAATTTATAATAATTTATAATTATAATAATTTGTAATAATTGTATAAATAATGTCAACTCATTCATGACTGCATATTAGAATGGCTAGTTAGAAATTTATTGGACAATGATGTCATTTATATACTTTTGAACATCGGCAAAAATCAAACATTTCCCTTAATTGGAGCTCCATTTCAAAGGCCTTTTCATAGTAAAACCAATCCAAATCGCCTTCATTTCTATAATATGTTTTCCATTCTGTCAAATGTGACTATGAAAATGAGAATATAACCATAAAAACTATACAAAAATACACCTCAAATTCGGCATTTTAATCAAAAAAAAAAAAATAACACCAGTTTTTTTTTCTCATTATGCACTACTTACTGCAGGTTTTTTTTTTTTATACTGCACAGACTGACCACACAGACCCATTCTCTCACATGTGGGCCTACCAGCTTTCTCCCGCTTGATTTGACGCTGCTAGAATTTTTGAATATACATGTATATATGTGTCAAACACATTGGCTCATAAGACGTATATATGTACATGTATATACAACCGAAACAGTCAAAGGGTTAATGTAAAAAAAAAAAAAAAAAAAAAAATTTAATACTTTTGGGTGTCTGGAACGGATTAATTAATTTGATTTATATTATTTCTTATCGGGAAAACGGTTTTGAAAATCGTGAATTTTGAATTTCGGCAGACTCTCTGGAATGGATTAATCACGAAATTCAAGGGTCCACTATAATTACAAAGCTCAAAACCACCTTTTGAACAAAAATTTTCAACATCAACTGTAACTTTGCCAATTCTTTCTATCAATGTTCTTTCCTCAACATCATCACCTCTATCATCTTTCACCTCTGTTGTGTAGCACTATGTGGCCCTTGTAGGTCTAGTCCTACATGAATATAACAGTACATAATACTTGAATTAAGGATTTAAAATAAACACTATGTAAAAATTTATATACATTTTTAGTACAAAGATCGAAATTTAACATTTGAATGATAAACATCAAAATGTTACATAGAATCAATGCAGGGAAAATCCAACACTTTTCTGTATTCTTTATTTATCAAGAATATAGTAACTGGTTCTGTAATGTGAAAGCAAACTAGCAAGTGCAATTAACAAAACATTTAAAGTACTTTTTCAGACATTTAATATCTGCAAATGGGTGAAATATTTTGGAGATTCTACACGACGTCCTCCAGAGTAGGAAGGGACCAAAGCAACAAAGATTTCAAGGAAAAACAGTGATGTACTATATGTGTGTCCAGGTTTTTCCTGTTATAACTATTATATCAATGGTAAAGTACTTTAATGGTTAAAAAATATGTATTTATTTTAATTATATGCATGTACATTTAAACCACAATAATAACACTTAAAAAAGTTTAACCATACCCAATTTATTCTAAGAAACAACACTGACACTTATATTATCATATTTTGCTCTAGACAGAACAATGGCTGAAATTTTATACAAGCTTCCCCAGTAAACACTACAGCTGTTCATGTTCATCACTCGTAAGTTGCAGGGTGTCAGATTTGGCACAGATCCCTACTATCTCTTTCTCTTTCAATACTTTGCCCATTAGCTTTCAGCTATTGTATCTTTTACACACTCTTAGCACCTCCTCATCCTGCCAATACAATCTTTCACATATGTACTGTATTTATATGCCAACCTAGCACAATTATTTTTATTATGTCCATTCATTGTATGCCCACATACAATTTTAGGGAATTGAGTGAATGGCTCATGATGCTAGGAGTTAACTTCAAATGTTTTAAAGGTCCTTAAACAATTGTCACTACCTTAATTATTGTAAATGATGAGAAAGTACCTTTTTATGAAGAAAATAAATTCTGAAGATATATATATATATAGTATATATATCTTTGTTCAAGTTTATAACCTGCGGTTGGTGTTGTGGCCAGATCTTGAATGAGAAAAATGTTGTGGTCAAATGCTCAGTTAACACAAGATTTCTATTGTGATCAGATCTTGACTGATTATTATTATTATTATTATAATAAAAAAGAAGCACTGAACCACAAGGGCAGATCTTGACTGAGACTTGTATTATGGTCAAGTACTGGGCTTGCTGAAGTTTTTGTTTGGATATCTTTTTGATTCTAGGTAGTAGGTTGGTAGACAGCAACCGCTCAGGGAGGTACTACCGTCCTGCTAAGTGAGTGTAAAATGGATGCCTGTAATTGTTTTACATGATGGTAGGATTGTTGGTGTCCATTTTCTGTCTCATAAACATGCAAGGTTTCAGGTACGTCTTGCTACTTCTACTTACACTTAGGTCACACTACACATACATGTACAAGCATATATGTATATGCACACCCCTCTGGGTTTTCTTCTATTTTTCTTACTAGTTCTTGTTCTTGTTTATTTCCTCTTACCTCCATGGGGAAGTGGAACAGAATTCTTCCTCCGTAAGCCATGCGTGTTGTAAGAGGCAACTAAAATGCCGGGAGCAAGGGGCTAGTAACCCAAAAGGAAAAAACTTTCGTTTTTCCTTTTGGGCCACCCCGCCTCGGTGGGATACGGCCGGTGTGTTGAAAGAAAGAAAGAATCTTTTTGATTATAATAATAATAATTTTGTCTGGATATTAAGCTGAATTTTTGTTCTGGTCATTGGAAATGGCCTATGTGGATATCTTGGGTGTTTATTAAGTGAAATATAAAGACAGATCTTAGTCCACAATTACTGGTAATTACACTATACACACTATTAAATTAGGGAGTGTAGTGTGGTAGAGTTCCTTCTCACACTACTATATATTAAATGTAATATCAGCAATGTACAGCTTGTGTGTGTATCAACTACAGCTTGCATAAAGATCAAGAATACTAGTTGTACAGATAAATCAAATACATGGTAATGTACTGTAGTGGATAGAGAAAACCATTCTTATATTTTCACTTCAGCCGAGTCAACATCTCTCATCAACTTCCCTGATAATGACTACATTTTATTGTTTTGGCTGATATTTTATCAAACATTTTTATTTTATCCGATATATATACTTATTTAGTACAGGCGTGGCAGCTTTAAAATTATGACTGTGCTCGCATGTATTCAGGGCTGAGGCAGTCACCATGGAGCTCATTATTCAGTGAACGTAGCACAAAGCTTGCCACACGTGCTAGAGGGGCTTACCAAGATATTTACAATGTAACCTAATTTTTTCTTTATTTCAGTATATAGTAAGATTTTGTTCTATATTAAATACAATACAGTATATACCTTTATAATGCATGGATTAACATGGTAAACACTAGTGTGTTACCAAGTGTGAAATGTCTTTTAAAGCTGCTTTCTAAAATTCAAAGCCAAAGTCACTGCCGGGTCCCTCCCCCCCTTCTCCATAGTAACACATTTCAATATTCTTTTATTGTCCTATTTTATTGTCATTCATGGGTTTAGTGCTCAGTTTGATTATAACAACATTGTCATTCAACCTATAGTTCAGTCAGTCTCTAGTTCGAGATGGAACAAGTTGCAAAGGAGACATTCTGTGATTACGTATTCTATGTGCCATACTGAATAATAATATACAAAAACTTAGAAATGAATATGGAGAGTGGCCCTTTTTCAATATTTGTTTTTAAGGGAAGATTACAGATTCAGATGTTTTTCTTTATATTGTTTTGGTTTGTTTATATTCCTTTTTACCTTGTTATTGCTTCAATTGTGCTCATTTCTGGATATATTACATAGTTTGTCATGCTGAGCATCTTTTGTTAATAAGAGTTTTTGTTGGGCTAACATTTTTCTTTTCAAAAATTTTACTTTTTGGACGTCCGTTGAAAAATATCACCTTAATTGAAGCAACAATAAAGTAAAATGTTCCAACCTGTAATAATTTCCAAACCTGTAATTGCCTCGTGTTCATTGTCAATGCCTGGGAGTCGCTCATTGTCAAGGCATGCTAAATACATTTTTAAGTTTCTGTTCAGATTTGATCAGCAAATCTGAAAAATCTGAGGAAAAAAAAAATACAGCCATACCTTGCATAGTATGGGTTTAGAACAGTACAAGTTTTGACATAACATGGTTTATAAATTTTATTTAACCACATTACAAAACATCGGTATGTGTGCCTATAAGGAATAAAGATAAAATAAAAAAATATGCAAGATGCTGTAGCCATTCCATATCAAAAGTGGTTATAAAAAACCATAGTTCTCAAATGGATAATATAGAATGTCTTTTAATGTTATGGATTGAAGACTGAAGCCAGAAAGGAATTCCATTAGGTTGGATGACGAGTCAAGCTAAAGCAACAAGTCTATGCAACATTTAAAAAAGAAAAATGGCAATCAAGGGGAAAGTTTTTGGCAAGTAGTGGCTGGTTTTACAACTTTAAAAAGCTTATGGGACTTATAATGTTTGAATTATTGGTCAGTGTCAGTGCAGACAATGAGCCAGCTGCAAGATATCCTAATGATCTAAAAAATTGACTGAAGAAAATGACTACAAAGATGAGCACATTTTTAAAGTAGATGAAACAGATTTGGTTTTGGAAGATGCCATCATGCAATGTGTCATCACGTTGTTCCAGTGGTTTTTGCCAGTTTTCCTTTCTTGCTCTCTTGTATTGATAAAGCCACTGGATGGCAAAACATCTACAATAAAGATATCCAGATGTTGCACATGTGTCTTAACTTTCATATTGTCAGTATTTTATACCTTTCTTGCACAGGCTGTTACTGGTGGCAGCCCATTGGCCCTCACATCCTATCACAGCCTAGTTGATCTGTCACATGGAGGAGGTACATATCCAATTCCCTCTTAAAGACTTATACACTTGTTCCTGCAGTGTTTATCATCTTGTGGTATGCAACACCAATCTTCCAAACAGGAAAACTAGTTTCCATAGCCTACCAATCTACAAACCATGCTAAAAGATCTAAACTTGGTTTACTTATTAACATTTGTAAAGAAGAAGCAATAAAAAAGTGAACTATTTAACACAAAATGATAAACAGGTAACCATTAGTGATTATGCACAGAGGATGAGAGAATACTGCAGTGATGATGCCTACAGTGACAAATAGATGAAGACAAAGATCACAGGACATATTTGGAGTACAACAACTGTCCTGAATGATTTTATGAAGTACCTAAGTTGACAATTTGGTAAGGAAAAAATGAGGATTGTGAAGATATAGCTCTCATTAAGAATAATAAGTGCATGGACAATTTTTATCTTTGAAAGAGAACATGATACTCTTAGTACAGACTCTGCAGCTTGTTTTAAGAAAATTACTTGTCTGTTTAGTGCTTTATTTGGTTATAATAATTTTAAGAACACTTCACTGGAAAAAGGTAGACAGATTGTATCAGTGGGTCAGGCCACTGTTCAAAGTTACTTAGTGTAAGAACTCTCATCTCACCTCTTCAGACTGGTCTGGTCATTTAGATGCTTCACCAAGGTTCCTGAATAATTTGCTAAGCAGTCATGGATACTGTAAATCTTACTCAGAAGTTAAGAAAGTATCCTGAGCAGCAAGATTATAAGGTACAACCAGTCCAGGTATTACCCATAACCACACTGTGCAATTTGTGACATAACACTGATCACAACATAAGCACACTTGATGGATTCAACACATTCCATGGAATGGAAATAAAGCTGAAGTGATCCCTGGAACTAAACAGCAAACATCAGGACCAAAATGTTCTTTTTACAGAAGATGTATCAGCACTCATGAAGATACATTCAATTTTTTAACAGACCCTCCAATAGACCAACCACTGATCTAGGAAATGACTAATCTCTGCTATGATGACCCCCTAAACTGAAGCTACATCTCTGGAAAATTGAGTTGCCAATGCATTCACCAAAGCCAGGTTGGTCAGGAATGATGCAGGATGCAAGTCAAAGAAGTCATCCAGGACATTCATTCATTATACATCCTCTGATAGTAAACATAAATGCTAGAGACAGCTGTTTTTACTTAACACTATGATTTGTGTGTACAGAGGCCAAATGCCACTGTATAATACTTATCCTCACCTTTGATCAGCCATGAAGGTGGAAAGGTATAAGTAACCATTGTGATCAATGAACCATCTGACGGTGAGCTACACTCATTTGTGTTTTGCATATCAGTTGCACAAGTCCTCTGATGTTAGGGTTAGGCATTCAAGAGCTGCTGAAGAGTGTATATCCTCCAAACTGTGGGGTACAAGATATGGTTAGTGGCAGAGGTGTGGGAAGAGCAGCCAGAGGACATTTTCTTGTTAATACTGCTCTCAATGCCATGATTGCAGTGAAAGCATTCAATTTCTCCATTCTGTACTTCAATTTAGGTTAAACCATGTTGGTTATGCTCATAATTACATCATTTACTAAATCAAGAGTACAGCATATGCACTAATGCATTTTTGGGATAGTTTCCACAAGACTTAGAATTTTTTCTTTGGGGATGAAGTTTAGTGCTAAAACAAATTGAATACAAAAGCACACAGTGTGCCTGTAGATAAAATTCATTTTACCTGTGTTACACCAGTTCCTTTGGTCTCCTTTTTAACTATATGTTCCTTACATATTTATCAATATAACACAAAAATAAATTATTTTGCAATTAGTTCTTGGATGACTCATTTTCCCTGCTAGATTGACTGAACTTATTTGTGTTAAACATGATACACAGTAATTTTAAAGTAAAATTTAATTATTTTTTTTTATTAACACACTGGCCGATTCCCACCAAGGCAGGGTGGCCCGAAAAAGAAAAACTTTCACCATCATTCACTCCATCACTGTCTTGCCAGAAGGGTGCTTTACACTACAGTTTTTAAACTGCAACATTAACACCCGTCCTTTAAAGTAAAATTTAATATTCTATATAAAGATAAAATATTGTCTGCTGTATATAAATTTTTGATCAGTACAGTACAGGCATACCTCACTAATATGGTGGGTTAAGTTCCAGACCGCCACTGTAAAGTAAATATCAAACTAGAGCATATCACAGCCTTTTTTTCACTTTCCAGTGCATATAAAAGCTTAAAAACATGCTTATACTATCATTTATTAAGTGTGCAATAGCATAAGGCCTAACAAAATGATGCAAAGTAAAAAAACAAATAAAAATCGAAAATTGCCAAAAACCATCTTAAGAACGAGGCAAGCACTGAAAATAAACAAGAATGACTGAAAAGTGCCATATTACCGAAGCACTCTATAGTGCCGTATTAATGAGGTATGCCTGTATTACATTTTAATAAAACCATGGCTAGTAAGCTACTAATGCTCAGTCTTGTTTGTAATTAATCATTAATTTTTTATTTTTTTTTTTTTATTATCACACCGGCCGATTCCCACCAAGGCAGGGTGGCCCGAAAAAGAAAAACTTTCACCATCATTCACTCCATCACTGTCTTGCCAGAAGGGTGCTTTACACTACAGTTTTTAAACTGCAACATTAACACCCCTCCTTCATTAATACACATATAAATATGTGAAAGATCACTACAATAACTAACAATTAGAATGATGTGAAGAGTTGATAAATTTGGCAATACAAGGACACAGTTTGACGAGTTTTTATTGAACAAGTTGCTCGACTGTGGACTTCTTCATATCCTACAAAGGAAATCAACTCCAACTTGCATACTCCACAGCAGGCAGGCTAAGAGTTGTTGGAAGATGTGGTGTCAGCTGGACCAGGGCGTAACAAATTAGGTCTCATTTCATGCTTCTCAAGAATATGAAAGCAGCAGTTATACAGACAACACAAACAGAATTAGGGAACTTTCAACATCAAACAACCTCTTCTACAACTCTATTAAAAAACATGTATGTACCAACCCAACCTAATGACACCACCTTGCAACACCTTTGGTCAACTGCTTAGATGAAGTATGTAGGTTCAAAGACAAGTATTTTATCATGACGCAGCTATCACTTGCCATGAAAGGACATATACTGTACTATATATTCAAGCTGTGTACGTTTTCATAAGGAAGTCATAAAGCTCAAACTTACGTTGAATATTGTTTAATAAAAGCAATGCTAAGTGTCCTTGTTTTACTCCAGATATTGATGATGAATATTACAGCAACAAAATATCAACTACATTTATATAGGAAGTGATAAAGCTTATTCTCTAGGCAAAAAATACAAATATAAACTTCACAGCTTCAACAACACAATACTATATGAGAATTATTCCAGGTCCAAAATTTACTACTTCATTATTATGTGAACATTTAATTATAAAAATCTTGATATAAAGCACGTCATATTTAAACTCAACAAGATGCAAAAGAAGAATGTGCTGATAACAATAAAAATTCACCACATCACGAAAAAGTGCAGAGCTGGATCATCCCATACTCTCCACTAATGTTCCAGTCATGGGTTACTGCTGCAGTTCTCTCACTGACTCCAGGAGCCAAGCCAACCACTGGTCCGCCTTTAGCTGTGCGTATAGCTAGCACAGGGGCAGGGCAGAATCCACGAAGTGTGTGTTCAAGACTAGTCGTTGTTGGCCAGTCTAAGTCTCCTGTTAGTTTGCGGTAGTTCAAGTCGCCCTAGAAAATTAAAATGCATGCAATGATTTATATCTTGTAAAGGCTCATTAATGATACAATAATTTGCAATTTGTAATTTTACATCAATAATACTGGCAGATCTGTTATTTAGGTGGTCATAGTTCATTATACAGAATGAACCCAATAAAAGTTACACAATATCTAACTTCAGTATGGAAATATTGTATGTGGAAGTTAAAACAGACATCAGTTTGGTAAATGGTTTGCTGCACTAATAATAATAATAACAACAACAGTAAAGAGAAACTTCAAAAGGCTGCCAGTAGTTGGTGCCACCATCAGCGAAACATTGGTAACCACCACTAGTACACTTTTCACTTGTCTAGACGTAAGTAGTCTATTAGTATTAGGTTAAGTCTGCCCAAAATGCCTCGGCATGATAGTGGCTTTCTTTGCTCCAGTCATATTATGATATGTAAGCACACATTGTAACCTTTGCAAAGAAATAAATAATTTATTTATTTATTTATTTATTTAAGGAACATCCCTTGAGGGGAAAGTTCGCATCCTGAAATTTCGTTCGTATCCAGAAGCAAAAAATTTACCAAACAACGGTTCGTATCCTGAAAAATTCTCATGGTGGGGTGTTCGTAAGCCGAATTTCCACTGTATATATAAACAAAAGCTTCTGCAATATGAGGGCAGTAAGCCAGTGTAATATACTATGGAAGTAGATAGTAAAAGATAACCTAATGCATGATTTAAAATGTAAATATGACAAACTTAATGGGGCTTAGTAAACACTCCAAATGATTAGAAGTTAAGAAGTGAAGATCAAGTGGTGAAGCTGTGTCCACATAAACATAAGTACCGCAAATACACCGGAAAGCAGTTGTTACTTTTCTAAAAACTTATTAATAACTAAGTTCAATTTACCTTAAAGATGATTAGAGATGACTTGCTCAACTGAGAATATAGTTCAGGATCAATCTCCTTCATATCAGCAAAGTCATGACACAAAGTCCAAAATTTATTATTTACAATTTTCCACCGTCCATTGGAAATGTAACTTTGCCATTTGCTGGCCAGTACCCCAGCAGATCCTCCAGTTTCTCTGCAATAAAAAAAAAACACACCCATAAAAGTACAATAAGTACACGTGGCTGCAGACACCTTTTATCTCTAATACTCCTGTAAGGGAATTGCTAAAACTCCCTGTAGTTAACTCTTATACCATCAAGTCATCTCCAGATATTCAAACCATTATCAAAGATGTCTTGGACTCTCCAACATCACACACACTTCAACTTTAGCAACTGTCTGTCACCCAACATCTATACACTTCTCTAGTACATGAATTTTACATTTATCTCCTATGTTCATGTTCCACTTCCACTAATCCTAGGCATCCACTCACTTTTTTTCCTTCTTTGCTCTGTTGTCCCCTTACTTTTCTCCTGCACACTTCTGTGCTTGTATACCAGTATTGTTTCATAAGATGCAAAATTTCTTAGCTTCCAATGCTGCACCCTCCACTGTCCCCTTATATCACAATTTTCTACTGATTCCTGCTGTTCCTACTCCTTTACTCCTTTAGAAAGATTTGTTTATAAAAGAATATAAAATTCAGGAACACTAGACTAACTGACATGCTAAACAGATCCATATAACTGTACAGTGTGTTGCTGTATAGCCCTTGTGGCTTAGCGCTTCTTTTTGATTATAATAATAATAATAATGTACAGTGTGTTAAAAAGTCAGGGAGGAATTAAACACCCTTATCTTACTCCAACACCTACATGTACCTTTACCTTACTCCAACACCTACCAATAATTAAAAACTTTCACTGTTAAACAATCACTTTTTATGAAAATTATACTTCAGTTCATATGCTATTTTACTGCAGCTAGAGGTTTTAAGTATTTTATTGAGAACTTTAGTTTTTTATTAACACATCGGCCGTTCCCACCAAGGTAGGGTTGCCCAAAAAAGAAGAAACACTTTCATCATCATTTACTCCATCACTGTCTTGCCAGAGGCATGCCTACACTACAGTTCAAAAACTGCAACATTAACACCCCTCTGACAAAGTGCAGGCACTGTACTTCCCACCTTCAAGACTCAGTCCAGCTTGCTGGACTTGAGTATATACTCGATAAAAGATTTTCCTAGAACACTCTATGTATGCAGTTTCTTTTACTTTGTTATTTATTTTTATAGGAAACACTCCATCTAAAGAATAACTTCAATAACAGATTTGCTTTCATTTTCATATTGTATAATCTGGCACTGCTCATCATACGTATGCATGTGATGACATGAAAAACTAATGAATTAATATTTTTAACAAATTATTAAAAATATTAATTTTAAATTGTAAAGTCACACACTGCAGCTGAAGAGGTAATGCATCATGGCACCATTATACTAGCTGCAAGTCTTCATTAATAGAATCAAACTTTCAGGATAATAACACCACTGCACAATTTTTTACAATCATGCAATTTTAAAATAGCTGCATTATATATGTACAAATAAAAAATGTGCAGCAAAATGTTTAAATTGTGTACTCTGCAAAGTTAGCTGCCAACATGGAGCATGAAAGTAATGTATGTCAGATGTCTGTTTATCACCTGTACTTAAACTTTTCTCTTAAAGGTACAGTACAAAAAAATATTAATCATACCTGAGTTTTTCAATTGTCCAAGTCAGGTCGCTGTGTGTAGTATCTGAGACGAACCAGGGACGAATCTTAGGGTGAACGGTGAGAGAGGTAACGAAGCCTGCCTCCGTCAAGAAAGCTAACAAGCACAAGTCTGTGACTAGTTCAAATCCTGCATTATCAAGCACTAGCACTGTGGATTAAGAAGTTGAAATCATTACAAATTATGAAAGTCTGTTACAGTATATATTTCTCATGCAAAGAAGTTTTGAAAGGAAAATATATAGTATTTCCAACTCATCCTAACTCATAAGATGAAAAACAAAAAAAATATAAAATTGTGTTTCACTTGTGTGCAAATTTCCATATAGACAATTAAACAGTAAAAATTAAGAGTAATAATTATTAGTTTCATTCAAATGAGAAATAATTCCATAACATTAGCAAAACTAATGTTATGGAAAATTCTGAACATTTTTCCAGGTATTTTAAGCTCAATATCAGTTACCCCTTGAATCTCCTTGAACTGATATATATTTTATTTTTTTATTAACACACTGGGTGTTTTCCCACTGAGGAAGGGTGACCCAAAAAAGAAACACTTTAATCATCACTCACTCCATCACCGTCTTGCCAGAGGTGCGTCTACACTACAATTAAAAAACTGCAGTATATCTCCGCCCCTCCTTCAGAGTGCAGGCACTATACTTCCCACCTCCAGGACTTGAGTCCAGATTCCCTGAATCCCTTCATATATGTTACTTTGCTTATACTCCAACAATATGTCAAGTCCTAAAAACCATTTGCCTCCACTCGCTCCCATCTAACATGCTCATGCATGCTTACTGGAAGTCTAAGCCCCTTGCATGCAAAACCTCCTTTACCCCCTCCCTCCAACCTTTCCTAGGACAACCCCTACCCCGCCTTCCTTCCACTACAGATTTATACACCTTCCAAGTCATTCTATTTCGTTCCATTCTTTTTAAATGTCCGAACCACCTCAAAAACTCCTCCACTGCCCTTTGGATAATACCTTCTCCTAATCTTCAA
Organism: Cherax quadricarinatus; assembly: GCF_038502225.1. Classification (NCBI taxonomy): domain Eukaryota; kingdom Metazoa; phylum Arthropoda; class Malacostraca; order Decapoda; family Parastacidae; genus Cherax; species Cherax quadricarinatus. The sequence goes on along the minus strand of NC_091310.1, from coordinate 44,400,826 downwards.
GCTATGGATTCTCTGCATAATATTCATACCACACACTGCCCTCAGACACGACATCTCCACTGCCTCCAGCTTTCTCCTTGTCCCAACATTTACCATCCATGCTTTACACCCATACAAGAGAACTGGTACCACTATACTCTCGTACATTCCCCTCTACTTCCATGGATAACATTCTTTGTCTCCACAGACTACTCAGTGTATCACTCACCATTTTCCCCTCATCAATTCTATGATTCACCTCATCTTTCAAAGACCCATCTGTTGACAAGCCCACTCCCAAATATCTGAATACATTCACCTCCTCCATATCCCATCTTTTCTATGTTCACTTTTAATTTCCTTCTTTTACATACCCTCCCAAACTCATTCACAAACCTATGCACGTTCTCTTCAGAATCTCCCAAAAGCACAGTGTTATCAGCAAAAAACAACTGTGAAAACTCCCACTTTATTTTAGATTCTTTATCTCTTGCCAACACTTGAGCATTCATTTACCTTCCAACCCCATCTATAAACATACTGAACAGCCATGGTGATATCATGCATCCCTGTTTACGGCCTACCTTTACTGGGAAATAATCTCCCTCTCTCCTACATGGAAACAAACACATATGCAGTTTAATGTGATCCTTTATTGACAACGTTTCACCCACACAGTGGGCTTTTTCAAGTCACAAACAGATCTACCTTCACACACACTCTCCTACATACCCTAACCAGAGCCTCACTATCCTCATAAAAACTCTTAACTGCTTTCATTAATCTACCACCTATTCCATCAACTTGAAACATTTGCCACAGTGTTTCCCTATCCACCCTATCATATGCCTTTTCCATATCCATAAATGCAATGAAAACCTCTACCTTTATCTAAATACTGTTCACTTACATACTTCACTGTAAGCACTTGGTCTACACCCCCCTATGCTTCCTAAAGCCTCCTTGCTCATCTGCAATCCTGCTTTCCATCTTACTCTTCTTCTTTCAATGATAACTTTACCATACACCTTACCAAGCATACTCAACAGGCTTATTTCCCTATAATTTTTACACTCTTCATACAAATTTTACATGCCTTTATACAAATTAATTACACATGCTCTAAGTACCTTCCCCTCTTTCATACATTTATTAAATGCACTAACCATTCCAAAACTATACCTCCACCTGCTTGTAACATTTCTGCCTTGATGCCATCAATACCAGATGCTTTACCTCCTTTCATTCTACCCACAACCTCACGCACGTCCCTCACACTCATATCTTGCGCATCCTCACTCGTTTTAAAATGTATTAAACTTTTAGTTAAATATTATTATTTTTATTATTAACACATCGGCTGTTTCCCACTAAGGTAGGGTGGCCCGAAAAACAAAAACTTAAACCATCATTTACTCCATTACATTCTTGCCAGAAGCACGCTTACACTACAGTTATAAAACTGCAATATAAACACCCCTCCTTCAGAGTGCAGGCACTGTACTTCCCATCTCCAGGACTCAAGTTTGGCCTGCCAGTTTCCCTGAATCCCTTTATAAATGTTACCTTGCTCATACTCCAACAGTATGTCAAGTCCTAAAAACCATTTGTTTCCATTCGCTCCTATCTAACATGATCACGCATCCTTAATGGAAGTCCAAGCCCCTCACACACTAAACCTCCTTTACCCCCTCCCTCCAACCTTTCCTAGGCTGACCCCTACCCCGCCTTCCCTCCACTACAGATTTATATGCTCTTGAAGTCATTCTGTTTTGTTCCATACTTTCTACATGTCCGAACCACCTCAACAACCCTTCCTCAGCCTTCTGGATAACAATTTTGGTAATCCCGCATCTCCTCCTGATTTCCAAACTATGAAATCTCTGCGTTATATTCACACCACACATTGCCCTCCACTGCCTCCAGCCTTCTCCTTGTTGCAACATCCACCACCCATGCTTCACACCCATATAAGAGTGCTGGTATAACTATACTCTTACACATTCTCCTCTTTGCTTCCATAGACAAAGTTCTTTGTGTCCACAGATTCTTCAGTGCACCATTCACCATTTTCTCCTCATCAATTCTATGATTCACCTCATCTTTCATAGACCCATCTGTTGAGACGTCCACTCCTAAATATCTGAATACATTCACCTCCTCCATACTCTCCAATCTGATATCCAATCTTTCATTACCTAATTTTTTTGAAATCCTCATCACCTTACTCTTTCTTATATTCACTTTTAATTTTCTTCTTTTACATACCCTACCAAACTCATCCACAAACCTCTAAAACTTCTCTGTAGAATCTCCCAAAAGCAGTGTCATCAGCAAAGGGCAACTGTGGCAACTCCCACTTTGTGTTAGATTCTTTATCTTTTAACAATTATTAAAATCAGGGAAGCACTAAACCTGCAGGGATCATACAGTGAATGGGAAATGGAAGACAATCAAGTTCGAATCCAAGGGAAGGATAGATTCACTTCCTTGGATCAAAAGCTCCTAACCTGCATCAGGGTACTTCCCTGGAGGGAAATTTAATTGGGGATTATGCCCTTAACAAGGGAAAAGTTAGGTGAAGATTTGACCACTTGAGGCCCACCAGTGCCTACAAGTCTCACCTGACCATCAGTGTAACTCAAGCGTGAGCTCATTAGAGCCTTCACTTCGCCCCATTTTTAGAACTGACTGCTAAACCTTAAAGACATAGAAAAATAGCTTTAATTACTTGTCTACATACAGTATATATTGTGGTTATATACTATTACAATACTGTACATGGTATGCAATATTATATGTAGAAAGTTCAACTCATTAATAAGGCTGACTATAGGGAACTACAAAAATATTAATTATTACCTGGTTGATAACAGAATATTTTTTTTTTAACAAGTCAGCTGTCTCCCACCAAGGCAGGGTAACCCAAAAAGAAAGAAAATCCCCAAAAAAGAAAATACTTTCATCATCATTCAACACTTTCAACTCACTCACACATAATCACTGTTTTTGCAGAGGTGCTCAGAACACAACAGCTTAGAAGCATATACCTATAAAGATACACAACATTTCCCTCCAAACTGCTAATATCCCGAACCCCTCCTTTAGAGTGCAGGCATTGTACTTCCCATTTCCAGGACTCAGGTCTGGCTATATAAAAATAACCGGTTTCCCTGAATCCCTTCACTAAATATTACCCTGCTCACACTCCAACAGATTGTCAGGTCCCAAATACCATTCGTCTCCATTCACTCCTATCTAACACGCTCACGCACGCTTGCTGGAAGTCCAAGCCCCTTGTCCACAAAACCTCCTTTACCACCTCCCTCCAACCTTTTCGAGGACGACCCCTACAGATTTATACGCTCTCCATGTCATTCTACTTTGATCGAATCTCTCTAAATGACCAAACCACCTCAACAACCCCTCTTCAGCCCTCTGACTAATACTTTTATTAACTCCACACCTTCTCCTAATTTCCACACTCTGAATTTTCTGCATAATATTTACACCACACATTGCCCTTAGACAGGACATCTCCACTGCCTCCAACCACCTCCTCGCTGCTGCATTCACAACCCAAGCTTCACACCCATATAAGAGTGTTGGTACTACTATACTTTCATACATTCCCTTCTTTGCCTCCATAGATAACGTTTTTTGTCTCCACATATACCTCAACGCACCACTCACCTTTTTTCCCTCATCAATTCTATGATTAACCTCATCCTTCATAAATCTATCCGCTGACACATCAACTCCCAAGTATCTGAAAACATTCACTTCTTCCACACTCCTCCTCCCCAATTTGATATCCAATTTTTCTTTATCTAAATCATTTGATACCCTCATCACCTTACTCTTTACTATGTTCACTTTCAACTTTCTACCTTTACACACACTCCCAAACTCATCCACTAACCTTTGCAATTTTTCTTCAAAATCTCCCATGAGCACAGTATCATCAGCAAAAACCAACTGTGTCAATTACCATTTTGTATTTGATTCCTCATAATTTAATCCCACCCCTCTCCCAAACACCCTAGCATTTACTTCTTTTACAACCCCATCTATAAATATAATAAACAACCATGGTGACATTACACATCCCTGTCTAAGACCTACTTTTACCGGGAAGTAGTCTCCCTGTCTTCTACACACCCTAACCTGAGCCTCACTATCCTCATAAAAACTCTTTACAGCATTTAGTAACTTACCACCTATTCTATATACTTGCAACATCTGCCACATTGCTCCCCTATCCACTCTATCATATGGTTTTTCTAAATCCATAAATGCAATAAAAACTTCCCTACCTTTATCTAAATACTGTTCACATATATGCTTCAATGTAAACACTTGATCTACACATCCCCTACCCACTCTGAAACCTCCTTACTCATCCACAATCCTACATTCTGTCTTACCTCTAATTCTTTCAATTATAACCCTACTGTACTCTTTTCCTGGGATACTCAGCAAACTTATTCCTCTATAATTTTTACAATCTCTTTTGTCCCACTTCCCTTTATATAAAGGGACTATACAAGCTCTCTGCCAATCCCTAGGTACCTTCCTCTCTTTCATACATTTATTAAACAAAAATACCAACCACTCCAACACTATATACCCCCCCTGCTTTTAACATTCTGTCATGATCCCATCAGTTCCAGCTGCTTTACCCCCTTTCATTCTACATAATGCCTCACACACCTCCCCCACACTCACATCCTGTTCTTCACTCCTAAAAGATGGTATACCTCCCTGGCCAGTGCATGAAATTACCGCTTCCCTTTCTTCGTCGACATTTAAAAGTTTCTCAAAATATTCTCGCCATCTACCCAAAACCTCCATCTCCCCATCTACTAACTCCTCTACTCTGCTTTTAAATGACAAATCCATTCGTTCTCTAGGCATTCTTAACTTGTTTAAAACTCACTCCAAAATTTTTTCTTATTTTCATTAAAATTTCTTGACAGTACCTCTCCCATTCTATCATCTGCTCTCCTTTTGCACTCTCTCACCACTCTCTTCACCTGTCTTTTACTCTCCATATACTCTACTCTTCTTATAACACTTCTGCTTTGTAAAAACCTCTCATAAGCTAACTTTTTCTCTTTTATCACACCCTTTACTTCATCATTCCACCAATCACTCCTCATTCCTCCTGCATCCACCCTCCTATAACCACAAACTTCTGCCCCACATTCTAATACTGCATTTTTAAAACTATTCTAACCCTCTTCAACCCCCCCACTACTCATACTTGCACCAGCCCACCTTTCTGCCAATAGTTGCTTATATCTCACCCGAACTTCCTCCTCCCTTAGTTTATACACTTTCACCTCCCTCTTGCTTGTTGTTGCCATTTTCCTCTTTTCCCATCTACCTCTTACTCTAACTGTAGCTACAACTAAATAATGATCCAATATATCAGCTGCCCCTCTATAAACATGTACATCCTGGAGCCTACCCATCACCCTTTTATCCACCAATACATAATCTAACAAACTACTTTCATTACGTGCTATATCATACATTGCATATTTATTTATCCTCTTCTTCATAAAATATGTATTACTTATTACCAAACCTCTTTCTACACATAGCTCAATTAAAGGCTCCCCATTTTCATTTACCCCTGGCACCCCAAATTTACCTACTACTCCCTCCACAAAATTTTTGCCCACTTTAGCATTGAAATCCCCAACCACCATTACTCTCACACTTGGTTCAAAACTCCCCACGCATTCACTCAACATTTCCCAAAATCTCTCTCTCTCTCCTCTACACTTCTCTCTTCTCCAGGTGCATATAAGAACATAAGAACATAAGAAAGCAGGAACACTGCAACAGGCCTACTGACCCCTACAGAGCAGGTTCATGTGTCCCTCCTGGATTAGACCAATGACCCTCCCCAGATTAGCCCAATGACCCACCCAGTCTGGTCACCTCCACTCAAGGATGGAGCACTGTACCAGACCCAGCAGCACAAGCTAGTCAGGTTCAACTCACACCCACCCACACCCACTCGTGTATTTATCTAACCTATTTTTTAAACTACACAACGTTTTAGCCTGAATAACTGTACTCGTGAGTTTGTTCCACTCATCCACAACCCTATTACCAAACCAGTGCTTTCCTATATCCTTCCTGAATCTGAATTTTTCCAACTTGAAGCCATTGCTGTGAGTCCTGTCTTGGCTGGAAATTTTCAGCATGCCATTTACATCCCCTTTATTTATTCCTGTTTTCCATTTATACACCTCGATCATATCCCTCCTAATTCTATGCCTTTCGAGAGAGTGCAGATTCAGGGCCCTCTGTCTATCCTCATAGGGAAGATTTCTGATACATGGGATCATCTTTGTCATCCTCCTCTGTACGTTTTCCAGAGCATTTATATCCATTCTGTAATACGGTGACCAGAACTGAGCAGCATAGTCTAAATGAGGCCTAACCAAGGATATATAGAGTTGAAGAACAACCTGAGGACTTCTATTATTTATACTTCTAGATATGAAGCCAAGAATTCTGTTAGCTTTATTGCAAACACTAATGCATTGTTGTCTTGGTTTTAGATTACTGCTAACCAGAACTCCTAAATCCTTTTTGCAATCAGTAGTATTAAGATCTACATTATTTAGTTTATATGTAGCATGGTTATTTAACTGTCCAACATTTAGAACTTTGCATTTGTCAATATTAAACTGCATCTGCCACTTCTCCAACCATTGCATCCGTCTATTCAAATCATCCTGGAGTGCTCTAGTATCCTCATTAGAATGAATTGGACGGCCTATTTTGGTGTCATCAGCAAATTTGCTTATGTCGCTATTTATTCCCTCATCTTTATTTTACTCCACATAATCCTTGAATTAATACATTTGTAGTCCCTCTTTTCCTGCCATAACTTATCCTTCAACATTATTGCTACTCCTCCTTTAGCTCTAACTCTATTTGAAACCCCTAACCTAATCCCATTGATTCCACTTCACTGAAACTCTCCCAACTTTGTTTCACTTAAAGCCAGGACATCCAGCTTCTTCTCATTCATAACATCCACAGTCATCTCTTTCTTATCATTTGCACAACATCCACGCACATTCAGCCTTCCCACTTTGACAATTTTCTTCTTATTCTTTTTAGTAATTATTACAGGAAAAGGGGTTACTAGCCCATTGTTCCTGGCATTTTAGTTGACCTTTACAACACGCATGGCTTACGGAAGAAAGATTCTTATTTCACTTCCCCATGGATATAAAAGGAAAAGTAATAAGACCAAGAACTATTAAGATAAAACCAAAGAAAACTCAGATGAATGTGTATAAATAAACATGTACATGTATGTGTAGTGTGACCTAAGTGTAAGTAGAAGTAGCAAGACGTACCTGTAATCTTACATATTTATGAGACAGACAAAAGACACCAGCAATCCTACCATCATGTAAAACAATTACAGGCTTTCGTTTCACACTCACTTGACAGGACGGTAGTACCTCCCTGGGTGGTTGCTGTCTACCAACCTACTACCAACAACAGTATACACTGTATATCATTGATTTTTTCTTCTTCTTTCACCAAACCAAACCAGCCATATCCCACCAAGGTAGGGTAGCCCAAAAAGAAAAACAAAAGTTTCTTTTTTTAACTTTAGTAATGTATACAGAAGGGGTTACTAGCCCCTTGCTCCTGGCATGTTAGTTGCCTCTTACGCATGGCTTATGGAGGAAGAATTCTGTTCCACTTCCCCATGGAGATATAAGTGCGTGCTGGAACTAAATGATTCAAAACTGTTTACACCAGATGGCATCAATTCACAAATTACTATCTCAAATCTTTGAGCTTTGCCACTTTCTGGAATATTTACCAGTTAACAAATACAGTACAAGTCTGGGTCAGATGACAATGCAAACCTTCCGAGAAAGAAACACTGTAACCAAAAAAGAAACACTGCTTTCTGTCTAATCTGGAATTGTTAATCTCAAAATCTAATTGGAGAAACAGTTTGTTTACCAGTAGAATGTTTTTGATATACAGTTGACCCTTGAACAACATGGGTTTGAACTGCATGGGTCCACATATACAGTGGAACCTCAAAAATCGAATGTATCACATATCGAACGTTTCAAAAATAGGACCATTATTTCGGACAAACTGTCCCTATTATCGAACGCGCCCCTATTTTCGGACTGCCGGGTACAGGACCTGTCTGCCACCCGCTCTGTCTGCGTCCCTGCACAGGCGCTATGAGCAGTCTACCTTTGTTTATGCTTGAGAGAACACTAACCTGCACTCTCATTCACACATTTTACGATTATCTCGTTGTGTTTAGTGCTTGTGGGACTGTGAAATAAGCTGCCCAAAGAAACTTGCTAGTGGTACCCCTGTGGTAAAGAAAGTGAGAAACACCATAGATGTGAAGAAGGAAATAATACAGAAGTATGAGAGTGGTGTGAGACTTGAGCATGCCAGGATGTATGGGAAAAACAAGTCGACCATTGGTTCTATCCTGTCAAAGAAAGAACAAATCAAGGAAGCTGATGTTATGAAAGGTGTTAATATAGGGAGTGGATGAGGTGTCTTCTTCAAAGATTAAGGAGATTTGTGCCAAGTGGAATGATGTCTAAATGTTTGTGCAGAAGTACCACCCTGAGCAAGCTGAAACAAGCCATCTTTGCAATAAGTTCAGTGACAGAACCATGTCCCATTTTAGGGGAATGTTAAAGAGGCACCAGAAACAGAGGACTGTGGACAGTTATTTTGTGAGACAGGGGTCCAGTGACTCTCAAGCTGGTCCTAGTGGCATTAGAAGACAGAGAAGAGAAGTAACCCCAGAGAGGGCTTTACCTGAAGTCCTCATGGAGGGGGATTCTCCTTCCAAACACTAACCCCAACTCCCTCTCTCCTCCTCCCTATCTTCCAGATGCCATCACCAATCTTCAATAAAGGTAAGTAAAAATGTTATTTTATATGTATTACTATACATAATTACAAACTATAGTATTTGTTGTATGTAAAACTGTAATTAATCTCTATAAAATGTATTTTTTGTGTGAATATTTTTGGGTTGCTGGAACGGATTAATTGTATTTCCATTATTTCTTATGGGAAATATTGCTTCGAATTTCAGACTTTTCGAATTTAGAACTAGCTCCTGGAACGGATTAAGTTTGATTTTTGAGGTTCCACTGTACGCAGATTTTTTTCAATAAATATACTGGAAAATTTTTTGAAGATTTCCAACCGAAAAACTAAGAAAAAGTTAAATATGTTATGAATGCATTAAATATATATATATAGATGCATGTCTATTTTATCATTTACTACCATAAAATATATACAATTCTATTATAAAAAGTTAAAATTTATCAAAACTTACGCATACAAATAATTACAGATCATATTTGTTCCAAGCACGTCGAGAGAAATGTAAACAAACGAAGATGCAATAATGTAATATGATAACAATAATAATAATATAATTATTATTATAGTAATAACTAAGTGCTAAACCCACAAGGGTCAATAATATAATATATAATAATCTTTCTTTCAACAAACCGGCCATATCCCACTGAGGCAGGGTAGCCCAAAAGAAAAACAAAAGTTTCTCTTTTTTAACTTCAGTAATGTATACAGGAGATGGGGTTACTAGCCCCTTGCTCCCAATATATAATAATATATAATAATAATAATAATAATAATAATAATAATAATAATAATAATAATCAGGGCAATGTGTGGTGTAAATATTATGTAGAAAATTCGGAGTGTGGAAATTAGGAGATGGTGTGGAGTTAATAAAAGTATTAGTCAGAGGGCTGAAGAGGGGTTGTTGAGGTGGTTTGGTCATTTAGAGAGAATGGATCAAAATAGAATGACATGGAGAGCATATAAATCTGTAAGGGAAGGAAGGCGGGGTAGGAGTCGTCCTCGAAAAGGTTGGAAGGAAGGGGTAAGGGAGGTTTTGTGGGCGAGGGGCTTGGACTTCCAGCAAGCATGACTGAGCGTGTTAGGTAGGAGTGAATGGAGATGAATGGTATTTGGGACCTGACAAGCTGTTGGAGTATGAGCAGGGTAATATTTAGTGAAGGGATTCAAGGAAACCGGTTATTTTTATATACAGCTGGACTTGAGCCCTGGAAATGGGAAGTACAATCCCTGCACTTTAAAGGAGGGGTTTGGGATATTGGGAGTTTGGAGGGATATGTTGTGTATCTTTATACGTATATGCTTCTAAACTGTTGTATTCTGAGCACCTCTGCAAAAACAGTGATTATGTGTGAGTGAGGTGAAAGTGTTGAATGATGATGAAAGTATTTTTTGGGGGGATTTTTTTTCTTTTTGGGTCACCCTGCCTCTGTGGGAGACAGCCGACTTGTAAAAAAAAAAATTATTACTACTACTACTACTACTACAGATTGTACATGTTTCATTCACAGTCGAGAGAAATGTAAACAAAGGTAAAGATCCAATAATATAATACTGAAGTGGTGAGGTGTAGTGTTGAAGAAGCTATCAAGAATGGAAATTGTTTTGCCTCTTTTTAACAGCTGAAATATCAGGAAATTAAAAAGTAGATAATGCCCCCAAGGAGAAAGGGTCCCAACTGGTCCCAACTGGAAGATGATCAAAGTATAAGCAGATAGATTCTCCCAGTAAACACTTAGAGCCAATTTTGATTTTTATTATTACAATAACTCATATCTTTTATCAGTCACAAACTTATCAAAAGCCACTAATGGAGTTTTACTCTTGAACCACTTGCTTATATTAACAAAATACAATAACACTACATTTATTACTGTACTCTTAACCCTTTCAGGGTCGAGAGGCCTTCTCCTAAACTTGTTCTCAGGGTCGAAAATTCTTTGGAAAAAAAATATTATTTTTTCTCATGAAAAGATAGAGAATCTATTCCCGTTCATAATAACACCAAAAGTATGAAATTTGATGGAAAACTTATGGAATTATGCTCTCATGAAGTTAGCGGTCTCGACGATGTTTACGCATCGGCGATTTCACCCACTTTGAGCCCTATTTTCTGCCAATTCCAGTGTACTAGTTAACAAAAAATCATAACTATTTCGCTAGAACTCCATTTTTTCTATCGAATGAGTATAAGAAACCACCCATTTACCAATTTCAACTATCCAATAAAGTGGTCAGAAATTAGCAATTTTGCCAATTTCACACAAATTTCAAAAGATGCCAATTTCCAAACAGGGTCCAGAATAAACAAGACAGACATTCCTGGCACTAAAATAACATTTCCTCTCTTCATCAGTTACGTCTCCAGGTCCCTCTTACATTTCTTTTGCTTTCCACTTTGAATTTTTATTCTCACAAAAAATAGAAGATTTACTGCTATGCAGACTACTGTAGAAATGTAGAAATGGTATAAACAACATCAGCACACTTGTGAAAGAATATTAGACTTGCCAGTTGACGTGTATTGGACGCGTGGCAGGATTTGTTTACTTTTGAACTTTGGCAAAAATCGAACATTTCTGCTACTTTGAGCTCAATTTCAAGGTACTTTTCATTGTGAAACCAATCAAAATCATCTCAATTTCTGTAATATCTCTTCCATTCTATAAAATGAAACCAGGAAAACTAGAATACAACCATAAATACCATACAAAAATACAGTGCAAAGTCACAGTTTTAAACCAAAATCACAGTCAAAGTTTTTTTTCTCATTACTCACTGTGTGTTGCAGGATTTTTTTTATACTGTGAACACTGACTACATTGACCCATTCTTTCATACATAGGCCTACCAGCTTTCTCTCGCTAGATTTGAAGGCGCTAGAATTTACACGTACTAGTATGTCAATAACCCTGGTGCGTAAGCCGTACTAGTACGTCGGAAACCCTGAAAGGGTTAAATAAGCATATAAGGCATTTATTAATGTTACAAAAACAAAAATTACAGATAATACTAACTCACCAATATCTCTTTGGTCTTCTGGAAGAGCTACTAGAAGTTGCCACAGTGATTCTGAATTGTTTACAAGAATTTTTGACTGCAGTTTATCCAGTAAGAGTAATACATCTGAATCTTGAGATTTGTCAGCCCCACCAGATATGCTAAGATCACATCTGTTACCCCATAAGCTAATCTGGAAGAATATTTATACTGAGTTATTAGTTTCTGAAGATAGCCATATTTTTTACAGCCTTACAAAAAAAAAAAAGAAATACAATTATTTGTTACAATATTCAATATCTCCTTCCTATACAATGTCATCATATTCTTCAAAGCTTTCCAGTGCTGTTATTCTTTCTTTTTTTTTAACACACCAGCCATCTCCTACAGGGGTAGGGTGAGCCAACAAAAAGGAAACCCCTTTTACAGTCATTCATTCAATCAGTGTTGCCAGAGGCATGCTGACATCACAGCTCAGATAACCTTCCAAACCACGTTATCCCTACCCCTCTTCTAGAGTGAAGGCACTATACTTCTCACCTTCAAGACTCAATTCTGGCTAATCAGTTTCCCTGAATTCATTCATAAATGTTATCCTGCTCACACTAGACCACGTCAAATCATAAAAACTACCTGTTTCCACTCCTATCTAACATATTTGCATAAGCCTGTTCTTTCTACCAGTTATCATAGCAGTCACAAGGAGCATTGGAATGCTTCTAGCAGAAATTAAAGGCTACAATAAAAGCTTTTTGAATGGAATATTTAAGAGATTGGGATGAGAGTTACTGTTATAGGCGTTTGCTATCAAAAAGAGTGAACAAGGTCTTGGTTATAATCCCTTTGAACTAATATATATGGACAAACAGTTTTAGGGCCATTTTTTTTTTCAACGAACTGGCCATATCCCACCAAGGCAGGGTGACCTAAAAAGAAAAACAAAAGTTTCTCTTTTTAAATTTAGTAATGTATATAGGGTAAGGGGTTACTAGCCCCTTGCTCCCAGCATTTTAGTCATCTCTTATGACACGCATGGTTTAAGGAGGAAGAATTCTGTTCCACATCCCCATGGAGACAAGAAGAAATAAACAAGAACAAGAACTAGTAATAAAATAGAAGAAATCCCAGAGGGGTGTGTATATATATATGCTTGTACATGCATGTGTAGTGTGGCCTAAGTGTAAGTAGAAGTAGCAAGACGTACCTAAAACCCTGCATGTTTGTAAGACAGAAAAAAGATACCAGCAATCCTACCATCACGTAAAACAATTACAGGTTTCCGTGTACAGTGCACTCTCCTTGGGTATGGTTTGGTAATATCTTCATGAGCAACAAATTTTCAATTGTATTAAAAACTTGATAGTGACTAGTAAACCATAGCTTTCATGAGTTTTGTAAATTCATTTAGAAATTCCTTAGCTCTTTCCAGATCAAGAGATGCAGCTTTGACCCATTTCCTAGGATGAAGCTTAGCAATCAGAACTTATTCACAATAATGGATTGTTCTACCCGCTATCTTAAAGCAATCCTTATCAGGAAGATTAACTCTCACTTCGTTGTTTGGGCACTGGTACATTTTTTCGCCCAGTTTAAGGGAAGGACTAAGACAGTAAAACATTATGTAACTAGTCTTTTGTGGAAACACGTCTAGAGATACCTCCATTGAATAGTGAAGAATAATCCTTCCTCTATAAGCCATGTGTGTCATATGGAGCTAGTAACCCCATTTTTTTTTTCAACAAACCGGCCGTATCCCACCAAGGCAGGGTGGCCCAAAAAGAAAAACGAAAGTTTCTCTTTTTAAATTTAGTAATTTATACAGGAGAAGGGGTTACGAGGCTTCTGCTCCCGGCATTTTAGTTGCCTCTTACAACACGCATGTCTTACAGAGGAAGAATTCTGTTCCACTTCCCCATGGAGATAAGAGGAAATAAACAAGAACAAGAACTAGAAAGAAAATAGAAGAAACCCCAGAGGGGTGTGTATATATATGCTTGTACATGTATGTGTAGTGTGACCTAAATGTAAGTAGAAGTAGCAAGACATACCTGAACTCTTGCATGTTTAAGAGAGAAAAAAGACACCAGCAATCCTACCATCATGTAAAACAATTACACGATTCCGTTTTACACTCACTTGACAAGACGGTAGTACCTCCCTGGGCGGTTGCTGTCTACCAACCTACTACCTACCTAGTAACCCCATCTCCTGTATAAATTTCTAAATGACAAGAAGAAAAACTTTCATTTTTTCTTTTTTGGGTCACTCTGCCTCATGTTAAAAAAAAAAAAAGTCTAGAAATGAAGTGTAAGCTAATGCTAATTTACTGTCAGCAGTTATTGCTGTAATTTTCCCAAAAATATTTTCTAAAGAAGGGAGATTAAAGTGATGATTTTTGTCTCCATCCTTCTATTGCACACAGAATGAGCATCATGCCATTTGCAGGATATTCATGGAAACCAAAATGCTTATCTGCATTTTCAAGACAATTTTTTCTTAGTTCACTTACGTGTTACAACACTGGGCAGGGCAAGTTGTAGAGGAAAGTCTCCTTACTTTCCTGTGTGATGCAATATGACAGGAAAAACATAACTAGATACTGCTCCCACTATGTAACAAAACATTGTCAATAATGCATGTGTGCCTTTATCCACAATGCTGATTTATCAAATTTTGGTGAATAAAAAAACTCCATACACCTGCTGTCCATGTTTACCTATCAGTAAATAGGTGTCTGGGTGTATTACTTTACATTAGGACATATGTCAGGGGCTGCTAACAAAGATGTAAAGAGAAACACCACAAAATTTTAGTAGACGTCTGATAAAACTCATTCTGAGGAAAAGTTAGCCACCAATAAAAGCATGTAATTGTGTCCTAGAGTGGCACTAACTTTCCATTTGTAAGTCAACATTAGTATTTATACATTTCTAACAATTAAGAAAATACACAATACAATGGACCCTCGACTAACGATATTAATTGGTACCCGAGAACGAATATCATTAGTCGAGTTTTTTTAGCGTTAGTCGAGGCAAAATGTTAGCGTTAAAATGTATCGCTAGTCAAATTTAACGTTATACGATGCCATCGTTGGTCGAGGGTCCACTGTATAATACTTTTCAAACTGAATCATGTTAGATTTTCTTCTTGGCTCCAATTTTGGATCTCACATTTTTTCTTCATCATATATAATACTTCACACTGTATACACTGTTATAAATGCAAATCTGAAAATAAAATAAAAAAGCAATCTTAACTCAATTCTTGCACATATTTATTAAAAATATGAAGACTAACTAAAACAGACTAGTAAAATGTTAATTATGCCTCACCTCAATCAGCTTAATAACATGTTGCTTCAATTGCTCTTGCGAGAATGTAGAAATCCTACCACAGAGAGATAGTACGTGTACTGCCAACGCTTCTATTGCTTCTTTTGAATCAATCAAAGCATTTCTTTTCTGGTCCATGAAGGGATCAAAGTCTTTAAGAACATTACTGAAATGCAATAAAAATATTTATTGTTTTCTAAATTATTAAAATATATTTATATATATATTGGAGGCAGTGGAGATGTCATGTCTGAGGACAATGTATGGTGTGAATATAATGCAGAGAATCCATAGTTTGGAAATTAGAAGGAGGTGCAGAGTTACCAAAAGTATTATCCAGAGGGCTGAGGGGTTGTTGGGGTGGTTCGGACATGGAGAGAGGAATGAACAAAATAGAATGACTTTGAGAGCGTATAAATCTGTAGTGAAGGGAAGAAGGGGTAGGGGTCGACCAAGAAAAGGCTGGAGGGAAGGGGTAAAGGTTTTAAGTGCAAGGGGCTTGAAGTTCCGGCAAGCATGCATGAGTGTATTAGATAGGAGTAAATGGAGACAAATAGTTTTTAGGGCTTAACGTGTTGTTGGAGTGTGAATAAGGTAACATTTATGAAGGGATTCAGGAAAACCAGTTACAGGGTTACTTATAGTTTGGAGGGTCATCTGAACTATGAAGTCAGGGCCCTTCTGGCAAGAGTGATTGAATGAATGAATGAATGATGAAAGTGTTGTCCTCTATGTTGGGTCACTCTACCTCAACGGGAGACAGTCAGTGTAAAAAAGAAATCAAGTACTATATATACTAAAGCACTTTTCAGAGCAGACAAAAGTATCTGTGATGAAAAATAAAGCATGACAAGGAAAGAATGAAAATGTAAGTTACTATATAAAAAAAGGGAAAACACCGACACCTTTGTTAGATACAGGAGAAAAAAAAAGGAGATATGGTAAGCATTCCCAAAGGACACTATAAAATACTTTTTACCCAATGGCTGACTACTGAAATGGCATCAAAGAGGAGGTACTATATGCTACAACAAATGAAAAAACAGTATTACAATACTGTACAGTAGGGCCCCACTTATATGACAGGTTAGGTTCCAGGCTACCACTGTAAAGCTAAATGCCAGATAACAAGTTTACACTAACTTATATTAACAGTAGAATTAGGCATCAAAAAATAATAAAAAGTAAAATACATATACAGTACATTAACATTACTTACCTTAAAATATCTGTAGTCTTAATGTAGGGTGAGAGGCGAGTAGTATTTATTGTAGGAAGTGAGGTGTAGTAGGTTTGGTAGCTAACCTGGCTACCGCACTTAGGCATAATATACGATATTTAAAGCAGCCCAAAGTGATAAAATACACACACAGTACACTCATTAATTACCTGAAAATGTGTGTAGTCTTAATGTAGGGTGAGAGGTGAGTATTTGTTGTAGAAAGTCAGGTGTGGTAGCTCCTACACCACCTACCACACCTACATGAAATATACAACTTAAATTTAAAGCGCCCCAGAGCAATTATTATTATTACCATCAACATACCTTGACCTTGTTCACTGAGTTCAATCATTTCTAACAACTACCCTTAGATGACATCATAAACGAGAGAAGAGATGCAGAGAATTGTAAACAGACGAAGGCATAAGGGGAGTCACTCAGTCAGACGTGTATTAATACCTGTCTACTTTGGTTCAAACAAGTATGTTTGCATTGAGTTGTTGAAGCATTTACCCCACAATACAAACACTTACAATGTGTACAAATTGTCTTCATATTAGTGCAGTAGAATAAATAGCTACAGATGAAGGAATATGAAAGGAATAATTTTCTACAGTTACCCCCAGTAATACTATAGTGTACACACTTTCTCTTGTATTGGACTAGAGAAAATGTAATTCTTGCCGTCACTCCGACAAACCACCCAGCTACCACATCTCATATTTATGTCAAATTTATTCTACTGTGGGTGTATGTATCATGTTTTTATGTTATGTAGAGTGTTTCTTAAATAATTTTGAAAAAAATATCACAGGTGGAGTAATGAAAATGTCTATACAGCCTCTCCTCACTTAGCGATGTACTCGTTTACAGATGACTTGGACTTATGACGGGCTCTCTGACCAGTATGCATAGAGTAGAACTTTGGTTTTCGTTTGCCTTGGTTTTCGTCGAATTCAGTTTTCGACAACTTTTTTCATCAAAATTTTGTCCCAGTTTTCGTTCATCACCTCGGTTTTCATCAAGCTGAAAGTGGTCCGCCATACTGAATGTGTCCACCTGCCGGTGCCCACACAAAGCATCCCATGCATTCTGAGTCAGTCTGGCTTTGTTTCTCGTCAGTGAGCATTACCCTGTCCGTTCATCCGAAACACTTTGTAATAATCCATTGTTTCTTGTGCTTGTTTATTGAGTGTGACTGCTAAATAAGCCACCATGAGGCCAAAGAAAGGTCCAAGTGCCAGTCCTTTGCTAAAAAAGGCGAAAAACAAGATTGAATTCAAGCAAGAACTTGTAACAAAGTATGAAAGTGGAATGAGTTGCAAAGTTTTGTAGAAAAATATCACTACCACCCTCTACAAATGTAGAGGGTGGTAGTGATTGTGGTAGAGGGTGGTAGTGATGTGGTAGAGGGTGGTAGTGGTTGTGGTAGAGGATCTAAGGTAGATTCTGTGTGCAATTTCAAGATTATTTTACCGAACCTTACTCCACCTTGCTACCTCTCATTTGTATTAAGTTTACATAAGATTGTAAAACAGTTAACCACTACTTCTTGTCTAGTTTTAAGTATAGTTACTATGTACTAGCATCTTATCTAGTTTTAATTAGTTACTATGTATTAGGATTAGTCTGGCCAAAATGCCTCGGCATGATAGTGGCTATCTTCGTACTTAGCAAATCAAAATTGTAATTGCACATTATAACCTTTACAAAGAAATAAACTTTACTTACTTTACTAGTGATGGTGGTAGAAATAACCTCTCTTCCCTCTCCCCTCCTCACCGTCTTCCATACACCAACAAGTCTTCAATGAAGGTAGAAGTTGTACCAGAACGGTATATAATACCAGTATTGTATACCATTCTTGTACAACTTGTCAGACACTGCAACATCATGGAATCTTGGTTCAAATGACATCTAAACGATCTTCACGACTACTACAACTTTCCCATCCCTTTGGGTATGACCTACTTCCACTGTGGAATCCCGCCTACCAGTGACTTTGCCCTCATCTGCTACCCGTCCCAATCCACCTGGCGTTAGTATATAAGCGCCAGTCTCCTTGCCTCTGCTCCAGAATCTTCACGACTATGGTGCTCTTCACACCAACTCCAAGGCTGAGGGACTGATTACCTCATCTTTTGTATATAGTTCTACTGTCTTCAAATTATGTCCTAGAATCTGTATTGCTAAAGCCACTGGATGGCAAAACGTCTACAGTAAAGATACTCAGATGTTGCACATGTGTCTCAGTTGTGAAAGGTAAAAGTGATGTTAAATGTTCATTTATCCATTTCATTAGTCCTTTAAATTAGTTTCTCATTGTTTTCTGTATGTAAAACTATAGTTATTCTCTATAAAATGTATTTTTTGTTAATACTTTTGGGCGTCTGGAACATATTAAATGGATTTATATTATTTCTTATGGGAAATATTGCTTCAGTTATTGCGAATTCGGTTTTCATCAGACTTTCTGGAATGAATTAATGACGAAACCGAGGTTCCACTGTACCTAAATAATGTATATTAGAGCTGATTTCCTCTATTCTGTTTATTACAATATACAGTACACTACTGTATAAATACAGAGGAACCTTGACTTACGAGTTTAATCCATTCCAGGAGCTAGCTCGTAACTCAATTTACTCGTATATCAATTAATTTTCCTCATTTAAATTAATTGAAAAGCCATGAATCCGTTCCTGAACTCTTGAGAGCCAAGAAAAAAATACTTGAATATGACAATATTACCAACTATATGGCTTATTTGTCTATCACAATTCATCTAATATGACATAATAAACAATATAATTAACACAGAAACATGATATATACTCTAGAATTAATAAAATAGGCCATAATACAGTGGCAGAGGCAGCGGCGAATGTGTCCATCATTTCCTGTGTGTATATACTGAGAGTATCTTCCCGTGCTCTTATTGTAAGAGAAAAGAGTATTTTTGAGGCTAACTGCAATAGATCACTATTTTTCTAAGGAAAACGCTGAAAATATCGTATATAAACATAATAAATCATAATATACTACAGAATGTAAAGAAATAATAAACTGTTTATATAAAGTGTATATGTACTTATACACTGAACATAAGTGATACAATTTGTTTTGTTTAATCACTGAACATAACTGATACGGTATCTCCTGCGAGCTGCTTCTCTCTCAACCACGTCAGCAGCAACTTCTCCATCTTTTCATGGACAGAGGTTCGCAGCTTAGACGTTATTGTAATGCCCTTGGCTGGCACTATATTTATTATTATTATAATCAAGGGGGAAGCGCTAAACCCGGAGGATTATACAGCGCCTGGAGGGGGATGTGGAAGGCATTCAGGCTTAATTCGGGGAACTGGAGCACAGATGGCTGGCACTATAGCCTTTAACGAATCCTGCTGCTTTAGTATCGTACATATAGTAAATTATTACTATTATTATAATCAAGGGGGAAGCGCTAAACCCGGAGGATTATACAGCACCTGGGGGGGGTAGGGATGTGGAAGGCATTTAGGCTTAATTCGGGGAACTGGAGCACAGACCCAATTCCCTAAATTAAGAGCCTCTCACCAACATCAAGGAACCTTCCTTGGGGGTACATATAGTAGATGTACTGTGCTGGTATTGTCTGGCTAAATCCACAACTCATGCACCTTGTATATGTTTATCTATGATTTCGTGCATTAATTCCATAGAAATCATCATCTTTTTCTTCTCAGCACTGTCCTTTACACTTATTTTCTTAGGACCCATGGTTAGAAAAGCGAAATTTGGCGAAATGACTGTCAAAATTGTAAGCAAATCAGGAAAGAACTGCTTCGACAGCAATGTAAACATCAGCTGCTCCAACTAGCGGCAGGATTATGAATTATTATTACAGTACATACGTATTATGTACATTATTATTATTATTATTATTATTATTAATTTGGGGAACTGGAGCTCTGTTGTTATTGTAAAATAATAATAATTATTATTATTATTCATAATTTAAGGAACTGAAGTTCTATTGTTATAATAATGATTGTTATTATTACTATTAATTAAGGTAACAAACTATTGTCATTGCAATAATAATAATAATTATTATTTATTATTATTATTGATAATTTAGAGAACTCAAGCTCTGTCATTATTATTATTATTACTATTGTATTATTATTCTTAATTTAGGGAACAAGAGCATATATCCAATTCACCAGTGTCAATGAATCTTGATGCTGGATATGTGCTCAAGTTCTCTAAATTATTAATAATATTAATAATAATAAAAATAATAATAAAAATAATAGTAATAATAATAATTATAACAATAGAGCTTCAGTTCCCTAAATTATCAATATTAATGATTATAATAATTATTACAATAACGATAGACCTTCAGTTCCCTAAATTAATAATAATTTGCTTATATTTTTGACAATCATTTGGCCAAATTTTGCTTTTCTAACCATGGGTCCTAAGAAAGTAAGTGTAAAGGACAGTGTTGAGAAGAAAAATGATGATGATCTTTATTATTATTATTATTATTATTATTATTATTATTAATTTAGGGAACTAGAGCACATATCCAATTCCCTAGATCAAGAGCCCCTCACCAGCATCAAGGGACCTTGATGCTGGTGAGAGGGCTTCAGTTCCCTAAATTATTATCAATAATAATAGTTATAATAATTATTATTACAATAACAACAGAGCCTCAGTTCCCTAAATTAATAATAATAATACATTATTATAACAACAAGAGCTTCAGAACGAAGTCAATTCAGTGCACTGTTTACCACACAGTGGGAGCAGTTCTCTGCTGATTTGCTTACATTTTTGACAGTCACTTGGCTAAATTTTGCTTTTCTAATCATGGGTCCTAAGAAAGTAATTGTAAAGGACAGTGCTGGTAAGAAAAAGAATGATTTCCATGGAATTAAAGCATGAAATCATAGATAAACAAGAGAGGTGTCCAAGTTTTGGGTTGAGGGGGAAGTGGGGGGGAGCTGGCTTGTAATTCAAATGTTGGCTCGTAACTCAGAGCAAAAAATCGACCGACTGACGGCTCGTATCTCAAAAAACTCGTATGTTGGGGCACTCGTAAGTCAAGGTTCCACTGTATTTAAAAATATACCAGAAATGTTATAAATGCTGTAAAGGTGACATTAAAACAAACCCACTACCATTACAGTATGCACCTCACTGAGCAACAAATTCATTTCCCAATGAGGTCTTGGGAACGGAACTCCATCATTAAGTGAGGAAAGGCTGTATTAACATATGACATTTAAAGCACCCCACAGCAATTATTATTATTATTATTATTAATAAAATGGCATCTTCAAGACTAGTGAGACACTCTTAGTGATTTTAATGTGTACCTGCATGGCACCACAGTGTCCAAGTTTATTTAGGTACAGAGACATAGAAGTATAATTATCAGAATATGTACCACCCAGGGAGGTACTACCATCCTGCCAAGTGAGTGTCCAACAAAAGCTTGTAATTGTTTTACATGATGGTAGGATTGCTGGTATCCTTTTTTCTGTCTCATGAACATGCAAGATTTCAGGTACGTCTTGCAAACACCTCTTCTACTCACTACTAGACTCTGACCCAACCCCTTTATACAAATAACCCTTTTGCAATCTTGACTCACTAACCTGTATTCACAGGTGGGGACCTTTAATATTGCCCATGTACCTGTGATCCACGCTTTGCCCCCCCCCCGCCCACCCCAAGGCCCGAAGCTGCGTCTGATCTCTTGAATCACTATCAGCTCAGCAACTGGGTTAAGCCCTGGTTCTTTCCCTTACACTAACAACCATCCTGTAACCAACCTATTCTTCTCCTATCCCCCATTTCCCCACTCACCCCCATTGGGGTCTTACCTAGAATATATGTATAGATAGATAAGTATGTCTTGCTACTTCTACTTACACTTAGGTCACACTACACATACATGTACAAGCATATATATACACACACCCCTCTGGGTTTTCTGCTATGTTCTTTCTAGTTCTTGTTCTTGTTTATTTCCTCTTATCTCCATGGGGAAGTGGAACAGAATTCTTCCTCCGTAAGCCATGCGTGTTGTATGAGGCAACTAAAATGCAGGGAGCAAGGGGCTAGTAACCTCTTCTCCTGTATGTATATTACTATATGTAAAAGGAGAAACTTTCATTTTTCCTTTTGGGCCACCCCATCTCGGTGGGATACGGCCGGTGTGTTGAAAGAAAGAAGAAGAAACATGCAAGGTTTCAGGTATGTCTTGCTACTTCTACTTACACTTAGGTCACACTACACATACAAGTACAGTGGACCCCCGCATAGCGAACGCCTTGCATAGCGAACAATCCGCATAGCGAACGCTTTGTTCGCTAAAATTTTGCCCCGCATAGTGGACAAAAACCCGCTCAGCGAACTTCGTCCGAGACGCGTCCAATGTGGGCCCTCAGCCAGCCTCACATGTGCCGCCCGTCCCATTGTTTACCAGCTAGCCTCCGCGGTAACATTCAAGCATACACTCGGAATATTTCGTATTATTACAGTGTTTTCGGTGCTGTTTGTGGAAAATAAGTGACCATGGGCCCCAAGAAAGCTTCTAGTGCCAACCCTACACCTCAAAGGGTAAGAATACCCATTGAAATTAAGAAAGAGATCATTGATAAGTATGAAAGTGGAGTACGTATCACCGACCTGGTCAGGTTGTACAAGAAACCAAAATCAACCATCGCTTCTATTGTGGGCAAGAAAACGGCAATCAAGGAAGCTGTTGTTGCCAAAGGTTTAACTGTGTTTTCGAAACAAAGATCGCAAGTGATGGAAGATGTTGAGAGACTCTTATTGGTGTGGATAAATGAAAAACAGCTAGCAGGAGATAGCGTCTCTCAAGCGATCATATGTGAAAAGGCTAGGAAGTTGCATGACGATTTAATTAAAAAAATGCCTGCAACTAGTGATGATGTGAGTGAATTTAAGGCCAGCAAAGGTTGGTTTGAGAGATTTAAGAAGCGTAGTGGCATCCATAGTGTGATACGGCATGGTGAGGCTGCCAGTTCGGACCACAAAGCGGCTGAAAAATATGTGCATGAATTCAAGGAGTACATAGAAACTGAAGGACTGGAACCTGAACAAGTGTTTAATTGTGATGAAACAGGCCTGTTCTGGAAGAAAATGCCAAGCAGGACCTACATTACTCAGGAGGAAAAGGCACTCCCAGGACATAAGCCTATGAAAGACAGGCTTACTTTGTTGATGTGTGCCAATGCTAGTGGTGATTGCAAAGTTAAGCCTTTATTAGTGTATCACTCTGAAACTCCCAGAGCGTTCAGGCAAAAGAATGTCCTCAAGGATAATTTGTGTGTGCTGTGGAGGGCAAACAGTAAGGCATGGGTCACTAGGGAATTTTTCTATAACTGGTTACACCATGCATTTGCCCCCAATGTGAAAGATTACCTAACTGAAAAGAAATTAGACCTTAAGTGCCTCCTGGTGTTAGACAATGCCCCTGGTCATCCTACAGACGTGGCAGAGCGACTTTATGGGGACATGAGCTTCATTAAGGTGAAGTTTTTGCCTCCTAATACCACTCCTCTCCTGCAGCCCATGGACCAGCAGGTCATTTCCAACTTCAAGAAACTGTACACAAAAGCTCTGTTTCAAAAGTGCTTTGAAGTGACCACAGACACTGGATTGACTCTAAAAGAGTTTTGGAAGGATCACTTTAATATCCTCAGTTGTGTAAACCTTATAGGTAAGGCTTGGGAGGGAGTGACTAAGAGAACCTTGAACTCTGCTTGGAAGAAACTGTGGCCAGAATGTGTAGACAAAAGGGATTTTGAAGGGTTTGAGGCTAACCCTGAGAGGAGTAGTATACCAGTTGAGGAATCAATTGTGGAATTGGGGAAGTCCTTGGGGTTGGAGGTTAGTGGGGAGGATGTGGAAGAGTTGGTGGAGGAGGACAATGAAGAACTAACCACTGATGAGCTGATAGATCAACTTCAAGAGCAAGAGGCCAGACCTGGGGAAACTGGTTCAAAGGAGGGGAGAGAGAAATTGAAGGAATTGCCTACTTCAAAGATTAAGGAAATGTGTGCAAAATGGCTTGAAGTGCAAACCTTTTTTGATGAAAATCACCCTCACACAGCTATTGCAAGCCGTGCTGGTGACTGTTACAATGACACTGTTGTGAACCACTTTAGACAAATCATAAAGGAACGAGAGGTACAGGCCACTATGGACAGATATGTTGTGCGAAAGAAGTCCAGTGACTCTGAAGCTGGTCCTAGTGGCATTAAAAGAAGAAGGGAAGTAACCCCAGAAAAGGACTTGCCTCCTCAAGTCTTAATGGAAGGGGATTCCCCTTCTAAACACTAACACTCTCTCTCCCCTCCTCCCATCCCATCAATCATCACCAGATCTTCAATAAAAGTAAGTGTCATGTAATTGTGCATGCCTTTTTCAGTTTGTGTGTACTAAAATTAACATTTTTTTGTGGTAAAAAATTTTTTTTTTCATACTTTTGGGTGTCTTGCACGGATTAATTTTATTTCCATTATTTCTTATGGGGAAAATTAATTCGCATAGCGAACATTTCGCATAACGACCAGCCCTCTTGCACGGATTAAGTTCGCTATGCGGGGGTCCACTGTACAGTGGACCCTCGACCAACGATGGCATCGTCTAACGTTAAATCTGACTAGCGATACATTTTAACGCAAAAATTTTGCCTCGACTAGCGCTAAAAAACTCAACCAACACGATTCGTTCCATCTGAGACGTGTCCACTTGTGGTCATTGTTTACAAGCCAGCCAGCCACCGCGGTCCCATCCAAACATACAATCGGAACATTTCATATCATCACAGCGTTTTTAGTGATTGCACCTGCAAAATAAGTCACCATGGGCCCCAAGAAAGCTTCTAGTGCCAACCCTACAGCAAAAAGGGTGAGAATTACTATGGATATGAAGAAAGAGATCATTGCTAAGTATGAAAGTGGAGTGTGTGTCTCCGAGCTGGCCAGGTTGTACACAAAACCCCCAATCAACCATCGCTACTATTGTGGCCAAGAAAACGGCAATCAAGGAAGCTGTTCTTGCCAAAGGTGCAACTATGTTTTCGAAACTGAGATCGCAAGTGATAGAAGATGTTGAGAGACTGTTATTGGTGTGGATAAAAGAAAAACAGATAGCAGGAGATAGCATCTCTCAAGCGATCATATGTGAAAAGGCTAGGAAGTTGCATGAGGATTTAATTAGAAAAAATGCCTGCAACTAGTGGTGATGTGAGTGAATTTAAGGCCAGTAAAGGTTGGTTTGAGAGATTTAAGAATCGTAGTGGCATACATAGTGTGATAAGGCATAGTGAGGCTGCCAGTTTGGACCAAAAAGCAGCTGAAAAATATGTGCAGGAATTCAAGGAGTACATAGACAGTGAAGAACTGAAATCTGAGCAAGTGTTTAATTGTGACACTGACAATGTTGTGAAACACTTTAGGAATGTCATAAAGGAACGGGAGGTACAGGCCTCTATGGACAGATATGTTGTGCGACAGAGGTCCAGCGACTCTCAAGCTGGTCCTAGTGGCATTAAGAGAAGAAGGGAAGTAACCCCGGAAAAGGACTTGACACCTCAAGTTCTAATGGAAGGGGATTCCCCTTCTAAACACTAACACCATCCACAGTCTCCCCTCCTCCCATCTCATCAATCATCACCAGATCTTCAATAAAGGTAAGTGTCATGTAATTGTACATGTCTTCTTCAGTTTGTGTGCATTAAAATTAATATTTCATGTGGTAAAATTTTTTTTTTCAATACTTTTGGGTGTCTTGCATGGATTAATTTGATTTCCATTATTTCTTATGGGGAAAATTAACTCGACTAACGATAATTTCAATTAACGATGAGCTCTCAGAAACGGATTAATATCGTTGGTCGAGGGTCCACTGTACAAGCATATATATGCACACCCCTCTGGGTTTTCTTCTATTTACTTACTAGTTTTTCTTCTTGTTTATTTCCTCTTATGTCCATGGGGAAGCGGAACAGAGTTCTTCCTCCGTAAGCCATGCGTGTTGTAAGAGGTGACTAAAATGCCAGAAGCAAGGGGCTAGTAACCCCTTCTGTATAAATTACTAAATTTAAAATGAAAAACTTTCGTTTTTCTTTCTGGGCCACCCTGCCTCGGTGGGATACAGCCGATTTGTTGAAAGAAGAAAGAATGTATAAAATACATAGGTAGTAGGATGGTAGACAGCAACCGCCCAGGGAGGTACTACCGTCCTGCCAAGTGAGTGTAAAACGAAAGCTTGTAATTGTTTTACATCATGGTAGGATTGCTGGTGTCTTTTTTCTGTCTCATAAACATGCAAGATTTCAGGTACGTCTTGCTACTTCTACTTACACTTAGGTCACACTAAACATGCATGTACAAGTACAGTGGACCCCCGGTTAACGATTTTAATCCGTGCAAGAGGGCTCATCGTTATGCGAAATAATCGTTATGCGAATGAATTTTCCCCATAAGAAATAATGGAAATAAAATTAATCCGTGCAAGACGCCCAAAAGTATGAAAAAAATTTTTTTTTACCACATGAAATGTTAATTTTAATACACACAAACTGAAAAAGGCATGCACAATTAAATGACACTTACTTTTATTGAAGATCTGGTGATGATTGATGGGATGGGAGGAGGGGAGAGCATTATCTTCTTACTGTTTAGAAGGGGAATCCCCTTCCATTAGGACTTGAGGTAGTAAGTCCTTTTCTGGGGTTACTTCCCTTCTTTTTTTAATGCCACTAGGGCCAGCTTCAGAGTCACTGGACTTCTTTCGCACAAGATATCTGTCCATAGTGGCCTGTACCTCTCGTTCCTTTATGACTTGCCTAAAGTGTTTCACAACATTGTCAGTGTAATAATCACCAGCACGGCTTGCAATAGCTGTGTGAGGGTGATTTTCATCCATGAAGGTTTGCACTTCAAGCCACTTAGCACAGATTTCCTTTATCTTTGTAGTAGGCAACTTCTTCAATTTCTCTGTCCCCTCCTCTGAACCAGTTTCCCCAGGTCTGGCCTCTTGCTCTTGAAGTTGATCTATCAGCTCATCAGTGGTTAGTTCTTCATTGTCCTCCTCCACCAACTCTTCCACATCCTCCCCACTAACCTCCAACCCCAAGGACTTTCCCAATGCCACAATGGATTCCTCAACTGGCACAGGATTCTCAGGGTTAGCCTCAAACCCTTCAAAATCCCTTTTGTCTACACATTCTGGCCACAGTTTCTTCCAAGCAGAGTTCAAGGTCCTCTTAGTCACTTCCTCCCAAGCCTTACCTATAAGGTTTACACAATTGAGGATATTAAAGTGATCTCTCCAAAACTCTCTTAGAGTCAGTTGAGTTTCTGAGGTCATTACAAAGCACCTTTCAAACAGAGCTTTTGTGTACAGTTTCTTGAAGTTGGAAATAACCTGCTGGTCCATGGGCTGCAGGAGAGGAGTGGTATTAGGAGGCAAAAACTTCACCTTAATGAAGCTCATGTCCCCATAAAGTCGCTCTGCCACGTCTGTAGGATGACCAGGGGCATTGTCTAACACCAGGAGGCACTTAAGTTCTAATTTCTTTTCAGTTAGGTAATCTTTCACATTGGGGGCAAATGCATGGTGTAACCAGTTATAGAAAAATTCCCTAGTGACCCATGCCTTACTGTTTGCCCTCCACAGCACACACAAATTATCCTTGAGGACATTCTTTTGCCTGAACGCTCTGGGAGTTTCAGAGTGATACACTAATAAAGGCTTCACTTTGCAATCACCAGTAGCATTGGCACACATCAACAAAGTAAGCCTGTCTTTCATAGGCTTATGTCCTGGGAGTGCCTTTTCCTCCTGAGTAATGTAGGTCCTGCTTGGCATTTTCTTCCAGAACAGGCCTGTTTCATCACAATTAAACACTTGTTCAGGTTTCAGTCCTTCAGTTTCTATGTACTCCTTGAATTCCTGCACATATTTTTCAGCCGCTTTGTGGTCCGAACTGGCAGCCTCACCATGCCTTATCACACTATGGATGCCACTACGCTTCTTAAATCTCTCAAACCAACCTTTGCTGGCCTTAAATTCACTCACATCATCACTAGTTGCAGGCATTTTTTTAATTAAATCCTCATGCAACTTCCTAGCCTTTTCACATATGATCGCTTGAGAGACGCTATCTCCTGCTATCTGTTTTTCATTTATCCACACCAATAAGAGTCTCTCAACATCTTCCATCACTTGCGATCTTTGTTTCGAAAACACAGTTGAACCTTTGGCAAGAACAGCTTCCTTGATTGTCTTTCTGGTGCCCACAATAGTAGCGATGGTTGATTGGGGTTTCTTGTACAGCTTGACTAGGTCGGCTATACGCACTCCACTTTCATACTTATCAATTATCTCTTTCTTCATTTCTATAGTAATTCTTACCCTTTGAGGTGTAGGGTTGGCACTAGAAGCTTTCTTGGGGCCCATGGTCACTTATTTTCCAGAAACAGCACCGAAAATACTGTAATAATACGAAATATTCCAAGTGTATGCTTGGATGTTACCGCGGAGGCTGGCTGGTAAACAATGGGACGGCTGGCACATGTGAGGCTGGCTGAGGGCACATTGGACGCGTCTCGGACGAAAATCGGTAAGCGGGTTTTTAATCGGTATGCGCGGCAAAAATTTTGCGATAAAAGTAAT
This sequence comes from Cherax quadricarinatus, assembly GCF_038502225.1. NCBI lineage: Eukaryota > Metazoa > Arthropoda > Malacostraca > Decapoda > Parastacidae > Cherax > Cherax quadricarinatus. Next base: position 44,371,640 of record NC_091310.1, on the reverse strand, counting down.
CGGTATGCGGAAAAATCGCTATGTGATGCCATCGTTATGCAGGGGTCCACTGTATATATATACACACCCCTCTGGGTTTTCTTCTTTTTTCTTACTAGTTCTTGTTCTTGTTTATTTCCTCTTATCTCCATGGGGAAGTGGAACAGAATTCTTCCTCTGTAAGCCATGCGTGTCATAAGAGGTGATTAAAATGCTGGGAGCAAGGGGCTAGTAATCCTTTCTCCTGTACTCATCTAGTTGTACTCACCGAGTTGAGGTTGCAGGGGTCGAGTCCTAGCTCCTGGCCCCGCCTCTTCACTGGTCGCTACTAGGTCACTCTCCCTGAACCGTGAGCTTTATTATACCTCTGCTTAACCCGTAAACGGTCCAAACGTATATATATGTTTTTTCAGCATTTGAAAGTATGTAAAAAAAGTAGATCTTCTTTTTGTTTTTTTACATTTGAAAATGTGTAAAAAAACTTTGATCTAATTTTTTTTTGTTATATTTGAAAATATGTAAAAAAACGTAGATCTACTTTTGTAGCACTACACTTGTGAATGTAGATCTGCTTGGACCCTTTACGGGTTAAAGCTATGTATGGATCCTGCCTCCACTACATCGCTTCCCAAACTATTCCACTTACTGACTACTCTGTGGCTGAAGAAATACTTCCTAATATGCCTGTGATTCATCTGTGTCATCAACTTCCAACTGTGTCCCCTTGTTACTGTGTCCAATCTCTGGAACATCCTGTCTTTGTCCACCTTGTCAATTCCTCTCAGTATTTTGTAAGTCGTTATCATGTCCCCCCTATCTCTCCTGTCCTCCAGTGTCGTCAGGTTGATTTCCCTTAACCTCTCCTCGTAGGACATACCTCTTAGCTCTGGGACTAGTCTTGCTGCAAACCTTTGCACTTTCTCTAGTTTCTTTACGTGCTTGGCTAGGTGTGGGTTCCAAACTGGTGCCGCATACTCCAATATGGGCCTAACGTACACGGTGTACAGGGTCCTGAACGATCCCTTATTAAGATGTTGGAATGCTGTTCTGAAGTTTGCTAGGGGCCCATATGCTGCAGCAGTTATTTGGTTGATGTGTGCTTCAGATGTGCCTGGTGTTATACTCACCCCAAGATCTTTTTCCTTGAGTGAGGTTTGTAGTCTCTGGCCCCCTAGACTGTACTCCGTCTGCGGTCTTCTTTGCCCTTCCCCAATCTTCATGACTTTGCACTTGGTGGGGTTGAACTCCAGGAGCCAATTGCTGGACCAGGTCTGCAGCCTGTCCAGATCCCTTTGTAGTTCTGCCTGGTCTTCGATCGAATGAATTCTTTTCATCAACTTCACCTCATCTGCAAACAGGGACACTTCCAAGTCTATTCCTTCTGTCATGTCGTTCATAAATACCAATTGTAGTCCCTTCCCTGTTATCCCTGCTTGGTCCTCCAGTTTTTGCACTAATCTCTTGTGTGGAACTGTGTCAAATACCTTCTTGCAGTCCAAGAAAATGCAATCCACCCACCCCTCTCTCTCTCTTGTCTTACTGCTGTCACCATGTCATAGAACTCCAGTAGGTTTGTGACACAGGATTTCCCGTCCCTGAAACCATGTTGGCTACTGTTGATGAGATCATTCCTTTCTAGGTGTTCCACCACTCTTCTCCACTGTCTCCTCTCTCCAGCTCATCAAAATTCCATCAGTTTTTGATCAGCAGTGCCACTCCTCCACCCCCCTGTTCCCTCTGTCTTTCCTCAGGTATCCTGTTGAAAAGATAGCACCTGTTATCATACCTGTAAGCTTGGTTTCTGTGAGAGCTATGATGTCCAGTGATGCTTCTGACTCTTTCGTGCCACTCCTCCCACTTATTTGTTATTCCATCAGAGTTTGTGTACCATACCTTCAGTTTCCTCTCCAACACTGTGGTTTGGGGGGCCTGTGAGGGTGGGAGACCTGGTAGCATACTGTGGGTTTCTATAGCTGGGTGTTGGGTGGAAGCTGTGAGTATGGATTGTAGTTTGTGTTGGGATGGTGTGACAGGTTGTGGGGTTCTGGGGATGGTCCTGTGTGTGCTTGGCCTTGCTGCTCTGTCCTGCTCTGATTGACCTCTGCTTGTTCCATCCTTGTCTCCCTTTCTAGCTCTTTTCACTTTTTTGTCCTCTCCCTCAGCTGCTGTCATTCTGTTTGTGTTCTGTCTAGGAACACCCTCTTGCACTCTGCCGAGTACTTCAACCGTGGTTTCTCTTGGAGGATCCTGTTCCGCACTGTTTCTGTCCTGAAAATCAGCTTGATCGGCCATTTTCTCCCCTTCAAGCAACCCCTATTCTCTGAAAATTTACAATCTCGTCCGTGTCTTCTTCACCTATTTCTGTGATAATGTTCTCAATCTCCTTTCTTTCTGCCTGCCATCTTTCAGTGTGTCCTTTCCTCTCTCTCCTGAAGCCCATGGATAAACACTGATTTTGCCCTTTCCTCCTCCAATTGCCTTTCCCTCTGTGACTCTGGTTCCTGTCTGTATGAGGTCATTTTCTCCCTTGTTTTTTCCAGTGGCTCTTGGTAGCATGGTTGTGCCTCTGTATTTGACCTATCACCCTCTCCATCTGCACCCAGCTGCTCTCCCCTTTCACTCCTTAGCCCTTCTTGGCAGGCTGATATGACCTTAGCATAATTCATATCTCCTTCCTTCCTGTTCGGCCTCTCAGCTTCATGTGCTGTGTCTTCTCTGGTCAATGCCCCTGTAACTCGCTTCAGCCTGTTTACCTCATCTTCTAGGACCCTTATCCTGGCTACTGCAGTTTTGACTTGTGTCTCTCAATTCTTCTTCTCCTTCTCCAACCTCTTTTCCAATTTCACAGAAAGCTCTGTCTCCATTTTTTCAGAAAGTTCTCCTAATTTTCTCTCCCACTCTTGTTCCATCCTTTTCCACTGCTCCTCTATCCACTCCTCCCTACCAGAACCATTCTCATCTGATCCCTGGTTCCTTTCAGTCCTCATAATTTTTTTTTCTTTTTTTCCTTCTTTTTTCCCTTTTCTTTCCTTTCTTTTTTTAGAAAGAGAAAAGAGTGAGAGAAAGAGAGAGAAGGGAAAGGTAGAAGGAGAGAGAGAGGGGGGAGAGTGAGATGGGAAAAGGGGGGAGAGAGAGCAAGAGAGAGAGAGAGAGGGAAAGAGATAAGGGAAAGGTAGGAGAGAGAGAGAAGGGGAGAGTGAGAAGGGAAAAGGAGAGAGAGAGAGGAGAGAGAGAGGAGAGAGAGAGGAGAGAGGAGAGAGAGAGGAGAGAGAGAGGAGAGAGAGAGGAGAGAGAGAGGAGAGAGAGAGGAGAGAGAGAGGAGAGAGAGAGGAGAGAGAGAGGAGAGAGAGAGGAGAGAGAGAGGAGAGAGAGAGGAGAGAGAGAGGAGAGAGAGAGAGAGAGAGAGAGGAGAGAGAGAGAGAGAGAGAGAGAGAGAGAGAGAGAGAGAGAGAGAGAGGAGAGAGAGAGAGGGGGGAGAGAGGGGAAAAGGGAAGAGAGAGAGGGGGAGAGAGGGGAAAAGGGAAGAGAGAGAGGGGGAGAGAGGTTAGAGGGGGAGAGATGGGAGAGGGGAGAGATGGGAGAGGGAAGAGATGAGAGATGGGAGAGGGGAGAGATGGGAGAGGGGAGAGATGGGAGAGGGCAGAGAGAGATGGGTAGAGAGAGATAGGTAGAGAGAGAGAGGATAGTGGAGTGTTAAGGGAGGGTTATCAGGTCAGTTTACAGGAAGGTGTGAAATCCTGTGTATGTGTGTGTGTGAATGTGCACTACAGCTTTTACAAGTGCCTGACTGCTTGTTCCTGTGTGTGTGTGTGTGTGTGTGTGTGTGTGTGTGTGTGTGTGTGTGTGTGTGTGTGTGTGTGTGTGTGTGTGTGTGTACTCACCTAGTTGTACTCACTGAGTTGAGGTTGCAGGGGTCGAGTCCGAGCTCCTGGCACCGCCTCTTCACTAATCAACACTAGGTCACTCTTCCTGAACCATGAGCTTTATCATACCTCTGCTTAAAGCAATGTATGGATCCTGCCTCCACTACATTGCTTCCCAAACTATTCCACTTGCTGACTACTCTGTGGCTGAAGAAATACTTCCTAACATCCCTGTGATTCATCTGCATCTTCAACTTCCAACTGTGTCCCCTTGTTGCTGTGTCCCATCTCTGGAACATCCTGTCTTTGTCCATCTTGTCAATTCCTCTCAGTATTTTGTATGTCATTATCATGTCCCCCCTATCTCTCCTGTCCTCCAGTGTCGTCAGGTTGATTTCCCTTAACCTCTCCTCATAGGACATACCTCTCAGCTCTGGGACTAGTCTTGTTGCAAACCTTTGCACTTTCTCTAGTTTCTTTACGTGCTTGGCTAGGCATGGGTTCCAAACTGGTGCCGCATACTCCAATATGAGCCTAACGTACACAGTGCACAGGGTCCTGAACGATTTCTTATTAAGATGTCGGAATGCTGTTCTGAGGTTTGCTAGGCGCCTATATGCTGCAGCCATTATTTGGTTGATGTGCGCTTCAGGAGATGTGCCTGGTGTTATACTCACCCCAAGATCTTTTTCCTTGAGTGAGGTTTGTAGTCTCTGGCCCCCCTAGACTGTACTCTGTCTGCGGTCTTCTTTGCCTTTCCCCAATCTTCATGACTTTGCACTTGGTGGGATTGAACTCCAAGAGCCAATTGCTGGACCAGGTCTGCAGCCTGTACAGATCCCTTTGTAGTTCTGCCTGGTCTTCGATCGAGTGAATTCTTCTCAACTTCACGTCATCTGCAAACAGGGACACCTCAGAGTCTATTCCTTCCGTCATGTCGTTCACAAATACCAGAAACAGCACTGGTCCTAGGACTGACCCCTGTGGGACCCCGTTGGTCACAGGTGCCCACTCTGACACCTCGCCACGTACCATGACTCGCTGCTGTCTTCCTGACAAGTATTCCCTGATCCATTGTAGTGCCTTCCCTGTTATCCCTGCTTGGTCCTTCAGTTTTTGCACTAATCTCTTGTGTGGAACTGTGTCAAATGCCCTCTTGCAGTCCAAGAATATGCAATCCACCCACCCCTCTCTCTCTTGTCTTACTACTGTCACCATGTCATAGAACTCCAGTAGGTTTGTGACACAGGATTTCCCGTCCCTGAAACCATGTTGGCTGCTGTTGATGAGATCATTCCTTTCTAGGTGTTCCACCACTCTTCTCCTGATAATTTTCTCCATGATTTTGCATACTATACATGTCAGTGACACTGGTCTGTAGTTTAGTACTTCATGTCTGTCTCCTTTTTAAAAGATTGGGACTACATTTGCTGTCTTCCATGCCTCAGGCAATCTCCCTGTTTCGATAGACGTATTGAATATTGTTGTTTTGGGTACACAAAGTGCCTCTGCTCCCTCTCTCAGGACCCATGGGGAGATGTTATCTGGCCCGATTGCCTTTGAGGTATCTAGCTCACTCAGAAGCCTCTTCACTTCTTCCTCGGTTGTGTGCACTGTGTCCAGCACTTGGTGGTGTGCCCCACCTCTCCGTCTTTCTGGAGCCCCTTCTGTCTCCTCTGTGAACACTTCTTTGAATCTCTTGTTGAGTTCCTCACATACTTCATGGTCATTTATTGTTGTCTCTCCTCCTTCCTTCCTTAGCCTGATTACCTGGTCTTTGACTGTTGTTTTCCTCCTGATGTGGCTGTATAACAGTTTCGGGTCAGATTTGACTTTTGCTGCTATGTCGTTTTCATATTGTCTTTGGGCTTCCCTTCTTATCTGTGCATATTCGTTTCTGGCTCTATGACTGCTCTCCTTATTCTCCTGGGTCCTTTGCCTTCTATATTTCTTCCATTCCCTAGCACACTTAGTTTTTGCCTCCCTGCACCTTTGGGTGAACCATGGGCTCATCCTGGCTTTTTCATTATTCCTGTTACCCTTGGGTACAAACCTCTCCTCAGCCTCCTTGCATATTGTTGCTACATATTCCATCATCTCATTAACTGGCTTCCCTGCCAGTTCTCTGTCCCACTGAACCCCATTCAGGAAGTTCCTCATTCCCGTGTAGTCCCCTTTCTTGTAGTTTGGCTTCATTCGTCCTGGCCTTCCTGCTTCTCCCTCCCACTGTGCACTGTCTTGTGTGCTTAAAATTACATTCAATTCTGTAACACTATGCCTCACCTACTGTGTGTGTGTATGTATGTGTGTGTCCTGTATATATTACTAAATGTAAAAGGAGAAACTTATGTTTTTCCTTTTGGGCTACCCCCGCCTCGGTGGGATACAGTCGGTGTGTTGAAAGAAAAATTTATAAAATACACAATAACTTTAGAGCACTTGAAATTATGAAATTTCCACACATAATGGAGAGATGCAGAGCTCACGGAGGATGTAAACAAACAGAGTGGTACGCAGTGACTGTAATAGCAAGTCAGAGGAGCCGTATAATGAGTATTGGTCATAATTTGAAATATCCGCACATGTATTAGCGAAATGACGTAAAGCGGAGCCTTACTGTAAGTGAGAAAATAAATGTGCTAAACTAATGAGCATAGAACACCACAAAGTATAGCTCTGTGCTTGAAACTGCAAACAGGCAATATTCAGAATACAGGTGCCCTTCAACTGACAATGGGGTTACATTTCAAAAAACACATCATAAGTTGAAAATATCATAAGCTGAATATGAATACATGCTAAATAATTAAATAACTACTGTCATTGAATAAGTAAATAAACAATTACTGTAACTATATATCAGTATTGAAAAGTACAGTGGATCCTCACCTAACGAATGCATCGCATAACGTTAAATCCACTAGCGATACATTTTAACGCAAAAATTTTGCCTCGGCTAGCGCTAAAAAACTCGCCCAATGCAATTCATGCCGTTTGAGACGCGTCCATGTATGGCCTGAGCGCGCCTCACTTGTCCCGTGGGTGCCAGTGTTTACAAGCCAGCCACCGCGGTCGCATCCAAACATACAATCGGAACATTTCATATTATCACAGCGTTTTTAGTGATAAGTCACCATGGGCCCCAAGAAAGCTTCTAGTGCCAACCTTGTGGTAAAAAGGGCGAGAATTAGTATGGAAATTAAGAAAGATTTTGAAGGGTTTGGGGCTAACCTTGAGAAGCCTATGCCAGTTGTGGAATCCATTGTGCCTACTCAAAAATTAAGGAAATGTGTGCAAAGTGGCTTGAAGTCCAAACCTTTACAGATGAAAATCACCCTGACACAGCTACTGCAAGCTGTGTTGGCAACCTGTACAATGACAATGTTATGGCCCATTTTAGGAAAGTCTTAAAGGAACGGGAGGTACAGAGCTCCATTGACAGATCTGTTGTGCGACAGAGGTCCAGTGACTCTCAAGCTGGTCCTAGTAGCATTAAAAGAAGAAGGGAAGTAACCCCAGAAAAGGACTTGCTACCTCAAGTCCTAATGGAAGGGGATTTCCCTTCTAAACATTAACACCATCCACTCTCTCTCCTCCTCCCATCCCATCAATCATCACCAGATCTTCAATAAAGGTAAGTGTCATGTAACTGTGCATGTCTTCTTCAGTTTGTGTGTATTAAAATTAACGTTTCATGTGGTAAAATTGTTTTTTTTTCATACTTTGGGGTGTCGGGAACGGATTAATTTGATTTCCATTATTTATGGGGAAAATTAATTCGGCTAACGATAATTTTGCCTAACGTTGAGCTCTCAGGAACGGATTAATATCATTAGGCGAGGGTCCACTGTAACTAAATAAATGCAAGTTATGGACTTGTTGCCTTCACGCTGACCAATAATCTCAAGTTTCATCTCCAAAGTAATTGCTTTTGCACCATCATAAATTCGAAATATCCTAAGTTGAACCATCATAAGTCAAGGAGCACCTGTACTTATACCAATGTTAGACTTGTCAGTGTTTAACTAGTGTGGCAGTACAGCTTTCATTCAGACTCCTTCTTCATATTCACATTCTTCTTTTAAATCCTTCCAGATATAAAATATAAAATAATCAGAAAGCCAATAAGATGTACAACATTCATGTCTATGCCTTACTGGCCAATCCTGTGCCTGATTCACACCAATTATAAGGGAAGTGGATATTGGAAGTTGCTGTTTATTAGGATACCAGGTATTACAAGTGTCAATGAATAGGTACAGTAAACCCTCCATATAATGGACCTCCATTTAAAGGACTTCAGAAATATTAAGGAACAAAATCTACTGGGTCAACAAATTCTGAAACAACAAAGTCCTTTGGTCTCAGATTTGTTCATTTTTGTTATAGCTGTGGCAAAGTAATGTTTTCTCTATCTACCACAAATTCTATTGCTAGTCACCCACTCCTCCATTATTAAATAGGTTTACTGAATAAAAACAATTATTACCCCTTATTAATGCTATTTCATTTATGATAATCTCACTTATAATATCCCCTCTTTCTATCCTTACCTTTCCTCCTCTTAAATACAGGTATTAAGTTTCAAATCAATGTAATGAGGATTCCTTTAAATATCATTCTGTTGTGAAGCAAAGGCAAAAAAATAATAAAACAAAGTATTTCAATCACACAGGCTACCAACTGCCAATTATACACAAATCATAAAAACAAAGAGTAAAATATAAAAATGAATACTAAACTTGTTACAAAAAGTTTATAACTGTCTTAAGCTTAAAAAAATAAAATTCTCAATACATCATAAAAATCAATTTTACCAGAGATATAATGATTCATGGATGCGGGTATACATGTAGCATTCCACGTACAACCAAGGAGCAGTAAACCATTTGGGTGCAACTCCAGTAACACGTATGTAATTTTCTAAATAGCGGTTCCATATATTGGCATCATCTGCAAATTAATCAAGAATTAGAAGTTAAGGTAATTCAGCATTAGAGTAATATTCTTAAATTTGAAAAAAGGTTACATTATTTCAAGAGCTATTTCTACATGTGAGCAAGTTATTCTGTATGAATAAAACAATATAAATATATATATTAAAGGTAGTAGGTTGGTAGACAGCAACCGCCCAGGGAAGTACTACCGTCCTGCCAAGTCAGTGTAAAACGAAAGCCTGTAATTGTTTTACATGATGGTATTATTACTGGTGTCTTTTGTCTGTCTCATAAATATGCAAGATTACTACTTACACTTAGGTCACACTACACATACGTGTGCAAGCATATATATATACACAAACCCCTCTGGGTTTTCTGCTATTTTCTTTCAAGTTCTTGTTCTTGTTTATTTCCTCTTATCTCCATGGGGAAGTGGAACAGAATTCTTCCTCCGTAAGCCATGCGTGTTGTAAGAGGCGACTAAAATGCCGGGAGCAAGGGGCTAGTAACCCTTTCTCTTGTATATATTACTAAATGTAAAAGAAGAAACTTTCGTTTTTCCACTTAGGTCAGACTACACATACATGTACCATCATATATATCCACACCCCGCTGGGTTTTCTTCTATTTTCTTACTAGTTCTTGTTCTTGTTTATTTCCTCTTACCTCCATGGGGAAGTGGAACAGAATTCTTCCTCCGTAAGCTATACGTGTTGTAAGAAGCGACTAAAATGCCAGGAGCAAGGGGCTAGTAACCCGTTCTCCTGTATATATTACTAAATTTAAAAGGCGAAACTTTCGTTTTTCCTTTTGGGCCACCCCACCTCGGTGGGATACGGCTGGTATGTTGAAAGAAGAAAGAAGAATATATATATTATAGGTAGTAGGTTGATAGACAGCAACCACCCAGGGAGGTACTACCGTCCTGCCAAGTGAGTGTAAAACGAAAGCCTGTAATTGTTTTACATGATGGTAGGATTGCTGGTGTCTTTTGTCTGTCTCATAAACATGCAAGATTTCAGGTATGTCTTGCTACTTCTACTTACGCTTAGGTCACACTGTACATACATGTACAAGCATATATATACACACCCCTCTGGGTTTTCTTCTATTTTCTTTCTAGTTCTTGTTCTTGTTTATTTCCTCTTATCTCCACGGGGAAGTGGAACAGAATTCTTCCTCCGTAAGCCAAGCGTGTCGTAAGAGGCGACTAAAATGCCGGGAGCAAGGGGCTAGTAACCCTTCTCCTGTATATATTACTAAATGTAAAAGGAGAAACTTTCGTTTTTCCTTTTGGGCCACCCCGCCTCGGTGGGATACGGCCGGTGTGTTGAAAGAAAGAAGAATATATATATATATATATGCAATAAGATCACAGTAAACAGGTGATTTCGGAATATGCAAAACAACCACTCTGAAAAAATAGAGAAATTCCAAGCGCTTTCGTGACTACTCACATTATCAAGGAACTATGATAATACAGTGGACCCCCGCATAACGATCACCTCCGAATGCGACCAATTATGTAAGTGTATTTATGTCAGTGCGTTTGTACGTGTATGTTTGGGGGTCTGAAATGGACTAATCTACTTCACAATATTCCTTATGGGAACAAATTCGGTCAGTACTGGCACCTGAACATTCTTCTGGAGTGAAAAAATATCGTTAACCGGGGGTCCACTGTATATATATTTTTCAACAAGTCGGCCGTCTCCCACCGAGGCAGGGTGACCCAAAAAAGAAAGAAAATCCCCAAAAAGAAAATACTTTCATCATCATTCAACACTCTCACCACACTCACACACACACACATATATATACATATATATATATATATATATATATATATATATATATATATATATATATATATATACACACACACACCTACCATCCAACTTACAACCGAGTTCGGTTCCGAGAAACCGGTCGTAAGTCGAAATGGTCGTAAGTCGAACTTTACTACTGAATATCAACAAAACACCCCATACCCCCGGCCGGGATTGAACCCGCGGTCATAGAGTCTCAAAACTCCAGCCCATCGCGTTAGCCACTAGACCAGCTAGCCACAATAAGATTCATCCAACTAGGTATATTTCTACACCATAGGAAAGTTAGCACAGGCACCTCTGTGACCACAAATGCAAGTTTTTACAGACGAATCTCCAGCTAGCGTGGCCGTGACGAACTCTAGCTCAAGTCCCTTCACTGCCGTCAACATGACGGCAGTTGTTTATTTCCCAGAAGTTTGCATAAAAAACACGGTTGTAAGTCGAGTGGTCGTAAGTTGAGCAGGTCGTAAGTCAGATGGTAGGTGTGTGTGTGTGTGTGTGTGTGTGTGTGTGTGTGTGTGTGTGTGTGTGTGCGTGTGTGCGTGTGTGCATGTGTGTGTGTGTGTATATATATATATATATATATATATATATATATATATATATATATGTATATATATATATATGTATATATATATGTATATATATATATATTTATTTATTTAATGATAAAGTGGACCCTCGACTAACGCTATTAATCCGTTCCTGAGAGCTCATCGTTAGTCAAGTTAATTTTCCCCATAAGAAATAATGGAAATCAAATTAATCCGTGCAAGACACCCAAAAGTATTGAAAAAAAAAAAAATTTGACCCATGAAATATTAATTTTAATACACACAAACTGAAGAAGACATGCAAAGTTACATGACACTTACCTTTCTTGAAGATCTGGTGATGATTGATGGGATGGGAAGAGGGGAGTGTGTTGATGGTCTTAGTGTTTAGAAGGAGAATCCCCTTCCATTAGGACTTATTGGCAAGTCCTTTTTCGGGGTTACTTCCCTTCTTCTTTTAATGCCACTAGGACCAGCTTGAGAGTCACTGGACCTCTGTTGCACAACATATCTGCCCATAGAGGCCTGTACCTCCCGTTCTTTTATGACATTCCTAAAGTGTTTCACAACATTGTCAATGTCACCATTAAACACTTGTTCAGGTTTCAGTCCTTCACTGTCTATGTACTCCTTGAATTCCTGCACATATTTTTCAGCTGCTTTTTGGTCCAAACTGGCAGCCTCACCATGCCTTATCACACTATGTATGCCACTACGATTCTTAAATCTCTCAAACCAACCTTTGCTGGCCTTAAATTCACTCACATCACCACTAGTTGCTGGCATTTTTCTAATTAAATCGTCATGCAACTTCCTAGCATTTTCACATATGATCGCTTGAGAGATGCTATCTCCTGCTATCTGTTTTTCATTTATCCATACCAATAACAGTCTCTCAACATCTTCTATCACTTGCGATCTCAGTTTCGAAAACATAGTTGCACCTTTGGCAAGAACAGCTTCCTCGATTGCCGTTTTCTTGGCCACAATAGTAGCGATGGTTGATTGGGGTTTTGTGTACAGCCTGGCCAGCTCGAAGACATGCACTCCACTTTCATACTTAGCAATGATCTCTTTCTTCATATCCATAGTAATTCTCACCCTTTTGGCTGTAGGGTTGGCACTAGAAGCTTTCTTGGGGCCCATGGTGACTTATTTTGCAGGTGCAATCACTAAAAAGGCTGTGATAATATGAAATGTTCCGATTGTATGCTTGGAAGTGACCGCGGTGGCTGGCTGGCTTGTAAACACTGGCCAGAAGTGGACGCGTCTGACGGAAGGAATAGTGTTGGTCGAGTTTTTTAGCGCTAATCGAGGCAAAATTTTTGCGATAAAATGTATCGCTAGTCAGATTTATCGTTAATCGATGCCATCGCTGGTCGAGGGTCCACTGTATATATATTATTATTATTATTATTATCACACTGGCCGATTCCCACCAAGGCAGGGTGGCCCGAAAAAGAAAAACTTTCACCATCATTCACTCCGTCACTGTCTTGCCAGAAGGGTGCTTTACACTACAGTTTTTAAACTGCAACATTAACACCCCTCCTTCAGAGTGCAGGCACTGTACTTCCCATCTCCAGGACTCAAGTCCGGCCTGCCGGTTTCCCTGAACCCCTTCATAAATGTTACTTTGCTCACACACCAACAGCATGTCAAGTATTAAAAACCATTTGTCTCCATTCACTCCTATCAAACACGCTCACGCATGCCTGCTGGAAGTCCAAGCCCCTCGCACACAAAACCTCCTTTACCCCCTCCCTCCAACCTTTCCTAGGCCGACCCCTACCCCGCCTTCCTTCCACTACAGACTGATACACTCTTGCAGTCATTCTGTTTCACTCCATTCTCTCTACATGTCCAAACCACCTCAACAACCCTTCCTCAACCCTGTGGACAACAGTTTTGGTAATCCTGCACCTCCTCCTAACTTCCAAACTACGAATTCTCTGCATTATATTCACACCACACATTGCCCTCAGACATGACATCTCCACTGCCTCCAGCCTTCTCCTCGCTGCAACATTCATCACCCATGCTTCACACCCATATAAGAGCGTTGGTAAAACTATACTCTCATACATTCCCCTCTTTGCCTCCAAGGACAAAGTTCTTTGTCTCCACAGACTCCTAAGTGCACCCTTTTCCCCTCATCAATTCTATGATTCACCTCATCTTTCATAGACCCATCCGCTGACACGTCCACTCCCAAATATCTGAATACATTCACCTCCTCCATACTCTCACCGTCCAATCTGATATCCAATCTTTCATCACCTAATCTTTTTGTTATCCTCATAACCTTACTCTTTCCTGTATTCACTTTTAATTTTCTTCTTTTGCACACCCTACCAAATTCATCTGCCAATCTCTGCAACTTCTCTTCAGAATCTCCCAAGAGCACATTGTCATCAGCAAAGAGCAACTGTGACAACTCCCACTTTATGTGTGATTCTTTATCTTTTAACTCCACGCCTTTTGCCAAGACCCTCGCATTTACTTCTCTTACAACCCCATCTATAAATATATTAAACAACCACGGTGACATCACACATCCTTGTCTAAGGCCTACTTTTACTGGGAAATAATTTCCCTCTTTCCTACATACTCTAACTTGAGCCTCACTATCCTCGTAAAAACTCTTCACTGCTTTCAGTAACCTACCTCCTACACCATACACCTGCAACATCTGCCACATTGCGTCCCTATCCACCCTGTCATACGCCTTTTCCAAATCCATAAATGCCACAAAGACCTTTTTAGCCTTATCTAAATACTGTTCACTTATATGTTTCACTGTAAACACCTGGTCCACACACCCCCTACCTTTCCTAAAGCCTCCTTGTTCATCTGCTATCCTATTCTCCATCTTACTCTTAATTCTTTCAATAATAACTCTACCATACACTTTACCAGGTATACTCAACAGACTTATCCCCCTATAATTTTTGCACTCTCTTTTGTCCCCTTTGCCTTTATACAAAGGAACTATGCATGCTCTCTGCCAATCCCTAGGTACCTTACCCTCTTCCATACATTTATTAAATAATTGCACCAACCACTCCAAAACTATATCCCCACCTGCTTTTAACATTTCTATCTTTATCCCATCAATCCCGGCTGCCTTACCCCCTTTCATTTTACCTACTGCCTCACGAACTTCCCCCACACTCACAACTGGCTCTTCCTCATTCCTACAAGATGTTATTCCTCCTTGCCCTATACACGAAATCACAGCTTCCCTATCTTCATCAACATTTAACAATTCCTCAAAATATTCCCTCCATCTTCCCAATACCTCTAACTCTCCATTTAAAAACTCTCCTCTTCCATTTTTAACTGACAAATCCATTTGTTCTCTAGGCTTCCTTAACTTATTAATCTCACTCCAAAACTTTTTCTTATTTTCAACAAAATTTGTTGATAACATCTCACCCACTCTCTCATTTGCTCTTTTTTTACACTGCTTCACCACTCTCTTAACCTCTCTCTTTTTCTCCATATACTCTTCCCTCCTTGCATCACTTCTACTTTGTAAAAACTTCTCATATGCTAACTTTTTCTCCCTTACTGCTCTCTTTACATCATCATTCCACCAATCGCTCCTCTTCCCTCCCGCACCCACTATCCTGTAACCACAAACTTCTGCTGAACACTTTAACACTACATTTTTAAACCTACCCCATACCTCTTCGACCCCATTGCCTATGCTCTCATTAGCCCATCTATCCTCCAATAGCTGTTTATATCTTATCATAACTGCCTCCTCTTTTAGTTTATAAACCTTCACCTCTCTCTCTTCCCTGATGCTTCTATTCTCCTTGTACCCCATCTACCTTTTACTCTCAGTGTAGCTACAACTAGAAAGTGATCTGATATATCTGTGGCCCCTCTATAAACATGTACATCCTGAAGTCTACTCAACAGTCTTTTATCTACCAATACATAGTCCAACAAACTACTGTCATTTCGCCCTACATCATATCTTGTATACTTATTTATCCTCTTTTTCTTAAAATATGTATTACCTATAACTAAACCCCTTTCTATACAAAGTTCAATCAAAGGGCTCCCATTATCATTTACACCTGGCACCCCAAACTTACCTACCACACCCTCTCTAAAAGTTTCTCCTACTTTAGCATTCAGATCCCCTACCACAATTATTCTCTCACTTGGTTCAAAGGCTCCTATACATTCACTTAACATCTCCCAAAATCTCTCTCTCTCCTCTACATTCCTCTCTTCTCCAGGTGCATACACTCTTATTATGACCCACTTTTCACATCCAACCTTTACTCCAGATTAATCCCATTTATTTCCCCCCACCGAAACTCCCCTACCCCCTTCAGCTTTGTTTCACTTAGGGCCAGGACATCCAACTTCTTTTCATTCATAACATCAGCAATCATCTGTTTCTTGTCATCGGCACTACATCCACGCACATTCAAACATCACAGTTTTATAAAGTTTTTCTTCTTCTCTTTTTTAGTAAATGTCTACAGGAGAAGGGGTTACTAGCCCATTGCTCCTGGCATTTTAGTCGCCTCATACGACACGCATGGTTTACGGAGGAAAGATTCTTTTCCACTTCCCCATGGACAATAGAAGAAATAAAGAAGAACAAGAGCTCTTTAGAAAAAGGGGAAAAACCTAGATGTATGTATATATATATGCATGTGCGTGTCTGTGAAGTGTGACCAAAGTGTAAGTAGGAGTAGCAAGATATCCCTGTTATCTAGCATGTTTATGAGACAGAAAAAGAAAACAGCAATCCTACCATCATGCAAAACAGTTACAGGTTTCTGTTTCACAGTCATCTGGCAGGACGGTAGTACTTCCCTGGGTGGTTGCTGTCTACCTACATACATACATACATACATTAAATAAATAAATAAATAAATAAATAAATAAATAAATAAATTAAATATATAAATAAATAAATAAATAAATTAAATATATATATCTATATATATATATATATATATATATAGACACACACACACACACACACACACACACACACACACACACACACACACACACTATATATATATATATATATATATATATATATATATATATATATATATATATATATATATATATATATATATATACATATACAGTGGACCCCCGGTTAACGAACTTTTTTCATTCCAGTAGTATGTTCAGGTGCCAGTACTGACCGAATTTTTTCCCATAAGGAATATTGTGAAGTAGATTAGTCCATTTCAGACCCCCAAACATACACGTACAAACGCACTTACATAAATACACTTACATAATTGGTCGCATTTGGAGGTGATCGTTAAGCGGGGGTCCACTGTATATATATACATATACATATATATATATATATATATTTTTTTTTTTTCAACAAGTCGGCCGTCTCCCACCGAGGCAGGGTGACCCAAAAAAGAAAGAAAATCCCCAAAAAGAAAATACTTTCATCATCATTCAACACTTTCACCACACTCGCACATTATCACTGTTTTTGCAGAGGTGCTCAGAATACAACAGTCTAGAAGCATACACATATAAAGATACACAACATATCCCTCCAAACTGCCAATATCCCAAACCCCTCCTTTAAAGTGCAGGCATTGTACTTCCCATTTCCAGGACTCAAGTCCGACTATATGAAAATAACCGGTTTCCCTGAATCCCTTCACTAAATATTACCCTGCTCACACTCCAACAGATCGTCTGGTCCCAAGTACCATTCGTCTCCATTCACTCCTATCTAACACGCTCACGCACGCTTGCTGGAAGTCCAAGCCCCTTGCCCACAAAACCTCCTTTAGCCCCTCTCTCCAACCCTTTCGAGGACGACCCCTACCCCGCCTTCCTTCCCCTATAGATTTATATGCTTTCCATGTCATTCTACTTTGATCCATTCTCTCTAAATGACCAAACCACCTCAACAACCCCTCTTCTGCCCTCTGACTAATACTTTTATTAACTCCACACCTTCTCCTAATTTCCACACTCCGAATTTTCTGCATAATATTTACACCACACATTGCCCTTAAACAGGACATCTCCACTGCCTCCAACCGTCTCCTCGCTGCTGCATTTACCACCCAAGCTTCACACCCATATAAGAGTGTTGGTACTACTATACTTTCATACATTCCCTTCTTTGCCTCCATAGATAACGT
Organism: Cherax quadricarinatus; assembly: GCF_038502225.1. Taxonomy (NCBI): domain Eukaryota; kingdom Metazoa; phylum Arthropoda; class Malacostraca; order Decapoda; family Parastacidae; genus Cherax; species Cherax quadricarinatus. The sequence continues at coordinate 44,354,305 of NC_091310.1, read as the reverse complement.
TTTTTGACTCCACATATACCTCAACGCACCACTCACCTTTTTTCCCTCATCAATTCTATGATTAACCTCTTCTTCTTTCTTTCAACGTACCAGCCGTATCCCACTGAGGTGGCGTGGCCCAAAACAAAAAACTGAAGTTTCTCCTTTTAAATTTAGTAATATATACAGGAGAAGGGGTTACTAGCCCCTTGCTCCCGGCATTTTAGTCGCCTCTTACGACACGCATGGCTTACAGAGGAAGAATTCTGTTCCACTTCCCCATGGAGATAAGAGGAAATAAACAAGAACAAGAATTAGAAAGAAAATAGAAGAAAACCCAGAGGGGTGTGTATATATATGCTTGTACATGTATGTGTAGTGTGACCTAAGTGTAAGTAGAAGTAGCAAGACTTACCTGTAATCTTGCATATTTATGAGACAGACAAAAGACACCAGCAATCCTACCATCATGTAAAACCATTACAGGCTTTCGTTTTACACTCACTTGGCAGGACGGTAGTACCTCCCTGGGCGGTTGCTGTCTACCAACCTACTACTATATATATATATATATATATATATATATATATAGTGGACCCCCGGTTAACGATATTTTTTCACTCCAGGAAAAGAGGGACTACAAATGCATAAATTCAAGGATTATGTGGAGTAAAATAAGGATTGGATGTGAAAAGTGGGTTATAGTAAGCGTGTATGCACCTGGAGAAGAGAGAAGTGTAGAGGAGAGAGAGAGATTCTGGGAAATGTTGAGTGAATGCGTGGGGAGTTTTGAATCAAGTGTGAGAGTAATGGTGGTTGGGGATTTCAATGCTAAAGTGGGTAAAAATGTTATGGAGGGAGTAGTAGGTAAATTTGGGGTGCCAGGGGTAAATGTAAATGGGGAGCCTTTAATTGAGCTATGTGTAGAAAGAAATTTGGTAATAAGTAATACATATTTTATGAAAAAGAGGATAAATAAATATACAAGGTATGATGTAGTAAGTAATGAAAGTAGTTTGTTAGATTATGTATTGGTGGATAAAAGGTTGATGGGTAGGCTCCAGGATGTACATGTTTATAGAGGGGCAACTGATATATCAGATCATTATTTAGTTGTAGCTACAGTTAGAGTAAGAGGTAGATGGGAAAAGAGGAAGGTGGCAACAAGAAGTAAGAGGGAGGTGAAAGTGTATAAACTAAGGGAGGAGGAAGTTCGGGCGAGATATAAGCAACTATTGGCAGAAAGGTGGGCTAGTGCAAAGATGAGTAGTGGGGGGGTTGAAGAAGGTTGGAATAGTTTTAAAAATGCAGTATTAGAATGTGGGGCAGAAGTTTGTGGTTATAGGAGGGTGGGGGCAGGAGGAAAGAGGAGTGATTGGTGGAATGATGAAGTAAAGGGTGTGATAAAAGAGAAAAAGGTAGCTTACGAGAGGTTTTTACAAAGCAGAAGTGTTATAAGAAGAGCAGAGTATATGGAGAGTAAAAGAAAGGTGAAGAGAGTGGTGAGAGAGTGCAAAAGGAGAGCAGATGATAGAGTGGGAGAGGCACTGTCAAGAAATTTTAATGAAAATAAGAAAAAATTTTGGAGTGAGTTAAACAAGTTAAGAAAGCCTAGGGAAAATATGGATTTGTCAGTTAAAAACAGAGTAGGGGAGTTAGTAGATGGGGAGATGGAGGTATTGGGTAGATGGCGAGAATATTTTGAGGAACTTTTAAATGTTAAGGAAGAAACAGAGGCAGTAATTTCATGCACTGGTCAGGGAGGTATACCATCTTTTAGGAGTGAAGAAGAGCAGAATGTAAGTGTGGGGGAGGTACGTGAGGCATTACGTAAAATGAAAGGGGGTAAAGCAGCTGGAACTGATGGGATCATGACAGAAATGTTAAAAGCAGGGGGGGATATAGTGTTGGAGTGGTTGGTACTTTTGTTTAATAAATGTATGAAAGAGGGGAAGGTACCTAGGGATTGGCAGAGAGCATGTATAGTCCCTTTATATAAAGGGAAAGGGGACAAAAGAGACTGTAAAAATTATAGAGGAATAAGCTTACTGAGTATACCAGGAAAAGTGTACGGTAGGGTTATAATTGAAAGAATTAGAGGTAAGACAGAATGTAGGATTGCGGATGAGCAAGGAGGTTTTAGAGTGGGTAGGGGATGTGTAGATCAGGTGTTTACATTGAAGCATATATGTGAACAGTATTTAGATAAAGATAGGGAAGTTTTTATTGCATTTATGGATTTAGAAAAGGCATATGATAGAGTGGATAGAGGAGCAATGTGGCAGATGTTGCAAATATATGGAATAGGTGGTAAGTTATTAAATGCTGTAAAGAGTTTTTATGAGGATAGTGAGGCTCAGGTTAGGATGTGTAGAAGAGAGGGAGAATACTTCCCGGTAAAAGTAGGTCTTAGACAGGGATGTGTAATGTCACCATGGTTGTTTAATATATTTATAGATCGGGTTGTAAAGGAAGTAAATGCTAGGGTGTTTGGGAGAGGGGTGGGATTAAATTATGGGGAATCAAATTCAAAATGGGAATTGACACAGTTACTTTTTGCTGATGATACTGTGCTTATGGGAGATTCTAAAGAAAAATTGCAAAGGTTAGTGGATGAGTTTGGGAATGTGTGTAAAGGTAGAAAGTTGAAAGTGAACATAGAAAAGAGTAAGGTGATGAGGGTGTCAAATGATTTAGATAAAGAAAAATTGGATATCAAATTGGGGAGGAGGAGTATGGAAGAAGTGAATGTTTTCAGATACTTGGGAGTTGACGTGTCGGCGGATGGATTTATGAAGGATGAGGTTAATCATAGAATTGATGAGGGAAAAAAGGTGAGTGGTGCGTTGAGGTATATGTGGAGTCAAAAAACGTTATTTATGGAGGCAAAGAAGGGAATGTATGAAAGTATAGTAGTACCAACACTCTTATATGGGTGTGAAGCTTGGGTGGTAAATGCAGCAGCGAGGAGACGGTTGGAGGCAGTGGTGTAAATATTATGCAGAAAATTCGGAGTGTGGAAATTAGGAGAAGGTGTGGAGTTAATAAAAGTATTAGTCAGAGGGCAGAAGAGGGGTTGTTGAGGTGGTTTGGTCATTTAGAGAGAATGGATTAAAGTAGAATGACATGGAAAGCATATAAATCTATAGGGGAAGGAAGGCGGGGTAGGGGTCGTCCTCGAAAGGGTTGGAGAGAGGGGGTAAAGGAGGTTTTGTGGGTAAGGGGCTTGGACTTCCAGCAAGCGTGCGTGAGCGTGTTAGATAGGAGTGAATGGAAACGAATGGTACTTGGGACCTGACGATCTGTTGGAGTGTGAGCAGGGTAATATTTAGTGAAGGGATTCAGGGAAACCGGTTATTTTCATATAGTAGGACTTGAGTCCTGGAAATGGGAAGTACAATGCCTGCACTTTAAAGGAGGGGTTTGGGATATTGACAGTTTGGAGGGATATGTTGTGTATCTTTATATGTGTAAGCTTCTAAACTGTTGTATTCTGAGCACCTCTGCAAAAACAGTGATAATGTGCGAGTGTGGTGAAAGTGTTGAATGATGATGAAAGTATTTTCTTTTTGGGGACTTTCTTTCTTTTTTGGGTCACCCTGCCTCGGTGGGAGACGGCCGACTTGTTGGAAAAAAAAAAAAAAAAAAAAAAAAAATTTTTCAACAAGTCGGCCGTCTATATAGGTAGGTTGGTAGACAGCAACCACCCAGGGAGGTACTACCGTCCTGCCAAGTGAGTGTAAAACGAAAGCCTGTGATTGTTTTACATGATGGTAGTATTGCTGGTGTCTATTTTTCTGTCTCATAAACATGAAAGGTTTCAGGTACGTCTTGCTACTTCTACTTACACTTAGGTCACACTACACATACATGCACAAGCATATATATATATATACACACCCCTCAGGGTTTTCTTCTATTTTCTTACTAGTTCTTGTTCTTGTTTATCTCCTCTTATCTCCATGGGGAAGTGGAACAGAATTCTTCCTCCGTAAGCTATGCGTGTTGTAAGAGGCGACTAAAATGCCAGGAGCAAGGGGCTAGTAACCCCTTCTCCTGTATAAATTACTAAATTTAAAAAGAGAAACTTTCGTTTTTCTTTTTGGGCCACCCTGCCTTGGTGGGATACGGCCGGTTTGTTGAAAAAAAAAAAAAAAAAAATATATATATATATATATATACACACATACATACATACATGTGGAGACAAAGAACTTTGTCCTTGGAGGCAAAGAGGGGAATGTATGAGAGTATAGTTTTACCAACGCTCTTATATGGGTGTGAAGCGTGGGTGATGAATGTTGCAGCGAGGAGAAGGCTGGAGGCAGTGGAGATGTCATGTCTGAGGGCAATGTGTGGTGTGAATATAATGCAGAGAATTCGTAGTTTGGAAGTTAGGAGGAGGTGCGGGATTACCAAAACTGTTGTCCAGAGGGCTGAGGAAGGGTTGTTGAGGTGGTTCGGACATGTAGAGAGAATGGAGCGAAACAGAATGACTTCAAGAGTGTATCAGTCTGTAGTGGAAGGAAGGCGGGGTAGGGGTCGGCCTAGGAAGGGTTGGAGGGAGGGGGTAAAGGAGGTTTTGTGTGCGAGGGGCTTGGACTTCCAGCAGGCATGCGTGAGCGTGTTTGATAGGAGTGAATGGAGACAAATGGTTTTTAATACTTGACGTGCTGTTGGAGTGTGAGCAAAGTAACATTTATGAAGGGATTCAGGGAAACCGGCAGGCCGGACTTGAGTCCTGGAGATGGGAAGTACAGTGCCTGCACTCTGAAGGAGGGGTGTTAATGTTGCAGTTTAAAAACTGTAGTGTAAAGCACCCTTCTGGTAAGACAGTGATGGAGTGAATGATGGTGAAAGTTTTTCTTTTTCGGGCCACCCTGCCTTGGTGGGAATCGGCCGGTGTGATAATAAATAAAAAATAACATACATACATACATACATACATACATACAGTGGTACCTTGACTTACGAGCATAATATGTTCCATAACCTAGCTCGTAATTCAATTTGCATGTATATTAAATCAATTTTCCTCACTGTTGGGGAAGGAAGGTGGGGTAGGGGTTGTCCCCAAAAAGGTTGGAGGGAGGGGGTAAAGGAGGTTTTGTGGGTGAGGGGCTTGGACTTCCAGCAAGCATGCGCGAGCGTGTTAGACATGAGTGAATGGAGATAAATGGTTTTGGGGACCTGACAAGCTGTTGGAGTGTGAACAGGGTAATATTTTGTGAAGGGATTCAGGGAAACTAGTTAGCTGGACTTAAGTCCTGGAAATGGGAAGTATAATGCCTGCACTTTAAAGGAGGGGTTTAGGATATTGGCTTGTATCTGAGTGCCTCTGCAAATACAGTGATTATGTATGAGTGATGATGAAAGTGTTGAATGATGAAAGTTTTTCTTTATTTTTTCTTTTTTTTTTCTTTTTGAGTCACCCTGCCTCAGTGGGAAACGGCTGACATGTTAAATAAAAAAAAACTTTTTTTGATGCAGTGTGTACCACTGTTTAAATACCATGAAAAAGTGGTGCACTGGTTAGTCCTTTTATTTCTAGGGTTAATGTACAAGTTCACATTTAGTCTAGTTGGGAAATATATGTCTAAGTGATTCTTCTAACCTTGGTAATTAAGGTACAGTATTACAAATGAAGAGAACAGTGTGTTGTTTAGGAAGTTTGTTACTTTAGGTTAGTCTGGCTCACTAGGTTAGGTCTCAGAGTGTCAGTTAAGTTTGTTATACTGATGTGCAAAAAGCTGTACGTTACTCCAACTTAAATTAGTAATAAGAATTAGTGGTGGTAAATTGTGCAAATGTATATTTTGCCAAATGCACTTCATGTTTATAATGCTTTAATGCTGCATAAGATTCATATGTTACTCAGACTGCAGTACAGTACTACCTCCTTGTTTTGCATGTGCACTTATTTATGATTGTAAACACAAATAAGTTAGTGGAAGAGCATTTCTGCTTCTCAATACAGATATGAAATAGAATTGTGTAATCTATGGTAAAAAAAAAAAATTGTAACAATAAGTAGAATTTAAGAAAAAGGTAATAAAGAGGAAATCCACTTTACCATATGGATATGAAGGATCAGGATGAGCTTGTAGGGGCAGAAGGTCTTTATTTGTCTGCATTTCATTTTTTAGTTGAGAACAGCGACCAATAACCTTCTTACAATCTTCTCGGGCTGCCTAAAATAGATGCTGGGTAATAAGCAATCTTTCATAGAAAAAAAATAAAAAATAACACAGTATATATTTGTCGTCTACATAAACTATACATCCAGAGGTCAACATATAATGCACCAATGCATAGCTTAACAAACTGCCTTCACTGTTCACTTCATTATAACCCAAATACCTACTTATCCTCTTCTCAAAATAAGAATTGTCTATTATCAAATGCAATTCAATAAAGACCTCCCATAGTCATTTACCCCTGGCATTCAAACTTTACCATTACTGTATATTCTTTACAACAGCTTTATTCATTTTAATGGTCTCCCAAGGCATTTCTCTCACTTTGTTTGACAACCTCTTACTCCTCTATATTCCAGTCACAAAATTTGCATAAACGCATATTCTAACTTATTTCTCTTGTCCACTTTTATTTTAAACCACATCATTCTTGAATTTACAAATTTGAACAAACTTTTGCTCTCTCTACAGTTGTTCATCTAATAATACTATCACTCCTGTAGCACTCATTTGCTCGAATACACCTGATATAATCTGATTTACTCCTACCACTGCACTCAAGATAATGGAAAAACTCATTACAGCAATGGATGACAACTCTCAGATTGGTGCACTAGAGTTCAGACTCAAATTTAATATTTCAAATGCACTTACACATGTAAAAGTGCCATGGAATGAAGTGCTTAACCCTTTCAGGGTCCGTGCCATAGTTCTACGGCTTTGAGTTGAGGGTCCAAACCATAGATCTATGCCAAGAACTCAGCTCACTCTGATAAGCTGTGAGCAGCAAATTTGGGCCTAGATATGAGAGAATACATATTTGTGGTATGTGTGCACCACATAAAACAAATCCTGCAGCACACAGTGTATAATGAGAGAAAAAACCGAGACCATAATTTTTTATTAAAACAGTGACTTTGCAGTGTTTTTCGTATGTTTTTATAGTTGTATTTGCAATTTCTTGGTCTCATTTGATAGAATGGAAAATATATTACAGAAATTGAGATGATTTTGATAAGTTTTATTACTGGAAATGGCTTGAAACTGAGTTCAAAGTAGCAGAAATGTTAAATTTTTGGCGATGTTCAAGAGTAAACAAATGACCTCACACATCTAATACACGCCAGCTGGTGGGTCTAATATACATTCACAAATGTGGTGATATTATTTATACAATTATTACAATATTGCATAACAGCAAATCTTCTATTTTTTGGTTTGAATAAAATATCAAAATGGAATTCATTTCTAAAGCCTGAAAATTTAACTAATGAACAGAGGGAATGTTAGTTTAGTGCCAGGAATGCCTGCATTGTTTATTCTGGACCCTATTTTGAAACTGGAATATTTTGAACCTTGCGTTAAATTGGCCAAATTACCAATTTCCGATCACTTTATTTTGTAGTTGAAACAGTTGAATTGGCGATTTCTTGTGCTCAATCGATAAAATAGAAGTAATACTAGTGAAATAGCTAAGAATCTGGTCAACTGGAATACTGTAATTGGCCTAAAATGGGAGTCAAAGTCGGCAAAATCGCCGATGCATAAATATCACTGACACGTCAAAATTCACAAGAGCATAATTTCATCAATTTTCCATCAAATTTCGTACTTTTTGTTTTATTACCTTTAGAAAAAGATTATCTACTATTTCATAAGAAAAAATAACAAATTTTTTTTTTTTAAATTCTTGGGCCCTGGTGCACACTTTGAAATTTGGCCTCTGGACCCTGAAAGGGTTAAATCAACCATAAATGCAGTCTGAGAGCATTTCTGACCTTTTGTGGTGAAGAATTTCTTTGACTTTTCCATCAGTAAGGAGTTATGTCCAGGATATTATAAATGTTAAGAACTGTGAGAGGAGAAAGAGGGCTTTGAAGATATGAATGAAGAAAAAGTAAAAAAAAATTTTAAAATGGATGATGATGAACAAATTACTGGTGGGGCTCAATTTCTAGCTAAGAGAGGCAACTAAAAGATGATGATGATGATGATGATGATGATGATGAACAACCTGAAGATAAACAGTTAATACTGGAAGAGAGATGTGAGCAATTTCATTTTAATGGTAAAGGCACATAATTTTTTCATTGAAAACTATCCTAACAAGATTAGAAGCATCAACGTGAAAGGGATGTTTGAGCCAGCAATGATGCCTTATCAGCTGGGTAAAGTAACAAAAAGTAGAACAGACCAAAAACTCATTACAGAATACATAAGCTCTCCAATACAGCCAACAACTAAGAACTCTGCATCCACATCAACACAAGAACCTTGGCCATCCACCTCAACCCAGTAGGCCCACATCAACCCATTCTACCCACTTCCATTTCAAGAAGAAAGACTACCAGAATGTAAGTTATATTGTAGTAAATAGATATTTTTGTGTTAGTCAACTGCTGTGGGTCACATCCTATCAAGTCGTAGTATACAGATAGGGATGGATTCTGTAATGAGCTAAGGTACGATAACAACTTTTAACCTGAAGAATTTACCGTGTAAAAGAATTCAAAGAAAAAATCATCAATGCATAATTTAAAAGACTTAGCTATCCAGAATGATTATGAGAGGTTTTACAAAGCAGAAGTGTTATAAGAAAATCAGAGTATATGGAGAGTAAAAGAAAGGTGAAGAGAGTGGTGAGAGAGTGCAAAAGGAGAGCAGATGATAGAGTGGGAGAGGCACTGTCAAGAAATTTTAATGAAAATAAGAAAAAATTTTGGAGTTAAAGAAGTTAAGAAAGCCTAGGGAAGGTATGGATTTGTCAGTTAAAAACAGAGTAGGGGAGTTAGTAGATGGGGAGAGGGAGGTATTAGGTAGATGGCGAGAATATTTTGAGGAACTTTTAAATGTTGAGGAAGAAAGGGAGGCGGTAATTTCATGCACTGGTCAGGGAGGTATACCATCTTTTAGGAGTGAAGAAGAGCAGAATGTAAGTGTGGGGGAGGTACACGAGGCATTATGTAGAATGAAAGGGGGTAAAGCAGCTGGAACTGATGGGATCATGACAGAAATGTTAAAAGCAGGGGGGATATAGTGTTGGAGTGGTTGGTACTTTTGTTTAATAAATGTATGAAAGAGGGGAAGGTACCTAGGTATTGGCGGAAAGCATGTATAGTCCCTTTATATAAAGGGAAAGGGGACAAAAGAGATTGTAAAAATTATAGAGGAATAAGTTTATTGAGTATACCAGGAAAAAGTGTACGGTAGGGTTATAATTGAAAGAATTAGAGGTAAGACAGAATGTAGGATTGCGGATGAGCAAGGAGGTTTCAGAGTGGGTAGGGGATGTGTAGATCAAGTGTTTACATTGAAGCATATATGTGAACAGTATTTAGATAAAGGTATGGAAGTTTTTATTGCATTTATGGATTTAGAAAAGGTATATGATAGAGTGGATAGGGGAGCAATGTGGCAGATGTTGCAAGTATATGGAATAGGTGGTAAGTTACTAAATGCTGTAAAGAGTTTTTATGAGGATAGTGAGGCTCAGGTTAGGGTGTGTAGAAGAGAGGGAGACTACTTCCCGGTAAAAGTAGGTCTTAGACAGGGATGTGTAATGTCACCATGGTTGTTTAATATATTTATAGATAGGGTTGTAAAAGAAGTAAATGCTAGGGTGTTCGGGAGAGGGGTGGGATTAAATTATGGGGAATCAAATTCAAAATGGGAATTGACACAGTTACTTTTTGCTGATGATACTGTGCTTATGGGAGATTCTAAAGAAAAATTACAAAGGTTAGTGGATGAGTTTGGGAATGTGTGTAAAGGTAGAAAGTTGAAAGTGAACATAGAAAAGAGTAAGGTGATGAGGGTATCAAATGATTTAGATAAAGAAAAATTGGATATCAAATTGGGGAGGAGGAGTATGGAAGAAGTGAATGTTTTCAGATACTTGGGAGTTGATGTGTCGGCGGATGGATTTATGAAGGATGAGGTTAATCATAGAACTGATGAGGGAAAAAAGGTGAGTGGTGCATTGAGGTATATGTGGAGTCAAAAAACATTATCTATGGAGGCAAAGAAGGGAATGTATGAAAGTATAGTAGTACCAACACTCTTATATGGGTGTGAAGCTTGGGTGGTAAATGCAGCAGCGAAGAGACGGTTGGAGGCAGTGGAGATGTCCTGTCTAAGGGCAATGTGTGGTGTAAATATTATGCAGAAAATTCGGAGTGTGGAAATTAGGAAAAGGTGTGGAGTTAATAAAAGTATTAGTCAGAGGGCAGAAGAGGGGTTGTTGAGGTGGTTTGGTCATTTAGAGAGAATGGATTAAAGTAGAATGACATGGAAAGCATATAAATCTATAGGGGAAGGAAGGCGAGGTAAGGGTCGTCCTCGAAAGGGTTGGAGAGAGGGGGTAAAGGAGGTTTTGTGGGCAAGGGGCTTGGACTTCCAGCAAGCGTGCGTGAGCGTGTTAGATAGGAGTGAATGGAGACGAATGGTACTTGGGACCTGACAATCTGCTGGAGTGTGAGCAGGGTAATATTTAGTGAAGGGATTCAAGGAAACTGGTTATTTTCATATAGTCGGACTTGAGCCCTGGAAATGGGAAGTACAATGCCTGCACTTTAAAGGAGGAGTTTGGGATATTGGCAGTTTGGAGGGATATGTTGTGTATCTTTATACGTATATGCTTCTAAGCTGTTGTATTCTGAGCACCTCTGCAAAAACAGTGATTATGTGTGAGTGTGGTGAAAGTGTTGAATGATGATGAAAGCATTTTCTTTTTGGGGATTTTCTTTCTTTTTTGGGTCACCCTGCCTCGGTGGGAGACGGCCGACTTTTTGAAAAAAAGAAAATAATAATAATAATAATTATAATAATAATTTCTACAAGTACATGTACATACAAGGGATACAGGCCTAGCTGACATCAATGCCATGCAACTATACAGAAAGCCCCTTGTTATGTAGAGCATTTTGGGGAAATTAGGTTAATTTTATCCCAGGATGTGACCCACGCCAGTTGACTAATACCCAGGTACCCGTTTTACTATGGGTGAACATTGGACAGCAGGTATCTTAATTTAAATATGTCCTAATGTTTCCAACCATACTGGGGACTGACCCCCAGACTTCAGAGTGTGAGCCAAGTACACTAACAATCAAGAGCCAATAATAATTACCATATACTGTAGTACAATAAAAAATAAAAGCAACACAATGAAAACTGATACTCCTGGTAATGTTTTAATCTCTTACCACATGAAAAATGTAATCTTAAGTCAAAACAAAATTATAACTCATTATCCTAACAAAACAGGTAACTGTAATGCATTTGTTTAGCATAAATTTAATCAGTAGAATTAGAATTATTAAACAAACAAGATTTATTAGACATGTACAAAACAGTTCAGCAGTTTTCCACACATTAATAATCACATTTTCACTAGTAACTGGGGCACTGGTTCCATTATACTGTACAGGGATGCATAACAAATTATATGCAGAAATGCAAAATTCTTGATTCAGATGTTATGGAATCATGACAAATTCAATATTTCACGAACCTACAGAAACCTGATGCTATCACAACCCTTGCCCTGTGGTCACATTTCTGTCCCTCACTCTGCTATACAAGCTTCTTATTAATATTTGAGTTTGCTGAAGAAGGCCTCAATATGAAGCAAAAACATACAGATCTCTTATTACTTTCCTCTCATTATTTTGTCTTTATGTGAGTTAACTTATGCTGTATAGTCACATATATAATACATACTACAGTACAGTATGTACATGCATACACAATGTGTCACAATTCTCACCTTTCCATAATTGTTTCCTAACGAGTCCTTCTCCCTGTAGAGATAATCAACAACACGAGTAAGAATAACTGGCAGGCGATCCTTCACCGTCAAGTAGGCAAAACTCCTATAAAAAAAATAAGTGTTTTAAATATTTTACAAAGATTATTTCAAATTCTTACATAATGTTTATGAAGTCCCTCATTCCTGAGATTCAATTACAAGACAATACAGTGGTACATCGGTTATGAACTTAATTCGTTCCAGAAGGCTGTTCGAGTGCTGATACCAAACGAATTTGTTCCCACAAGGAATACTGTAAATTAGATTAGTCAGTTTCAGACCCCCAAAAATACACTTAGAAAACCACTTACAAAAATACACTTACATAATTGTTCAGGTTAGGAGCTGTTCGAAACTCGAGGTACCACTGTATACTGCATGCTTATTGGACAGTATACACTTCCTCCTTTCCTGCATTCTTGATTCAGAAGATATAATACTGTATACTTTTCAAGTGAAAATGTGAAAAAAAAGTTATTTCTACATACATTACTCCACTTAACCAAGCCTAGTTATATTAGGGTTGGTTAGAATTATTTTAGTCAAAATCAAATTATGCATTCAAAATTAATTTCCAGAATTACAGGCTGTGGATTCAGCTCTGAGATTACAATTTTTGTATATTCCAAGGAAAGCCTTTTGTAAAGAAATCTGGAAGATAGGTATTAATAAAGGGGATATTAATAAGGTCTTGAGGATATCTCTCCAAGAGAGAACCCGCAGTAATGGATTTAAATTAGATAAGTTTAGATTTAGAAAGGACATAGGAAAGTTTTAGTTTGGAAATAGGGTAGTTGATGAGTGGAACAGTCTACCTAGTTGGGTTATTGAGGCTAGGACTTTGGGTAGTTTCAAATTTAGGTTGGATAAGTACATGAGTGGGAGGGGTTGGATTTGAGTGGGACTTGCACATCAGAGCTTATTTCTTGGGTAGCATTGAAAATTGGGTTGGGCAAATGTTTTGTTAATGGGATGAATTGTAAAGGACCTGCCTAGTATGGGCCAACAGGCCTGCTGCAGTGTTCCTCCTTTCTTATGTTCTTATGATTAAAACTAGTACTGTACTTAAGAACCACTTACTACTAGTATGGGTATTTGGATATGGAATAAAACAGTTTTGGTTTTAGTCGATAGCATTCTCAGCTTACACTGAGGGTCCGGGATCGATCCTCAGGACAGGTGAAATGTAGGACATGCTTCATTACACCAGCTGCCCCTGTTCACCTAGCAGTAAGTAGGTACCTGGGTGTTAGTCGACTTGTGTGGGTCGCATCCTGAGGACAATATTAACCTAAGTTGCCTGAAATGCTCTGCATTCCAGGGGCTTTCTATAAGGTATGTCAATTATATCAACTAGGCCCGTATCAGTTGTGTCATATACCTGTAGAAATAAAGATTATTATTATTACTATTATTATTATTATTATTATTATTATTATTAATATGAATAATATTTATATAAAGTTGTTTGGATTACAATTCATACAGTAAATGTTTATGATTGTTACACATTTGTGGTAAATAATATTACATGTAGATTAGGAGATATTTTTAAACATACTTCTTAAGCAATTTTTGCCCTTTAGGTTGGTTGGTTACAAATTTTGGGTCCTTTGATATGCATGAAATGGTCTCATAAAAAAACAAATGCACAATACTGTACTTAAAAACAAAAAAACTGTCAGTGACAGAAGATGCAATTTAAGCATGCAGAGAGCAGACAATAAACTAACAATATGAAACACAAGCACATATACAGTGTCAATTATATTTTATACTGATATCCTATTCAACTGCCTCCCTACTGCACTCAAATACATGTCATTAGGTACAGAAATTATTCCTACTGAATTGTCACAAAAAATTAAATTATTTATTATCCATATACAAATACCTATAATAGTATTAAGCATTAATTCACAAGTACTAGTGTTAGTCTTCTCAAAATGCTTTACAACAACAATGGGTTTTTCTTAAAATGCAATCCCATTATTAAAGAAACAACCTATAATTATTGGAAATAAAATCTGACTCTGACTTGACAATGTTATAACCTATAAAAGGGCAAAATTTCATATAAACAGATGAACTCCATCAATTCAACTGGTCAAGGAAACGATACAAGTGTAGGGACATTCTAGGGTAAGTAATCAATAAATATAGTACAAATCTCAATTAATATACTAAGAAATGCTTAACAATTTGCAAACAGGTGAAATTATTTACAAACATTGTCTCTATGTCCACAGCAGGACTCGAAGCTGCTAACTCTGTATCAGAGTCCACAGTACTTTACCACGGAGCTAGACCCAAGAAAATCTTGGGTCTAGCTCCATGGTAAAGTACTGTGGACCCTGATACAGAGTTAGCAGGTTCGAGTCCTGCTGTGGACGTAGAGACAATGTTTGTAAATACTAAGAAATATTGTAATTTTTTAATTCTATATAGTACGCTGTAATTCCTTTATATACATGTATAACCTAATCTCAAAAAAGAACTGTCAAGCATATATTTGATAATAGATGATATAGATAAATTATATTTCTAACAAAGTATGGTTTATACATAATTCAGAAAAAAGTGACATTATTGACATACTTTATGGAAAGCCTCTGGTTATGCAGAACATTTTGGGCAGCCTTAAAATAAACTTATAACTACTACTGGAATTTAAGTGTATCATAATTATATTCAAATTGCAATCAAGTGAACTGTGACCCCAACCACTGTAACTTCCATGTACGTTTCTAAGAAAAAAAACTTGATTTTTTATTCTATATTTACTTGAGGAAAAACATAGGCGTTTATTATAGTTTACATTACTAGTGCAAATGCCTGGTAGTTAAAGCTCTCGCTTCACACACAGAGGGCCCGGGTTCAATTCCTGGTGGGGTGGAAGTCTATCAGCCTGGATAATAGTGCAACAAATGCATAAGGAAGGGACTTATATGCTGAAAACAGGTGATGAAAAGCAGTCGAGGTCATGTCACAGGTGGGCAGAGAGAGACTGCCCACTTATATACACTATGATAGCTATGTATACAGGTAGCAGAGGGGCTCTGCCCACCTGTGATGCTTCCTCCAACTGCTTTGCCTTACTTACCTTCAGTACATTCAGTATACAAGTGCCACCCCTGTGCATATGCTGTACTCTTACCATTGTCTAGAATTAAGTAGTTTTTAAGTATTAGGATTAGTCTGCCCAAAATGCACGGGCATGAGTGGCTTTCTTTGTACCTAACGAATTATAAAGTGTAATAACACATTGTAACCTCTGCAAAGAAAAAAATTCTGTCTTTGTCTATCTCTAGGGACTGATCACCTCATATCTTTGTCTCTGTATTGGTATGATAGAGCCACCGATTGGAAAAATTTCCACAATAAAGATACCCAAGTGCTGCACAAGTATTTCATTCATGAAAAAATATATACAGTACAGTAGCATAAATACCTGTACTGGGTATATAAATATAAAAAAAAACTGTTGCAACATTATTATTATAATCAAGGGGGAAGCGCTAAACCCAGAGGATTACACAGCGCCTGGGGGGGGGATGTGGAAGGCATTCAGGCTTAATTCGGGGAACTGGAGCACAAATCCAATTCCCTAAATCAAGAGCCCCTCACCAACATCAAGGAACCTTCCTTGAGGGGAACTGTTGCAACAAAGACTTGAATAAAACTTAGAACATTTAATAAATATATTTTGCCCCATGGACGAAAACCCTAATAAAATGTTCTCCGTTTTGCACAGACATATTTTTATTGAGGCCTCATAATTTTAAGCTTTAAAAATAATTTTGTATCGTAAAGCATGTAGAATTTATCCTAGGATAACCTAGTGAAACCAAACAGTATCTCTCAAGTTCTACAAGGATATTTCCAGGTGAAAATCAGTTTGAAAAATCATGTAAATAAGTGTGGCAATCAGTGAAAACTGGCAGTTACTGACATGGAAGATTTGGTTAAAATTCATTATATATTATGACTGATATATACTACATACGTATACTGTCTGGCAGAACAAATTAGAAAGTGTTGTCGTGGCAAATCTTGGCTGTACTACACAAATATTTATGTACAGTACATTCAACTGTCATGTTTATGTGCAAGATGAATATCAAAAAGTGTCTGCATGCTAATATGTATATATATATACATATATTAGGAAATTTGTGCACTGTAAATAGCGGTACATTCTGATGGGTGGGTCAGTCTGAACAAGTAGTAGTGAAGTGTGCTCATATTTTATTGTTTTTCAACATGATCTTTACAAGGTTGTCTTGGGTATATGTTAAAGTCTTACCCTATGTGACTGGCGGAAAGTGGCTGAGGTTGAGGCATAGTGGCACTTCCCTGCAGTGTCTCCCCCATAACCACTGGCACTGCTGACACCAGCGCCACCACTCACACACTACCTCATAACACTACAACACAAATGTTAATGATTAATGGGGTATAAAACCTATCGCCTTCAACAGTGACCACCGAAGCTGTACCTAATTTATCTACCACCAGACAAGAATACTTTAAACCCTAAAATGGGACTTATTAAACTGTAAGCATATATATACGCTGAGATAAATACACCTCTCGATGTTAGTTGAGGTTAATATGTTTATTATGCACTTCATACCCATCCTGTGGGGGAAGTCAAAAGATTACAGAGGTACATAATGGGTATAATGATGCGTATAATGCTAGTGGAGGAGGGAATGAGTGGAACTTCTCCATGTATAGCTCGGGTGTAATGCATTGGTTAATGAAGTTTAAGACACATCATGTGCCTCTGTAACCTTCTGACTACCGTCTACGTGATGACTATGGGGAATACAATGAGGTTATTAAACTAAACTAACTATTCTATCACCAGAGTCATTAAAACTGCATGGAACCTACTCAGTAAGTTAGGCATTGGTACATATAAGCACAAGTATCATATATAGTGTAAAGTGACTATCTCCACTGGGATGCTGTTCACCACCTGACAAGAATACTTTAATCCCTTAAAAGTAATTAAATTAACCTTAGTGTATATACACCGAGGGGTATACATCTCTCGGTGTGTATATTCATACAATCACAAAACAACTATAATAATAATCTTTATATCTACAAGTACATGTACAAGGTATACAGTCCTAGCTGACATCAATGACATACTACTATACACAAAACCCCTTGTTACGAAGAGCATTTCGGACAAATTAGGTCAATTTTGTCTCATACCAGTCGACTAACACCTAGGTACCCATTTTAAACTGCTATGTGAACATGGACAGCAGGTGTCTTAAGGAAACACGTCCTAATGTTTCCACCCGTACCGGGGATCGACCGCAGGACCTCAGTGTGTGAGCTGAGTGCTCGAGCGATCGAGCTACGGGACACCCTTATCATAATTATCTTATCGTACTTTGCTAGCATATAAGGTCGCTCCTGCCTCTCACAACTACTTCATCATTATGACATGGTCTTTGCGTAAGCTTACTGGTGTAACAGTAATAATATCTTTATCTCTACAAGTATATGTACAATAATAATATATCTTTATATACTACAAGTACAAGGTATTACGCATTTTGTGTGCGGTGTCCAGTAGCTCGATCGCTAGCGCACTCAACTCACACACTGAGGTCCGGAGTTTGAATCTCCTCCGGTACGGCTGGAAAACATTAGGGACATAAGGCACCTGCTGTCCCTGTTCACCCATCAGTTTAAAATGGATACCTGAGAGTTAGTAGACTGGTGTGGGTCGCATCCTGGGACCAAAACTGACCTAATTTGTCCGAAATGCTCAGCATAGCAAACGGTTTTCTATACAGTAGTGTCATTGATGTCTGCTAGGACTCAGCTATGCTAGCAGACATCAATGACACTACTGTATAGAAAACCGTTTGCTATGCTGAGCATTTCGGACAAATTAGGTCAGTTTTGGTCCCAGGATGCGACCCACACCAGTCTACTAACTCTCAGGTATCCATTTTAAACTGATGGGTGAACAGGGACAGCAGGTGCCTTATGTCCCTAATGTTTTCCAGCCGTACCGGAGGAGATTCAAACTCCGGACCTCAGTGTGTGAGTTGAGTGCGCTAGCGATCGAGCTACTGGACACCGCACACAAAATGCGTAATAAAGGAATAATAAGCGGCTAGATGGATCTATAACTTCCTAACAAATAGTAAACAAAGTCAGAGGTGGCTACAGTGAAAAGCTCTGTTCCATAAGGCACAGTACTGGCTCCCATCCTGTTCTTCATCCTCATTTCTGACATAGAGATGTAAGCCACCGTAGCTTGTCCTTTGCTGATGATACCCGAATTTGCATGACAGTGTCACCCATCAAAGACACCGAACCCAGTGTGACTTTTTTGGGTTATCCTAGGTATTCTACACATGCTATACCTTACTGTTGATCTTTTATTTTTACAGTTCCTGTAGCTCGATTAACTCTCACGAGCCTCTGCTTCCTGTAACTGGGAATATCATACCTCAGTTTTCTGAAGATGACTAACGATTCTAATGAGTCTGTTAATATTACCACCTCTAGTGAAGATGATGGCATTTTTAATACACAAGCAACTACGCAGAAGTTCCCTCCTCCCCTTGACGAGTCCACCAGGGATAGTGTGGATACCAAACATGACATTACTTGCAGGCGTTCAGACCGCAGTACACGAGCGAAGTGCAAGAAATAATGGGGATTACAATTTTCCAACTTAATGTTCAACATTTCTTTAATAACCGTTACCTCCTTGAGGTTGAACTACATAATTACAATCCCGATGTTATACTCTTGAACGAGACAGCTGCAAGAGTTGATCAACACATTAAATTACGTGGTTACTCTACTGTGGAGAAATCGAGAGGACCCTTTAGTGGTGTAGCCATCTTAGTTAAATTAGGCTATACATTTAAAAATATTCATGTTGATGAAGATAACATTCTTGCAATAGAAATGACAACGTCTCATGGACAACTAGTGATAGGAACTGGATATTTTCCCCCGAGACAACAATATATAGAGTCAATTCCTCTACATAGGATATTAAGCAGAAATATTCCAACAATTCTAGCAGGAGATTTTAATGCTCATCACCCTGCCCTCTTCAACTGTGGAGCTGGTATTCCACTGGGTGACTTAAAAGGAAAACAACTATTTAATATCATGACAGCTAGAAACTTGTCATTTCAAGGCCCATTCTTTAAATCGTACATTGGACCTCATCCAGGGACACCAGATATAGTACTGACAAACAAAGACTGTGACATCTTTCACTGTCGTATATCTCCTGGTGGAAACGTAGGATCTGACCATATCCCTGTTATAATACAACTACAAACTTCTCCATTTAGAATCCCTGTACCTCCTAAACCCAATCTTAACACCCTAGGATTTGACCCCTTCAGGGCATTTCTGGGTGACGATGAAATTGTGTCATTGGAAAATCTACCTTCCACTGCAATTGATGATGCAATCGGGTCCCTGCATAATCGAATAATTGAAGCTACTAATGCAACTTGTCAATTAGCTTCCACAAAGATATACCAACAATATAAACCTACTAGGGAAATTAGAGACAATTTAAGAAATTATCAAGCAGAATGTCGAAGGCATCTTCAAACGCGACAATCACCGGTAGCTACACTGCACCGATTAAGGCAAGAATTAATTAACATGATTAGTCATCACAAACGGGACTTATGGAAATTGCTAGTCCTTCAAGCTAATCAGTATAAACGTGAACCAGCAAAATTTTGGAGTAAGATCCGACAACTTTTAGGGGCAAAGCACAAGGCTCCTAACTACCTAGTTCATACCTTCACTGATGAGGATGATGAAGATGTTGAAATTAAACTTGACGATCCACAGGACCAGGCTAATTTGATGGGTGATGTATGGGAGAAAATTCTCTCCCACAATAACAGTCGTCAATTTAACAATAATCATTATCAGTTGGTAAATGAATGGAGAGATGAGAACTTGGATGATCTACAACCACTACCTTCCATCGATACTTCAACTCTTGAAGATACCCACCCGCTTACTAGACCTATTACATTACTAGAGATGAGTCAGGTTATTGGCAGAATGCGAAATAGAGCCCCTGGCCTCTCTGGAATAACAATGAAACAAATAAAGTTCCTACCCAGAAATTGTAAACAGTCTTTGGTAAATATCTTTAATGCCATCTTGGCCTCAGGACATTTTCCAGTTGTTTTTAAGACTGCTAGGATGATCTTTCTTAGTAAGCCCAATAAAGACATCCACCAACCTGGGAACTGTAGACCTATATTTTTACTTGAAGTCACTGGAAAAGTTCTTGAGAAAGTCATTTCCAACATTGAACTACTATATGGAGTTTAATCACTTTTTTTACTGAAAAACAATTTGGTTTTAGAACACATAGAGGTACCAATCATGCAATAAATGTTATTTTCGATACTGTAGCAAGTCTAAAACATCAGGGCAATCTTGCCTTAATTGCCACCAGAGATGTTCATAAAGCTTTTGATAGCTTATGGCATGATGGCCTTATATACAAACTCATTGACCTACCAGACCATAACTGGACTTTTCTCAGATTAATATATAATTTCTTAACTCAAAGAAAAATCATTCCCACCTTTCATGGCAGGTCGACAGAGCCTTTTATACCGACAGCTGGTGTCCCACAAGGTTCTTGTCTAAGTCCAATTCTGTTCAACATTTATGTGAATGACCTTCCTCAACCAGAGTTTAATGATACAATTGTGACACAGTTTGCAGATGATGTTATTCATGTCGTCTCATCAACTCCGGTAACAGGAAAATACAAGTATGAGAGAGTCATAGAAAAAATGAATATTGAACTTCGTAGAACATCTAATTGGGAAAAGAAATGGAGAATTACGACTAATCCTGACAAGGTCCTTGTTAGCACGATAGGATGTTTTGCATCAACAATTGAAGATAAAGGGGGTATCTCCATCAGAGGTACACCTGTAGCCATTAGAAACCCTAACAAGATTTTGGGATATGAAATAGACAGGCTGCTCCACTCAACATCTCATGTAACTAAAAAGATCAACATAGCCAAAGCCGGTCTTAGCAGTCTCTTTCGATTCAATCAAGCCCCTCAACATATCAAAAAACATCTGAATAAAATGATAATAAGACCAATACTCGAATACCCTTGTGTCCCAATGTCATTAACAACAAAGACCAACATGCTACGGTTACAAAGGGTCCAGAATAGAGCTCTTCGCTTCATTACCGATACCAGGAGGAGAGACAGAGTTAAAATGGCAGATTTACACATACAACAAGATATTACTGCCATAAATGTACGCCTTGACACCCTAAAAAAGAAACAACTCTATACAATGCAAGAACTATACATGCCAGATAGAGAACATCCTATACAAGTGGTAAATACCACGGATTATATCATCAATACTCCTCCTCACAGGACTCAAAGAATGACTCTCCCACAAAGGGTCCGTCGTTTTATACATAAAGATGATTACCATCGACCCATGATATTGAGCAACCTCCCTGATGAAGAAGATTGGGTAGCACCAGAACCCTTCTATGTATACTGAGAACATCATCGCCCCCAATTAGGGAGACATCTTATATAACAATCTAATGTAAAAATTATGCTATTTACTATGGCTGGACACCACCTGTAAGAAGCCATTGTCACGTAATTCTATAAACTGGCCAGAAAATTATTGCCTTCATTGTCGCATAAATATCCGTTGTGCAATCGAAAAAAAAAAAAAAAAAAAAAAAAATAAAAAAAGCAATTGCAACTTGTATAATTACTACCAATTCAGAGTCATGTACTTATATATCTGTTATATCTATGTGACTCTGATGGGTTAGTCTTATACCCCTTAAAGAATATCTTATCATTTCACGTACACTTTTTAAATTACACCAAAGTGGTTGGGCCACTTACCTTTTATATCCTACCTCTATCCCCCCTCCCACCCTTTTCCAATATTTCCATCCTTACTCATCCTTCTTCCTTACCCATCTTACCAAAGCTCTGGTCATAAGAAGAAGAAGAAATGTAGCTCGATCGCTAGCGCACTCAGCTCACACTGAGGTCCGGAGTTCGAATCCCCGGTACGGCTGGAGAACATTAGGACGTGTTTCCATAAGGCACCTGGAAGTGAAAATGTCAGAAGATCTCGCCTTCAAAGACCACAACAATGCATTACCTTGAGTTTACCTGGAGAGCGTTCCGGGGGTCAACGCCCCCGCGGCCCGGTCTGTGACCAGGCCTCATCTACTAGAAAAATGATAGGATGGATAATGAGAACCTTCAAAACTAGGGACGCCAAACCCATAATGATTCTCTTCAAATCGCTTGTTCTCTCTAGGCTGGAATACTGCTGTACACTAACTGCCCCCTTTAAGGCTGTCGACATTGCTGACCTGGAGAGTGTATAAAGAACTTTCACGAAACACATAAGTATGATAAGCCACCTAAGCTACTGGGAACGGTTGAAGTCCCTTGATTTGTATTCCCTGGAATGCAGGCGAGAGAGATACATGATAATATACACTTAGAAAATCCTAGAGGGATTAGTATCAAACTTGCACACGAAAATCACTCCCTATGAAAGCAAAAGACTCGGCAGGAGATGCAACATTCCTTCAATGAAAAGCAGGGGCGCCACGAGTACACTTAGAGACAACATAATACGTGTCAGGGGCCCAAGACCGTTCAACTTCCTCCCAGCATACATAAGGGAGATTACCAATAACCCCCTGGCTGTCTTCAAGAAGGCGCTGGACAGGCACCTGAAGTCAGTACCTGACCAGCCGGGCTGTGGTTCGTACGTTGGATTGCGTGCGGCCAGCAGTAACAGCCTGGTTGATCAGACCCTGATCCACCACGAGACCTGGTTTCAGACCGAGCCGCGGGGGCGTTGACCCCCGAAACCCTCTCCAGGTATACCTGGAGTATACCCTAACATAGTCTATTATAACCTTACCTACGTAGTATATCCTTCAGAGGTTCATTCTAGCACACAACAGGACTTCTGTTGTTTACTTATTTTTTTAAGCAGAATAAAAATCTGAGAAAATGTTTCACACAATTACCCTGTGTGAGCAACATTTTGCTTATTTTTATCATTTCATTTAGACAATTCTAAATTATTTTATAGCTAGATGAATAAATGAGAAGAATGTATCTAATTACGTATCTAATAATATGTTCAAATGTACTGCTTAATTATAACATATATATAAGTATAACGTAAGAATTAGTATTAGTTTGCCCGAAGTGCCTAGGCATGATGGTGGTATTCTTGGTAATTAAAATTTTATAACATGTCAACCACATATTGTAAGCTTTATATAGAAATAAATATTTGAATTTGAATTTGATGTGTATGACACTAATCTATAGAGGTGCTTCTGGATTTTCAACAGGAATATAGAGCTGTGGAGAGGATTCAGGAAAGTACTAAAGAGGGTATTAAACAGCAGTAATCAGGACACGGGACTTTTCTTGTATAGTGTACTTGGAACATACCAAAAACAAGGAGAAAAGGGAAGTTACAGGACATGGGAGCCAATAAACCAACTCCCTCAGAGCGGGAATGTACAAGAGAGGCTGTTAATAATAGCGTTAAAAATATTCAAATTCCATCAGATGACTCAGATATGAGTGCAACCTCACTGGAAGAAGTACATGTAACTGGAACAGCATCTCCATCCCCACCGCCTCTTGCTCTAGTGCTGATTTTACTACAGATTATGTATTTAATAGCATATAAGTCACAATCACTGTAAATGAAATGGTTTCCAACCCGGACACAAACAGGGCCTTCGGAAAATCCAAGTGTCAGCAGTACGGTAGAGAAATTGCAGATATAGACCAACTGGAAAAAGAAATGCAATGTCAGTATAACTACACATAGAAGTGTCATACTCGCTTGAATAAAGGAGTATGTTATTCCAAGACCTACACATACTTCCGCCCTAAGATGTACAATGTCTCAATAAGTGAGAGACAATGCAATGAAACAAACTGCTGAGCACTTCATGTGACGGGAACGAGGCTAATAAGACAGCATGAATGTATAAATGAACATAGAATTTACAACCATACAGGCGGCAATGATTTTATGGTGCAAGGACTTGGATAAGAATGCCAAGAAATGGTAAGAATATATTACCACTTAGGAACCATCTTGGACTGGAAATAAAGCCAGTTGAGGGTTAACCAGAGCCACAAATATTATATCCAACAAAAAAAGCCCCCAACACAGCGATAAATAACACATCATTTGTTCCTGCCAACATTAAGGGTCTTAAACTGAGTAGAAACAACAGAATAGCTTTACGGAAACCTACGTAAAAGGCAACGTGAACAACGTAATATAGATCCCTGGAAAAAACAGACAAGAGCAAAGGAAGGGGAGGGGTTAGTCTCTGTGTTAAGGATTCGTTCATATGCACCGAGTACTACGAATGATGTGGTCGAAGCTCTGGTCATTAAAATTAAAAATAAAAATTTAGTTCTTGTACTTGTGTATAAACCACCAACTGCAAGTTTCCCCAAGTTCAAAGAGCGATTATTGAAAATTGAGCGTTATCTTGATGACCTACTATCCACAGCTCCAAATAAACTATTGCTTGGAGCCTTTAATTTAAGACACCTAACATGGAAGAATGTAACAAAGACTGTAATAGCAGAGAAAAAATCCCAGGAGTAAGTGTGGATAACCAGTCTCACAGCTGAACTACTAAGTCTTTCAACTAATTCGTCTTTTGCCAGCAAACAGCAGAACAGACCAGACTAGAAAATACTCTATACCTTATATTCACTAATAATTATACTGTGATGTCAAGGCTTGTAAATTCAGACCACAACCTAATAGTTCAGACATACATACCTACTATATATAACATGAAACTAGAGCTAATAAATCGTGAGCTTAATGAAATATGTTGGGTATACTATATGGTAAACGATAACCTAAACTAGTATTCGGAAAGGATGAGCTCAGTGGTATCAGAAGTATGATCCAAACGCATACCATTACGGAAAAGAAGACGCAGGTTGGAAAGGGAAAGGTGTGCCCTCTGTAAGTGAAGCAACAAATAACAGAGTTCTTCAAAAGCAGCAGAGTCCAGGAGAAACAGATGGAGCTAAAAGTCATAGGTGAAACTGAGACAAATCCATTGATTAAAGAAGATGGCACATACACTGACGATAACAAAGAAAGGAATGAAATACTTAAGTCCCAATACGACTCAGTGTTCAGTGAGTCATTAGTCAGCCTAAAGATTAATGAAGCAAATGAGTTCTTCATGAGCGAGACAAAACACTACAGACTTCTCCCAAGTTTCTGATATGACTCAAACCCCACTTGACTTCGAGGAAGCCACTGATTGCATGACCATGCCCTCTGCCCCAGGCACAAACTCATGGAACTTCATATTCATTATGAATTGCAAGAAACCCTTATCATGTGTCTTCACTATCCTACTGTCACTAAAAAACCACTGATATTGTCCCACTCTACAAAAGTGACAGTAAACCAACTGCAAAACACTATAGACCAATAGCTCTAACATCCCACATTACCAAGATTTTTGAAAGGCTCTTAAGAAGCAAGATTACCAGTCGCATGGAATTGTGGCAATTGCTCAACCCAGCTATTGCTGGACCACTGCATGATTTTTGACGCATTGGAAGACAAGCCTTTGACAAGTGCGACCATAGGGTAACTGCACTGTGAAGGTGAGCAAATAAATATTTAACTTCCTAACAAATAGAACTGAAAAACAAAAAAAAAGTAAACCGAGTGAAATGAAAGTCTGTAGCCCAAGGCACGTTACTCGCCCCACTTCTCTTTCTCATTCTCATATTTGTCACAAGGACAGGGGCATATATCATAGTACTGTATCATCCTTTGAAGAGAATACCAGAGGTTATATGAGAGCGGCATACATACAGGACATAGCAGTCCTCCACGTTGATATAAACCAAGTCTTCGGGTGGGCCACTGACAACAATGTGATATTCAATGAGGACAAATTTCAGTTACTATGTTACGGAAAAATGGCTGCAATAAAAACAAGATCGGAGTACAAGATAAACTCAAACCACTTAATAGAACGTAAGACAAATGTAAGAGACCTGGGAGTAATTATGTCAGAAGATCTCACGTTTAAAGAACACAATAATGTTATTATCACAATTGCAAGAAAAATGACTGGTTGGATAACTAGAACTTTCAAAACTGAAAGATACTGGAAGGATTTGTCCTAAACCTACAGACCGAAAATTATTACTTTTTTAATTTAAACGAATCAATTTTGTTTTACAGGCTAAGAGCTGTTATCCTTCCTCAGCCCCCTAGATGCCACCTACATCCAGGTACCTACTTACTGCTAGGTGAACAGGGACAGCAGGTGTAAGGAAGCATGCCCAACGTTTCTACCTGGTCGGGAATCGAACCACCGGCACTCGGTATGTGAGCCGAGTGCTCTACCAAGCAAGCCACGGGACACAAGAGGCTTGACAGACAGTGCAGGATACCTCGAATGAAAAGCAGAGGAGTGATGAGTGCACTGAGAGAGAACTCAAAAAAGTGTTTAGGACCATAACTCTCCAACAGCCTCCCTTCATGAATGAGGGAGATTACCAACAGCCCCCTGGCTGTCTTCAAGAGGGAACTCAATAAATTCCTCAAAGCAGTTCCTGATTAGCCAGGTTGTGGTGCATACGTTGGGCAGTGGGCGGCAGGTACCAAGTGTATGTTCGATCAGAACAGCAACCAGGAGACCTGGTCTAGGAGCGGGCCGCGGGGGCACTGACCTCCGGATGCCATTCCAGGTAACCTCTGGACAACGTCACAATGACAAAAGTGCGTTGTTGTTAATAGTTGATTGTGCACTGTCAGCCACACCATTCAGTTCACTCTCAGCCATCACCACCACTCAGTGCACTGTCAGCCACCACTCAGTGCACTGTCATCTTCACCCTGATCATTCTGTGAGTTTCACCCCTAAGGGACAACGGTCATAAATGAAGTATAGAGGGTTGCTTTGATCTGAGAAACTGGAAGTACCTTGCCTTCCTCGGATCAAACCTGATTACTCTTCCTCCAACCCCTCCTCTTTTCTAGCAGGCAGATAATCTAATACATACAATATAAACGGACTGGCAGACGCTACAGAGATGAAAATTAGACAATGATTCTATACAATGTAAAGAATATTGTACAACAAGAAAACGTATATCATACTCTTAGATCACACTGAGAGTATACTGAATCTTAGTGGATCAGAGTGGAAATCAGAGGAAATCGATCGCTATTCAGGTGGTCTACAGGTTCTGGAGGACAATATATGTAAATGAGTAAAGTACTTAGTAGACAAGGAGTAACTTGGTGCACGCAAGACAAGTCTCTTATAATCCAGAGTTCATAAAAGACAAATAATCAGCGCATAACAGAAAATGATCCACATTTAAGTAAACTGACACAGTCAGGTAACACGACATACAGTCTGGCAGAGCAATTTTTTAAGGAACTGAATGTGTGAATAAGTGCTAATTTATCTACACAATCTGGCACAATACTGTGAGGTGCCACACGGTCACATAGCAATTACAAAATGGCACAAAGATTACAAAAGTAATGATTGAAACATTGAACCCCAACTCTGCCAGGACAAGATTTACATATGGAGAGCGTTCATCTGATATAGGGATGGAGGTCAAATTCAGTGGCAATGACTAACACTTGCTCTGACTGAGAGGAATCAAAACTAGTGACATTGTCTGACACTTGGGTTGTCCTCATCACCTGTCGTGACTGCAAGGAGTAGAGACACTCAGGACGTGTGTCAGTCAGTTGGTTATAGGTAGAAGATACAGGGTCAGAAGGATGGTCAAGGTCTGGCTTACCAGTCTGGGTGCCAGAAGTGCCATCAACGTCATCACAAACCAACTTCATGTGATATAAATGTGACTCATTATAGTGACCACTGATTATTTCTCTTTGTACTTATTACCACTTATGTGTTCAACAACTGGATCAGGACCAACAAACTTATGGTCAAGCTTTGGCATCGCAGACATCTTATTGAAATTAGTTAATACGATTCTCAAAGCGACTCTCGATGAGAATTTTGGTTGGCTTTGCTCGAGCATTCGAGTCTAGTGAATTCTGCTGATGACTTTTGTAGTGTTTCTTTGATTCTTCTAAAATTACCTTGTACGATACGAATATGAGTCATTATATAGTCATCGTCATTATAATTGGGTTGTGGACTGGAGTACAGCAACTCGTAGTGTAGACGTTCATGTACACCATACAAGGCATAATGTATAGTATCACCTATGTATCACACTGCATGCAGGAATAATTATACACTGTACATCATGTATCATTTCATCCCATATTTCACTGTTAGGATTAGTCATTGCTCGTAAAGCATCGAGTGCTTTCTTGTTTATACTCTGGAGTTTACCTGGAGTTTACCTGGAGAGAGTTCCGGGGGTCAACGCCCCCGCGGCCCGGTCTGAGACCAGGCCTTGTGCCTGCAGGATGGTGAGGGACGATAGTGTACTTACTGGTCTTGGACAAAGTACACAACTTTTCAAGGACCTCGTGAGAGATTTTTTCTCCGTTATCGGTTACAAGGGACTTGGGCATAGTATGACTGCAGATAATTCGTTCTTTAAATGTTTTAGTTACTGCCTCCGCAGTTTCACACAGTACTGTGTGAAATGATCAACCATCATACATAATGCTTATTACCTCAGAGGGAAAGTTAGAAGTTGATCAACAGCAACAAGTCAAGGAATATTCCTTCCCATTGTTCACCAGTAGCAGGATAAACCTGAATGGAGTTAGAGCCTCCAACATTACCCTTGTGTTGCATGCATTCACACCTCTTTACGTACCCAGAAATATCTGTTGCCATAAGAGGCCAAAAAATATTTCAATCTAGCTTGTTTCACAGAATGATCCATGTCAGGGTGAGCTACACCTGGTATATCATGAACTAACTTTAGGGCTACATTTACTAGTGACTTTGGAATAACTAAATGATGTACTCTTCGGCTAGGGGTACCAAGCTCAGCTACTTGGCACAACAAATTTTGGTGTATGATAAAGCCACTGACAGGAGCTGGTGGTTTCACAGAGTTCGATCTACCTTCATCAGGAATCGAATTACACCAGACCATGTTGGATCTGTTCCTTGAATATTTTTAACGTCCTCTGCACTAAATGGAGAATCGACTACTACTGTACCAATGTGACGAGACAAAGCATCTACGATCACCTTCGACTCGCCAAGCGAGTGTGCAAATGTGGAACCGAACTCTTGTATGATCACGGATCATTTTGCTAATTGTCCAGTAGGCTGTTTATTTTGGAACGAGGGAATTAGTGGAGCTTAATCTGTCAAGACATAGTTTGGGTACTGGTAGATATCTTGGAAAAGTTTTAAAGCCCACATAATAGCTAATGCTTCTTCCTCAGTCACAGAATAATTTCATTCAGCTTGGTTAAGACTCGACTAGCAAATGCAACTGGGTTATACTTGCCATCAGTCTTTTGCACTAGGAAGGCACCTATGCCAATGGCACTAAAATTTGTTGTTAGGTAGAAAGACTTTTTAAAATCAGGAAACTTTAATACATGAGCAGAAGACAGCTGACCTTTCAGTGTCTGGAATGCTCTTCCTTGATGGAAGGTCCAAGTGAAAGAAGCATCTTAAGCAATTCAGTTAATGGGACTGCCATAGAAAAAATGCAACAAAAGCTCTGTAGAAACCTGCTAAACCCACAAATGATGTTTTGGCTCAGCAGTTTATATGTACATGAAATTTTTTTACAGTACTTACTTTATTTTAGTTAGTCATAACCCCGCTAGGAGTGACTACGTGGCCAGTACACTTGATCTCTGAACTAAGGAACTGACATTTTGAGATCTTTGTCTTTAGATTGGCTTCTTCAGACTTATTAGGTACTAAATCTAGTCTCTTAAGATGCATTTCCACATCCGACATGACGAGTGTGTCATCTAGGTACACCATAATGACATTACTCATGAAGCTTCTAAAGATATTGGTTAGTACCTGACCAACCGGGCTGTGGTTCGTACGTCAGCTCGCGTACAGCCATCAGTAACAGCCTGGTTCGTCAGACCCTGATCCACCATGAGGCCTGGTCTCAGACCGGGCCGCGGGGGCGTTGACCCCCGAAACCCTCTCCAGGTAAACTCCAGGTAGCCTCGAAAATGTGATAGGGGAGGAGCGTAATCTAAATTTCATTTTGAGGAAATGATGACCTGTAGGGGGGGGGGGATGCTGTTAACTTTTGGCTGTCCTCTAGGAGAGGAACTTACCAAAAACCTCTGTCACAAGTCTATGATAGAGAAAACTTTACTATCCTCTATATTGTGTATTAATTCACTAAGAACAGGAAGTGAGAAACAATCTGGAATCGTTTTAGCCTTCATCCACCGGGGCGCCAAGAACCGTCTATTTTTTTGGATACTAAAATCACTGTTGCATTCCAGGGTGAACTGCTTTGTGTACTGACACTGTCATCGAACATCTGGCTGATTAATTCTTCTGCTGTAGTGACCTGTAGACCTTGTTCACTACCCGTATCCTGTTCGAGTAGAGGACGAGTTGTCGCTGGACCAGTGGGCCGGTGCTATTTCTTCCGGGAATAGTCTACCTTTCCCAAAAGTTGAAGAAAAAGATTTAACTCAAACTGACTTCCTAGGAGAAGTCACAAATTTTCTGCAAATATTAAAAAAAAAAATACATGAGCTATAGCACTACCAGGTGAGAAGATGGATTTACCATATTTAATATCACACTGTATTCCACTTGAGCCTGATACTAGACCTACTTACCTACCTGAGTACAGATTGACACATTCTCAAGTTACCATAGCAGAAAAGATGATCAACCAGAAGATACCGTCATCAATCATAGTAATTCACTCTGGGATATACCAGTGTGGGTGTGTGGTGCAGGTGTGGGTGTGTGGTGTAGGTGTGGGAGTGTGGTGCAGGTGTGGGTGTGTGGTGCAGGTGAGGGAGTGTGGTGCAGGTGTGGGTGTGTGGTGTAGGTGTGGGTGTGTGGTGCAGGTGTGGGTGTGTGGTGCAGGTGTGGGAGTGTGGTGCAGGTGTGGGTGTGTGGTGTAGGTGTGGGTGTGTGGTGCAGGTGTGGGTGTGTGGTGCAGGTGTGGGTGTGTGGTGCAGGTGTGGGTGTGTGGTGTAGGTGTGGGAGTGTGGTGCAGGTGTGGGTGTGTGGTGCAGGTGTGGGTGTGTGGTGCAGGTGTGGGTGTGTGGTGCAGGTGTGGGTGTGTGGTGCAGGTGTGGGTGTGTGGTGTAGGTGTGGGAGTGTGGTGCAGGTGTGGGTGTGTGGTGCAGGTGTGGGTGTGTGGTGCAGGTGTGGGTGTGTGGTGCAGGTGTGGGTGTGTGGTGCAGGTGTGGGTGTGTGGTGTAGGTGTGGGAGTGTGGTGCAGGTGTGGGTGTGTGGTGCAGGTGTGGGTGTGTGGTGCAGGTGTGGGTGTGTGGTGTAGGTGTGGGAGTGTGGTGCAGGTGTGGGTGTGTGGTGCAGGTGTGGGTGTGTGGTGCAGGTGTGGGTGTGTGGTGCAGGTGTGGGTGTGTGGTGCAGGTGTGGGTGTGTGGTGTAGGTGTGGGAGTGTGGTGCAGGTGTGGGTGTGTGGTGCAGGTGTGGGTGTGTGGTGCAGGTGTGGGTGTGTGGTGCAGGTGTGGGTGTGTGGTGCAGGTGTGGGTGTGTGGTGCAGGTGTGGGTGTGTGGTGTAGGTGTGGGAGTGTGGTGCAGGTGTGGGTGTGTGGTGCAGGTGTGGGTGTGTGGTGCAGGTGTGGGTGTGTGGTGCAGGTGTGGGTGTGTGGTGCAGGTGTGGGTGTGTGGTGCAGGTGTGGGAGTGTGGTGCAGGTGTGGGTGTGTGGTGCAGGTGTGGGTGTGTGGTGTAGGTGTGGGAGTGTGGTGCAGGTGTGGGTGTGTGGTGCAGGTGTGGGTGTGTGGTGCAGGTGTGGGTGTGTGGTGTAGGTGTGGGTGTGTGGTGCAGGTGTGGGTGTGTGGTGCAGGTGTGGGTGTGTGGTGCAGGTATGGGTGTCAATGTAAGTGTGGGCTTGGGGGTGTGACTATGCACTTGTCATTGATCGTGGCGGGTGCGGCGGCGGCGGCGGCGGCGGCAGCAGCAGCAGCAGCAGCAGCAGCGGGTGCGGCCATGAGCAGTGTTCCAGCCCACCATGACTTAGCTCCTGACTTCCTTTGTTCTGATGTTGCTGAGCGTCTCTTGTCTGCCCCACACTGCCCCTCACACTGCCCCACACACTGCCCCACACACTGCCCCACACACTGCCCCTCACACTGCCTCATACACTACCCCACACACTGCCTCACGCACTACCCCACACACTTCCCCACACACTGCCCCTCACACTGCCCCCTCACACTGCCTCACACACTGCCTCACACTGCCTCACACTGCCCCACACAACTTCCCCACACAACTTCCCCACACACTGCCCCTCACACTGCCCCCTCACACTGCCTCACACACTGCCTCACACACTGCCTCACACACTTGCCCACACACTGCCCCTCACACTGCCCCTCACACTGCCTCACACACTGCCTCACACACTGCCTCACACACTGCCTCACATACTGAATCACACTCTGCAACACACACTGCCTCACATACTGAATCACACTCTGCAACACACACACTGCCTCACACACTGCCTCACACACTGCCTAACACACTGCCCCACACACTTCCCCACACACTGCCCCTCACACTGCCTCACACACTGCCTCACACACTGCCTCACATACTGAATCACACTCTGCAACACACACACTGCCTCACACACTGTCTCACACATTCCCTCACACACTGCCTCACACACTGCCACACACTGCCTCTCACACTGCCTCACACGCTGCCTTACACACTGCCACACACACACACTGCCTCACACACTGGTCTGGTACTCTGGTACACACTGCCTCACACACTGGTCTAGTACTCTGGTACACACTGCCTCACACACTGGTTTGGTACTCTGGTACACACTGCTGTCCTGGGAGACAGTAATGGTGAAGCTGGAGATTTTGTCCAGGTAGTCGGGAATTATACGCAGGAAGGAATACATATAAATGACCTCATAGGGGACAGGAGCCGTAGTAGGGAAACAAGTGTAGTCAAAGATAAGATAAAACCAATATTGCAAACTAGAAATACCACAGGAAATAGCAAACAAGAGGACTCCACTAGCAATAGTGAGGATATATTACCAAAAACAACTGGTGGGAGCTCCATTGTTGGTGCTAGGGAGGATAGGAATAAGACAGGGAAACATGCACCAACAGGGAATACAGTCACAGAAACCCAAGGCAAACGGAAACCAAGCCTGTGCACATACTATGCACTTGGTATCTGCAGGTATGGGAAATCTGGAAAAACAGACGGGACGTGCAACTATGACCACCCTAGAAAATGCCATGCCCATATGACGACAGGAAAATGCAAACTCCCTTCCTGTAAGCTTTTTCACCCTGAAATGTGTACCTCTTCAGTACAGGAAAGACTGTGCTATAACTTAAATTGCCAGGCACACCATCTATAGGGGGCAAAAAGATACAAAACATCCAGGCCATGGGAAAACCTGGGTAGCCACAGCCACTCAAGAGGGAAAGGTCTTTTAGTGCCAGGAAGGAAAAAAAACTGGCAGGAAATGGCAGAAATCGTACACCAAATCCAGTCATTCCTGGAGTGGAACCACAGTCGATGGCCTCCACTCCAAACCAACAGATACAGATACTAATGCCGGAAAAAAATCCCCCCCCCCCCAGTACCAACAATACCACCAGTCCGATGACATTCTTCTTTGCAAATATACAGGGTCTAAAGCCAGCAACAAACAACAAAATACCTTTCATCCGTGGACTGCTTGCAGAGGCAAAGGCAATGTTCGCGGCTTTCACTGAGACCCACATAAAGGATCACTTGGACAACGAAATATGGATCCCAGGTTACAACCTATACAGATGTGACAGAGTGAACAGGCAAAAGGGGGGGGGGTTGGCCTGTACATTGCAGAGTCACTTGTTTGCACAGAACTGCTTAATGCCTCAAATGATGTAGTGGAAGTTTTAGCAGTAAAGGTCGAGAACCAAAACCTAGTCATTGTGGTAGTCTACAAGCCTCCGGATGCAACATCCCAGCAATTCCAGGAACAGCTGCTAAAAATTGACCACTGTCTGGAAAATCTTCCAGCTCCTGCACCCAACATTTTGCTCCTGGGGGATTTCAACTTAAGGCACCTAAAATGGAGGAATATAGCAAATAATATTGTTGCAGTAATAACACCAGGAGGCACCTCTGATGAAAACTCACACTCACACGAGCTTTTAAATCTCTGCACAAAATTCAATTTAAACCAGCAAATAATAGAGCCTACTAGACTGGAGAATACACTAGACCTCATCTTCACTAACAATGATGATCTGATAAGAAATGTCACCATATCAAAAACAATATACTCAGATCACTACATAATTGAGGTTAAGACATGTATGCGTGGAGCTCCAGACCGACATAATGAGACTAGTCACGAGGGAGCATTCACCAAATTCAACTTCAATAACAAAAACATAAAGTGGGACCAAGTAAACCAAGTCCTAACCGATATAAGCTGGGAAGATATACTAAGCAACACAGACCCCAACTTATGCCTAGAACAGATTAACTTGGTGGCACTCGATGTATGCACAAGGCTTATTCCTCTAAGAAAAAGGAGGAGTAGATGTAAAATAGAAAGAGACAGGCGCTCCCTTTACAGGCGACGGAAAAAAATAACAGAGCGGCTAAAAGAGGTCAATATATCTGAAATGCGTAGGGAGACACTGGTCAGAGAAATAGCATGCATCGAACTTAAGCTAAAGGAATCTTATAGGAGTCAGGAATCGCGGGAAGAACTAAAAGTCATAAATGAAATCGAAAGAAACCCAAAGTATTTCTTCTCCTATGCCAAATCAAAGTCGAGAACTACGTCCAGTATTGGGCCCCTACTTAAACAAGATGGGTCCTACACAGATGACAGCAAGGAAATGAGTGAGCTACTCAAGTCCCAATATGACTCAGTTTTTAGCAAGCCGCTAACCAGACTGAGAGTCGAAGATAAAAATTAATTTTTTATGAGAGAGCTGATGTTATCCTGACGCCAAATGACTTCGAACAGGCGATAAATGACATGCCCATGCACTCTGCCCCAGGGCCAGACTCATGGAACTCCGTGTTCATCAAGAACTGCAAGAAGCCCCTATCACGAGCCTGTTCCATCCTATGGAGAGGGAGCATGGACACGGGGGTCGTCCCACAGTTACTAAAAACAACAGACATAGCCCCACTCCACAAAGGGGGCAGTAAAGCAACAGCAAAGAACTACAGACCGATAGCACTAACATCCCATATCATAAAAATCTTTGAAAGGGTCCTAAGAAGCAAGATCACCACCCATCTAGAAACCCATCAGTTACACAACCCAGAACAACATGGGTTTAGAACAGGTCGCTCCTGTCTGTCTCAACTATTGGATCACTACGACAAGGTCCTAAATGCACTAGAAGATAAAAAGAATGCAGATGTAATATATACAGACTTTGCAAAAGCCTTCGACAAGTGTGACCATGGCGTAATAGCGCACAAAATGCGTGCTAAAGGAATAACAGGAAAAGTCGGTCGATGGATCTATAATTTCCTCACTAACAGAACACAGAGAGTAGTCGTCAACAGAGTAAAGTCCGAGGCAGCTACGGTGAAAAGCTCTGTTCCACAAGGCACAGTACTCGCTCCCATCTTGTTCCTCATCCTTATATCCGACATAGACAAGGATGTCAGCCACAGCACCGTGTCTTCCTTTGAAGATGACACCTGAATCTGCATGACAGTGTCTTCCACTGCAGACACTGCAAGGCTCCAGGCGGACATCAACCGAGTCTTTCAGTGGGCTGCAGAAAACAATATGAAGTTCAACGATGAGAAATTTCAATTACTCAGATATGGTAAACACGAGGAAATTAAATCTTCATCAGAGTATAAAACAAATTCTGGCCACAAAATAGAGCGAAACACCAACGTCAAAGACCTGGGAGTGATCATGTCGGAGGATCTCACCTTCAAGGACCATAACATTGTATCAATCGCATCTGCTAGAAAAATGACAGGATGGATGATGAGAACCTTCAAAACTAGGGAGGCCAAGCCCATGATGACACTCTTCAGGTCACTTGTTCTATCTAGGCTGGAATATTGCTGCACACTAACAGCACCTTTCAAGGCAGGTGAAATTGCTGACCTAGAAAATGTACAGAGAACCTTCACGGCGCACATAACGGAGATAAAACACCTCAATTACTGGGAGCGCTTGAGGTTCCTAAACCTGTATTCCCTGGAACGCAGGAGGGAGAGATACATGATTATATACACCTGGAAAATCCTAGAGGGACTAGTACCGAACTTGCACACGAAAATCACTCACTACGAAAGCAAAAGACTTGGCAGACGATGCAACATCCCCCCAATGAAAAGCAGGGGTGTCACTAGCATGTAAAGAGACCATACAATAAGTGTCAGGGGCCCGAGACTGTTCAACTGCCTCCCAGCATACATAAGGGGGATTACCAACAGACCCCTGGCAGTCTTCAAGCTGGCACTGGACAAGCACCTAAAGTCGGTTTCTGATCAGCCGGGCTGTGGCTCGTACGTTGGTTTGCGTGCAGCCAGCAGCAACAGCCTGGTTGATCAGGCTCTGATCCACCAGGAGGCCTGGTCACAGACCGGGCCGCTGGGGCGTTGACCCCCGGAACTCTCTCCAGGTAAACTCCAGGCCTCACACACTGGTCTGGTACTCTGGTACACACTGCCTTACTCACTGGTCTGGTACTCTGTTGCACACTGCCTCACACACTGGTCTGGTACTCTGGTACACACTGCCTCACACACTGCCACACACTGCCCACACACTTCCCCACACTCTGCCCTCACATTGCCTCACACACTGCTTCACACACTGCCACACACTGCCTCACACACTGCCTCACACACTGCCTCACAAACTGCTACACACTGCTTCACACACTGCCACACACACACTGCCACACAAACTGCCTCACACTGCCATGCACACTGCCTCTCACACTGCCACACACTGCCTCACACACTACCACACACTGCCTCACAAACTGCTACACACTGCTTCACACACTGCCACACACACACTGCCACACACACTGCCTCATACTGCTATGCACACTGCCTCTCACTCTGCCACACCCTGCCTCACACACTGCCACACACTGTCTCACACCCTGCCACGCACACTGCCTCACACATTGCCACACACTGCCTTACACACTGCCCCACACACTGCTTAAAAACAACTGCCCCACACACTGCCTCCACACTGCCCCACACACTGCCTCACATACTGCCCTACACACTGCTCCACACACACTGACTCACACGCTGCCACATACTGCCTCACACACTGCCTCACACACTGCCTCACACACTACCACACACTGCCTCACACACTGCCACACACTGCCTCACACACTGCATCAAACACTGCCACACACTGTCTCATACACTACCACACACTGCCTCAAACACTGCCTCACACTGCCTCACACACTACCACACACTGCCTCACACACTGCCTCACACTGCCTCACACACTGCCTCTCACACTGCCACACACTGTCTCATACACTACCACACATTGCCTCACACACTGCCTCTCACACTGCTTCTTACACTGCCTCTCTCATGCTGGAGAGCGATTTATTTGATTGTTAAGTTAGTCATTGCATCTTGAGCTTCTCAGTCTTTCCACTGTGTATATATCTGTCATTAATATTGTGAGTTACTACTGCAAACAATAGCTCACCAGCTGCTGCATGATACTGTTCTACCTACTGAACCATAGTGGAAGACTGGACGATACTCTGGTAGCTACTGAACCACAGTGGAAGACTGGACGATACTCTGGTAGCTACTGAACTATAGTGGAAGACTGGACGATACTCTGGTAGCTACTGAACCACAGTGGAAGACTGGACGATACTCTGGTAGCTACTGAACCACAGTGGAAGACTGGACGATACTCTGGTAGCTACTGAACCACAGTGGAAGACTGGACGATACTCTGGTAGCTACTGAACCACAGTGGAAGACTGGACGATACTCTGGTAGCTACTGAACCACAGTGGAAGACTGGACGATACTCTGGTAGCTACTGAACCACAGTGGAAGACTGGACGATACTCTGGTAGCTACTGAACCACAGTGGAAGACTGGACGATACTCTGGTAGCTACTGAACCACAGTGGAAGACTGGACGATACTCTGGTAGCTACTGAACAACAGTGGAAGACTGGACCATACTCTGGCAGCTACTGAACCACAGTGGAAGACTGGACGATACTCTGGTAGCTACTGAACCACAGTGGAAGACTGGACGATACTCTGGTAGCTACTGAACCACAGTGGAAGACTGGACGATACTCTGGTAGCTACTGAACAATAGTGGAAGACTGGACGATACTCTGGTAGCTACTGAACCACAGTGGAAGACTGGACGATACTCTGGTAGCTACTGAATCTCAGTGGAAGACTGGACCATACTCTGGTAGCTACTGAACCACAGTGGAAGACTGGACGATACTCTGGTAGCTACTGAACCACAGTGGAAGACTGGACGATACTCTGGTAGCTACTGAACCACAGTGGAAGACTAGACGATACTCTGGTAGCTACTGAACCACTGTGGAAGACTGGACGATACTCTGGTAGCTACTGAACCACAGTGGAAGACTGGACGATACTCTGGTAGCTACTGAACCACTGTGGAAGACTAGACGATACTCTGGTAGCTACTGAATCTCAGTGGAAGACTGGACGATACTCTGGTAGCTACTGAACCACAGTGGAAGACTAGACGATACTCTGGTAGCTACTGAACCACAGTGGAAGACTGGACGATACTCTGGTAGCTACTGAACCACAGTGGAAGACTGGACGATACTCTGGTAGCTACTGAACCACAGTGGAAGACTGGACGATACTCTGGTAGTTACTGAACCACAGTGGAAGACTGGACGATACTCTGGTAGCTACTGAACCACAGTGGAAGACTGGACGATACTCTGGTAGCTACTGAACCACAGTGGAAGACTGGACGATACTCTGGTAGCTACTGAACCACAGTGGAAGACTGGACGATACTCTGGTAGCTACTGAACCACAGTGGAAGACTGGACGATACTCTGGTAGCTACTGAACCACAGTGGAAGACTGGACGATACTCTGGCAGCTACTGAACCACAGTGGGAGACTGGACGATACTCTGGTAGCTACTGAACCACAATGGAAGACTGGACGATACTCTGGTAGTTACTGAGCCACAGTGGGAGACTGGACGATACTCTGGTAGCTACTGAGCCACAGTGGGAGACTGGACGATACTCTGGTAGCTACTGAACCACAGTGGGAGACTGGACGATACTCTGGTAGCTACTGAACCACAGTGGGAGAATTACCTGGAGTTTACCTGGAGAGAGTTTCGGGGGTCAATGCCCCCGCGGCCCGGTCTGTGACCAGGCCTCCTGGTGGATCAGCGCCTGATCAACCAGGCTGTTGCTGCTGGCTGCACGCAAACCAACGTACGAGCCACAGCCCGGCTGATCAGGAACTGACTTTAGGTGCTTGTCCAGTGCCAGCTTGAAGACTGCCAGGGGTCTGTTGGTAATCCCCCTTATGTGTGCTGGGAGGCAGTTGAACAGTCTCGGGCCCCTGACACTTATTGTATGGTCTCTTAACGTGCTAGTGACACCCCTGCTTTTCATTGGGGGGATGGTGCATCGTCTGCCAAGTCTTTTGCTTTCGTAGTGAGTGATTTTCGTGTGCAAGTTCGGTACTAGTCCCTCTAGGATTTTCCAGGTGTATATAATCATGTATCTCTCCCTCCTGCGTTCCAGGGAATACAGGTTTAGAAACCTCAAGCGCTCCCAGTAATTGAGGTGTTTTATCTCCGTTATGCGCGCCGTGAAAGTTCTCTGTACATTTTCTAGGTCGGCAATTTCACCTGCCTTGAAAGGTGCTGTTAGAGTGCAGCAATATTCCAGCCTAGATAGAACAAGTGACCTGAAGAGTGTCATCATGGGCTTGGCCTCCCTAGTTTTGAAGGTTCTCATTATCCATCCTGTCATTTTTCTAGCAGATGCGATTGATACAATGTTATGGTCCTTGAAGGTGAGATCCTCCGACATAATCACTCCCAGGTCTTTGACGTTGGTGTTTCGCTCTATTTTGTGGCCAGAATTTGTTTTGTACTCTGATGAAGATTTAATTTCCTCATCAGAGTACAAAACAAATGGACGATACTCTGGTAGGTACTGAACAACAGTGGAAGACTGGACGATACTCTGGTAGCTACTGAACCATAGTGGAAGACTGGACGATACTCTGGTAGCTACTGAACCAGAGTTGGAGACTGGACGATACTCTGGTAGCTACTGAACCACAGTGGGAGACTGGACGATTCTCTGGTAGCTACTGAACCACAGTGGGAGACTGGACGATACTCTGGTAGCTACTGAACCACAGTGGAAGACTGGACGATACTCTGGTAGCTACTGAACCACAGTGAGAGACTTGACGATACTCTGGTCGCTACTGAACTACAGTGGAGGACTGGACGATACTCTGGGAGCTACTGAACAACAGTGGGAGACTGGACGATACTCTGGTAGCTACTGAACCTCAGTGGAAGACTGGACGAATCTCTGGTAGCTATTGAACCACAGTGGAAGACTGGACGATACTCTGGTAGCTACTGAACCACAGTGGAAGACTGGACGATACTCTGGTAGCTTCTGAACCACAGTGAGAGACTGGACGATACTCTGGTAGCTACTGAACCACAGTGGAAGACTGGACGATACTCTGGTAGCTACTGAACCACAGTGGGAGACTGGACGATACTCTGGTAGCTACTGAACCACAGTGGAAGACTCGACGATACTCTGGTAGCTACTGAACCACAGTGGAAGACTGGACGATACTCTTTTAGCTACTGAACCACAGTGGGAGACTGGACGATACTCTGCTAGCTACTGAACGACAGTGGAAGACTAGACGATACTCTGGTAGCTACTGAACCACAGTGGGAGACTGGACGATACTCTGGTAGCTACTGAACCACAGTGGAAGACTGGACGTTACTCTGGTAGCTTCTGAACCACAGTGGAAGACTGGACGATACTCTGGCAGCTACTGAACAACAGTGGAAGACTGGACGATACTCTGGTAGCTACTGAACCACAGTGGAAGACTGGACGATACTCTGGTATCTACTGAACCACAGTGGAAGACTGGACGATACTCTGGTAGCTACTGAACCACTGTGGAAGACTGGACGATACTCTGGTAGCTACTGAACCACAGTGGAAGACTGGACGATACTCTGGTAGCTACTGAACCACTGTGGAAGACTAGACGATACTCTGGTAGCTACTGAATCTCAGTGGAAGACTGGACGATACTCTGGTAGCTACTGAACCACAATGGAAGACTAGACGATACTCTGGTAGCTACTGAACCACAGTGGAAGACTGGACGATACTCTGGTAGCTACTGAACCACTGTGGAAGACTAGACGATACTCTGGTAGCTACTGAATCTCAGTGGAAGACTGGACGATACTCTGGTAGCTACTGAATCTCAGTGGAAGACTGGACGATACTCTGGTAGCTACTGAACCACAGTGGAAGACTAGACGATACTCTGGTAGCTACTGAACCACAGTGGAAGACTAGACGATACACTGGTAGCTACTGAATCTCAGTGGAAGACTGGACGATACTCTGGTAGCTACTGAACCACAGTGGAAGACTAGACGATAATCTGGTAGCTACTGAACCACAGTGGAAGACTGGACGATACTCTGGTAGCTACTGAACCACAGTGGAAGAATGGACGATACTCTGGTAGCTACTGAACCACAGTGGAAGACTAGACGATAATCTGGTAGCTACTGAACCACAGTGGAAGACTGGACGATACTCTGGTAGCTACTGAATCACAGTGGAAGACTAGACGATACTCTGGTAGCTACTGAACCACAGTGGAAGACTAGACGATACTCTGGTAGCTATTGAACCACAGTAGAAGACTGGACGATACTCTGGTAGCTACTGAACCACAGTGGAAGACTGGACGATACTCTGGTAGCTACTGAACCACAGTGGAAGACTGGACGATACTCTGGTAGCTACTGAACCACAGTGGAAGACTGGAC
Source organism: Cherax quadricarinatus (assembly GCF_038502225.1). Taxonomy (NCBI): domain Eukaryota; kingdom Metazoa; phylum Arthropoda; class Malacostraca; order Decapoda; family Parastacidae; genus Cherax; species Cherax quadricarinatus. Next base: position 44,311,937 of record NC_091310.1, on the reverse strand, counting down.
GATACTCTGGTAGCTACTGAACCACCTTGGAAGACTAGACGATACTTTCATTGACAAACTGAAGTCTCCAAAGTCAGGCTGGAGACACGAGGATATTATATATTTTCAAGCTTATAATGACTACATTGTTGTGTTCTAATGTTTGTATGTTGTTATACCATGGCATCCAAATTTCTATCATCCCCTCTTTCTCTCTCTCTCTCTCTGTCTCTCTCTCTCTGTCTGTCTCTTTCTCTCTCTCTCTCTCTCTCTCTGTCTCTCTCTCTCTCTCTGTCTCTCTCTCTCTCTCTGTCTGTCTCTCTCTCTCTCTCTCTGTCTCTCTCTCTTTATATATATATATATATATATATATATATATACATATATATATATATATATATATATATATATATATATATATATATATATATGTATATATATATATATATATTTATATATATATATATATATATATATATATATATATATATATATATATATATATATATATATATATATATATATATATATATATATATATATATGTATATATATATATATATATATATATATATATATATATATATATATATATATGTATGTATGTATATATACATATATATATGTATATTTATATATATATTTATATATTTATATATATATATATATATATATATATATATATATATATATATATATATATATATATATATACATATATATATATTATTTCTCTTGCACACATTATTGTAGCCACCATTATCTCAAAGCAGTGTATCCACCATTGACTTAGATGTCTTTATAAAATTATAATCGATTTCTCCTGTGTATGAGATAGGCTATCCTGAGAGGTAGTAAATCCCAGGTGACAGTAACTCCAGTTCTGCTAGAACCAAACTTTTGAAGGTACTGTAATTGCTAAATTCTTGCTGGAATACTTGATATCCTCACTGTCCTACCGATGTCTTCCAGCTCTGACTGACAGACTTCGACACCTTGTATGAGCACCATTCTGCGTGATGGAATATAACAGGAAAACAGAGCAAGCTTTTGTTCCCACAGCGTAACTGTTATTATACAACAATGTAGCAGCACGCTGACGATGTATACGATGTTGGTAAATAAAGTAAAAGAATGGCGTAAGATCCCACTAGTTAGTTCTGGCGTCGTCTAGTACTGATACACATCTCACACAAGTGTTAGACACCTGCAACGAAACACGCAACACCTGGAAGTTGGGGGTGGGGGAGTTAGAGCACCTCACGGAACTTGAAGTAGCTGACAAAATTAGAGCTCCTCAGGGAACTTTAAGTAGCTGTCGAGGTTAGAGCGCCTAACGGAACTTAAAGTAACTTTAGGACTTAGAGCACTCGGAGACCATGAAGTTTACTCATTTACAACTGTATTGCCAAAACCAGAACTTTCTTATATCCTTCTAAATCTAAATTTGTCCATCTAGAAGCTATTGCTGCGGTGACTGCTCTGGTTAGATGCTCTCAGACAGTTATATTTCCTTGATCTGATCCTATTTTTATTATTTATATACTTCAATCGTATCTCTCCCCTCGATTCTACGCCTTTCTACAGAGTACAAATTCGGTGCCTTATGCCTGTCTTCGAAGTTTAGTTTAATGTTTATTATGCACCCCAGACCCATCCTGTGGGCGGTAGTCAAAAGATTACAGAGGTACGTAATGGGTCCAGGGACTGGAACCCAAAGTTTTGATAGCACATAAATTACTGAGAACGGTTGAAGTCACTTGATTTGTACTCCCTGGAACACAGGCAAGGAAGATACATGATTATATGCACCTGGAAAATCCTAGAGGACTTCTCCCAATCTGCACACGAACATCATTCCCTAAGAAAGACTGGCTACCTTCAAGAACCCGCTGGACAAGCACCTAAAGTCAGTTCCTAACGAGCTGGGAGCGTTGATCCCCAACCCCCCCCCCCCTCCAAGTATACTCTAGGTATTCCCAGGAACCTGAAGGCAGCATCAGTTCCTTGTATCAAGAGTCCTTATCCTGCATCAAGGCACAGCCATGAAGGATACAGAAGTATCCGCCTTGGACACAGGTGTAACTACATGTATTTCTGTAGCTGAGTGATCCGAGAAAGGCATCCCCGTATTCCATAATCTCAGTCCACTGTACCTTAATGCACGTGACTGGAAGAGTGCATAGTTCTGCTTAAGCTGATGATGCAGTCAAATATTTGCGTTGAAGCTTTGAAGGACATCAGACGAGACTTTCACATGTCCAGTTTTCTTCAATTAAAAGGGTAATTTAGGACATACATAGTCAGAATCTAATTCAAACATTTCGAACTAACAAAAGAGAGCAGTATCCTAAAATACACCAGTTCACTAAACTTGAAGCTGTTCAGAAGTTGTATTAATCAATGCATCAACATGGAAGGTTGATGACAATCAGTTGTGACATTCAGAAATTATCGCATGAGAAGGAATATTTATTTTTTTCCAGTTTCTTCCAGAAAAATCAAACTGGAACCTACACATGCCAAAATCAATCCAAGCATTTCTCTAAGTAACATTTTTCAGTTTTTAAAAAAATACAGTAAGTTAGGTACATATAAGCCTAGTGTATATAACATACAACTTTTTACCAGTGGTCTTGAGGTCACACTGATGTTATAAATACATCAAGGAATATTTAGTTGATTTAATCTGGAATAACCAAATAAAGTCAAACATTGTGACTTATTTCTGGTCAGAAGAGACAATCTTCAGTTATTTCACAGGTGTCCTAGAATTTAACCCCGCCAAATGCAAAGTCATGAAGATCGAAGGAGGGCAAAGAAGACCGCAGACAGAGTATAGGCTAGGAGGCCAAAGGCTGCAAACCTCACTCAAGGAGAAAGACCTAGGAGTGAGTATAATACCGAGTACATCGCCAGAAGCACACATTAACCAGATAACTGCTGCGGCATATGGGCGCTTGGCAAACCTGAGAATAGCGTTCCGGTACCTCAGTAAGGAATCGTTCAAGACTTTATACACTGTGTACGTCAGGCCCATACTGGAGAACGCAGCACCAGTCTGAAACCCGCATCTGGTCAAACACGTCAAGAAATTAGAGAAAGTGCAAAGGTTTGCAACAAGGCTAGTTCCAGAGCTAAGGGGAATGTCGGGAAATCGGTCTGACAACACTGGAGGACAGGAGGGTCAGGGGAGACATGATAACGACATACAAAATACTGCGTGGAATAGACAAGGTGGACAGAGACAGGATGTTCCAGAGAGGGGACACAGAAACAAGGGGTCACAATTGGAAGTTGAAGACTCAGATGAGTCAAAGGGATGTTAGGAAGTTTTTTCAGTTATAGAGTTGTTAGGAAGTGGAATAGTCTGGCAAGCGATGTAGTGGAGGCAGGAACTATACATAGTTTTAAGACAAGGTATGATAAAGCTCATGGAGCAGGGGGAGAGAAGACCTGGTAGCGGTCGGTGAAGAGGCGGGGCCAGGAGCTGAGTCTCGACCCCTGCAACCACAATTAGGTGAGTACAATTAGGTGAGTGCAACCTGACATCAAGAGTTTGTTTCCTTTGAGGAAAACACATAAACACCAGAAGTTTAAAGCCGACCTGATGATGCATTTTCCAGTTACTGCACAAATTCCAACAAAATATGCACCTACACAGCCTAAACCCACGAAATCTTCCATACGACGCATCAACCACTAAAGATTGATGCCGTTCACAATTGTTATATTTTAATCGGAAAAAAATGTGATAAACCCGTAGGGGTCATATAGCGCCTGTTCAATGGGAGGCATTTAAATTTCACTTTATTTTACACATAAAGAACACACTTGTGTCACACTCCACCGTCGTGGAATCTGGAAGCTCCGCTACAGAGGATTTTGGAAGTTATCCAGACCATTCCAGGATGCTGAGAATGACTTCAGTAACTCTTGTTTCAAGAATCTGGTCCTCGTTACCGTACACAAGCTTTGAAAATATGAAGGCGATTGGACAAGGCACTCTCGAGTTTTGAGCAATATAAAATCGAAAAGCTGGAGGAAGAAAAAAAAAGAAAGAAAAAAGTAAAAAACAGTTTGACAGTCTCTTAAAAGTTCTCCTTCGGGATTACCTAAATATATTACCTACTTTGTTTCACTCATACGGTACATTCTCGCACATTCTCGCACAATCTCGCACATTCTCGCACATTCTCGCACATTCTCGCAAATTCCTCGAGTCTACCTGCAGTCGATTTGGGGAAATCACTTTCCCTGAGGCCCGGTCCCAAACCAGGCTCCTTGCCTGATCGACGAGGCTGTTGGTGCACATGATCCAACATTTGTACCACGGTATGGCTCATCAGGAACTGATTTAAGGAACTTATTAAATAACTTCTTAAAGAAAACTAGAAATTTGTTGGTAATTTTCCTTATAGATAAAGAAAACGTGTTCAAGAATTTTGGTCCCCTTCCATGTATTGAGTCTCTCTTAAGTATGCTTATTGTACGGTACAAAAACATGGGTACAATTTGTACCCATGTTTTTGATTTTGCATCGTCTGCCAGACACTTAGTTTATGTATGGAGTGATTGCAGTGTACAGAATTTTCCAGGTATAGACCGTGACACTCTTGTAGTTCAGATGCTTGACTGAAGTTATACTAATAATAATATCTTTATTTCTACAAGTACATGTACAAGGTATACAAGTGTAGCTGACATCAAGGACGTACTACTGTAAAGAAAGCTGCTTGTTATGCTGAGCATTTCGGGCAATTTAGGTAAATTTTGTCCACAGGATGCGACCCACACCAGTCGACTAACACCCAGGTACCCATTTAAATGATGGGTGAACAGAGACAACAGGTTATATGGAAACATGCCCAATGTTTTCACCCTTGCCGGGAATCGAACCATGGACCCTCATCGCGTGAAGCAAGAGTTTTGCCTACCTGGCCACGGGCCACGGGCCACGGGCCAAGTTCTCTGTACATTTTCCACTTGTGCAATTTTTCCTACCTTGAAGGGATCCATTAACTTACATCAGTACTCCAGCCTAGAAAGAACTAGTGACCTGACAAGTGTCGTCATATCGTCATACACTTGGCGTCTCTGGCTGAAAATGTTTTAGTTATCAAACCTATTATTTTCTTGCTGGTGCAATAATAATATGGATGTGTGAGAGTTCTGACATTATCACTCCCAAGTCACTTAACTGTTTCGAGATTGTCTTGTACTCTGTTTCAGTCCCTAATTTCTCATTTTCTTTTTTTACAGCGTAGGAACTTAACTTTGTCCTCATTGAACACTATACTTCAGATGTTATCGTCTCGTTGTTGTTCAGATTTAACATTGGTTCTTTTTCGTCGGCTACCTCACTGCCATGGGAAGGGATAAGAAAATAAGAAACATCAGCGCCAGATATGAAGGAAAGATTGTGACAAAACAAAACACGCTTGAAGAATGTTAAGATAGTAACACCTAGAAGGTTGACTGTCATAGTCACCCCTCACCCTCTTAGAAACGGGTCTCCTGGCAGCAAGACTGGAGTCACTGCTACACGGGTCTCCTGGCAGCAGGACTGGAGTCACTGCTACACGGGTCTCCTGGCAGCAGGACTGGAGTCACTGCTACACGGGTCTCCTGGCAGCAGGACTGGAGTCACTGCTACACGGGTCTCCTGGCAGCAGGACTGGAGTCACTGCTACACGGGTCTCCTGGCAGCAGGACTGGAGTCACTGCTACACGGGTCTCCTGGCAGCAGGACTGGAGTCACTGCTACACGGGTCTCCTGGCAGCAGGACTGGAGTCACTGCTGCATGGGTCTCCTGGCAGCAGGACTGGAGTCACTGCTACACGGGTCTCCTGGCAGCAGGACTGGAGTCACTGCTACACGGGTCTCCTGGCAGCAGGACTGGAGTCACTGCTACACGGGTCTCCTGGCAGCAGGACTGGAGTCACTGCTACACGGGTCTCCTGGCAGCAGGACTGGAGTCACTGTTACACGGGTCTCCTGGCAGCAGGACTGGAGTCACTGCTACACGGGTCTCCTGGCAGCCGGACTGGAGTCACTGCTGCATGGGTCTCCTGGCAGCAGAACTGGAGTCACTGCTACACGGGTCTCCTAGCAGTAGGACTAGAGTCACTGCTATACGGGTCTCCTGGGAGCAGGACTGGAGTCACTGCTACACGGGTCTCCTGGCAGCAGGACTGGAGTCACTGCTACACGGGTCTCCTGGCAGCAGGACTGGAGTCACTGCTACACGGGTCTCCTGGCAGCAGGACTGGAGTCACTGCTACACGGGTCTCCTGGCAGCAGGACTGGAGTCACTGCTACACGGGTCTCCTGGCAGCAGGACTGGAGTCACTGCTACACGGGTCTCCTGGTAGCAGGACTGGAGTCACTGCTACACGGGTCTCCTGGTAGCAGGACTGGAGTCACTGCTACACGGGTCTCCTGGCAGCAGGACTGGAGTCACTGCTACACGGGTCTCCTGGCAGCAGGACTGGAGTCACTGCTACACGGGTCTCCTGGCAGCAGGACTGGAGTCACTGCTACACGGGTCTCCTGGTAGCAGGACTGGAGTCACTGCTACTCTGACATCTCACACATACAGTTAGTAGGAACGCTGCGGACATCTTGCTAAAAATAATTCTGTAAGTCACAAAGTTGATCAAGTCCAAATCAAGGAGAGAAAATAAATAAAGGAACGTATAATGGAAACAGAGTGAACACGCGAGGTGGATCCACTAGTTATAACAAGCAATTAGAGGCAACCAGTAATACACATTAAATCCTGACACTCACTGGTGATTACGATGTATTTGCATGTAACAAAGTAATTATCACCACTGCTGATACTATTTTCAGTCGCCTTTTGTTCTTGCTTCTACATTACTGCTAAATCACACTCTTTACTCTCAAGATTCCTATCCACAGCTTTTTAATGAACATTTTTGTTTCTCCTTATAAGAAGAATATAAGATTTCGTTCGGATTTTTAACCCCGGAGGGTTAGCCACCCAGGATAACCCAAGAAAGTCAGTGCGTCATCAAGGACTGTCTAACTTATTTCCATTGGGGTCCTTAATCTTGTCCCCCAGGATGCGACCCACACCAGTCGACTAACACCCAGGTACCTATTTGCTGCTAGGTGAACAGGACAACAGGTGTAAGGAAACGTGTCGAAATGTTTCCACCCGCCGGGAATCGAACCCGGGCCCTCCGTGTGTGAAGCGGGAGCTTTAGCCACCAGGCCACCGGGCCTGGTAACTGGAGACTTTCTAGTCGTCTCATTGACAGAAGCAGAGTTGAGTTCTGTCGAGAGTTCTGTCAGTGTTGTTGCTGTTATTAACTGTTCTGTTCGTTTCATCGGAAAATTCTTTATTGTCTCAATTGATTTTGTTGTCGGACAGCCTTGCAGGACGGGTTTGTTATAGCCACAAATTAATTTGCTTCTCTCTTCAAGAGTTTCTTTATGTTTGAAGAAGTTTCTTGAATGGGTTGATCATTATGCCTAATATTACCCATCCAGCTTTGGCACACCCGATTATAAATGCTAGAGCTATAATTCAGTAATTTTTAAGGTCTAGAATTAGTTTGTTCGAAATGTTTTCCATTACAATGGGCTTACCATAGACTGCGCAATGCAATGTTTTCATAGGGCTGTAGACAACCTGGAACCATACACACTGCAAAAAATATCCAATGTAACCTTAATGTTTTCTAATGAATATCCAATGTAACCTTAATGTTTTCTAATGAAGTAAATATCTTTATCATTTATACCTGATCCTGTTTCCAGCTCTCCTTCCCGGCCACCAAGACAGAGTGTGTTTACAGTCGCCACGGTACTTTCGCTGTGTCTACTTCGTAAACAATAGAATACAATCAAAGTGAGAATTAATCTGAACTTACAAGAATAAATCTATAACAACGTTTGATCTAGTTATGGACCTTTGTTAAGCCACGGTTAAGCGAGAAAATGCAGAGAAGGCCAAAAGACAGGACAAGAGGGAGAATGATGAAAGGAGTCGAAGAATTAGACACATGTGCAACAATTGGGTATCTTTATTATGTAGACGTTTCGCCCAGTGACTTATCAATACAATGCAGGAACAACAACAGAAGATAAGAGATAGAGGATGAGGTACTCGGTCCTTCAACATCAACTTCTTGAATCTTCTGTTTTTGTCTCAGTATTTCATTGATAGCCTGGAGAGGGTTTCGGGGGTCAACGCCCCCGCGGCCCGGTCTGAGACCAGACCTCATGGTGGATCAGGGTCTGATCAACCAGGCTCTTACTTGACTCACGAAATCGTAATGACACGATTGCAAACAAACCATACCACGGGTGGGGTTTGAACTCGCGGTCACAGTGTGGTGCCTCTGCTAACCTTCCTATGGTGTAGAAATATACCTAGCTGGACGAATCTTATTGAAGCTAGTTGGCCCAGTGGGTAACGCGACGGTCTGGAATTTTGAGACTCTCTGACCGCGGGTTCAAACCCCACCCGTGGTATGGTTTTTTCAGGCTGTTACTGCTGGCTGCAAGCAAGCTGACGTACGAACCACAGCCCGGTTGATCAGGTACTGACTTTAGTTGCCTGTCCAGTGTCTTCTTGAAGACAGCCTGAGGTCTATTGGTAATCCCCCTTATGTATGCTGGGAGGCAATTGAACAGTCTTGGGCACCGGACACTTATTGTGTTGTCTCTCAGTGTACTCGTGGCACCCCTGCTTTTCATCGGGAGAATGTTGCATCTCCTGCCGAGTCTTTTGCTTTCACATATAGTGATTTTCGTGTGCAGGTTTGGTACCAATTCCTCCAGGACCTTCCAAGTGTATATTATCATGTATCTCTCTCGCCTGCGTTCGAGGGAATACAGATCAAGGACCTTCAACCGTTCCCAGTAGTTTAGGTGCCTTATCGCACTTAAGTGTGCCGTGAAAGTTCTTTGTACACTCTCCAGGTCAGCAATGTCGTCAGCCTTGAAGGGCGCAGTTAGTGTACAGCAGTATTCCAGCCTAGAGAACACAAGCGATTTGAAGAGAATCATCATGGGCTTGGCGTACCTAGTTTTGAAGGTTCTCATTACCCATCCTATCATTTTCCTAGCGGATGAGGTAGATACATTGTTGTGGTCTTTGAAGGCGAGATGCTCTGACATTATCACTCCCAGGTCCTTCACATTACTTTTCCGCTCTATTGTATGGTTAGAATTTGTGGTATACCCTGACACAATTTTAATTTCTTCAAGTTTGCCATATCTGAGTAGCTGAAATTTCTCCTCGTTGAACTTCATATTGTTTTGAGTGGCCCATTCGAAGATTTGGTTGATGTCCGTTTGGAGTCTCGCAGTGTCTTCGATGGAAGTCACTGCCATGGTAATCCGGGTGTCATCCGCAAAGGAAGACACGGAGCTATGACTTACATCTCTATGTCAGAAATGAGGATGAGGAATAGAATGGGAGCAAGTACTGTGCCTTGTGGAACAGAGCTTTTTACCATGGCTGTCTGGGACTTTACTCTGTTTACTATTACTCTTTGTGTTCTATTTGTCAGGAAGTTGTAGATCCATCTACCAACTTTTCCCGTTATTCCTTTATCCCGCATTTTGTGTGCTAGCACACCATGGTCACAATTGTCGAAAGCTTTTGCAAAGTCTGTGTATATTACATCTGTATCTTGTTTATCCTCTACAGCATCCAGGACCTTGTCATAGTGGTCCAGTAGCTGGGACAGGCAGGAGCTACCTGCTCTAAACCCGTGTTGCCCTGGGTTGTGTAAATGATGGGTATCTAGGTGGTTGGCTATCTTGCTTCTTAGAACCCTCTCAAAGATTTTTATGATGTGGGATGTTAGTGCTATCGGTCTGTAGTAAAGCCACAGTTGTTGCACGTGTTTAATTCTTCAACTTTTCTGTATTATATATCATTTATGTTAAAGGTGTTGCAGTGGTAATAGTAACAGTACCTGCAGAAACAGTAGTAGTATATGTAACAGCAGTAGTAGTGGCAGTAGTAAAGCAGTAGTAGTAGTAATTGTTGTTGATGTTGTTGTAGTAGAAACAGAACAGTAACAGCTGTATAATCAAATTAAGTGTTAAACCCATAATGGTCACACAGCGCTCTAAACAAGAATGTCTCAACCCGAAGAAAATTTTGATCTGTAAAGCATAAAGACCCTGACGTTCCATCTCACAGAGTATCCATGTCTCTTCCTAACAGTAGTAGTAGTAGCAGTAATAGTAGTAGTAGTAGCAGTAGTAATAGTAGTAACAGTAGTAGTAGTAGTAGTAGTAGCAGTAGTAGTAGTAGTAGTAGTAGTAGTAGTAGTAGTAGTAGTAGTAGTAGTAGTAGTAGTAGTAGTAGTAGTGGTGGTAGTAGTAGTAGTAGTAGCGGTAGTAGTACAAAAGAGCAAAGAAGAGAAATACCGTAACAGAGTTACTAATCCTCGCCATGCAGGATTAGTGAATTCATTAATGAGAATAAATTACATCTGAAGATGGTGGAGATCAGAGTATGTCAACACACTTAACACCTGTCCCCAGGTGTTAAGTGTGTTCCCTAGAAATGGGAAGTACAATGCTTGCACTTTAAAGGAGTGGTTTGGGATATTGGCAGTTTGGAGGGATATGTTGCATATCTTTATTCGTATATGCTTCTAAACTGTTGTGTTCTGAGCACCTCTGCAAAAACAGTGATAATGTGTGAGTGTGGTGAAAGTGTTGAATGATGATGAAAGTATTTTCTTTTTGGGGATTTTCTTTCTTTTTGGGTCACCCTGCCTCGGTGGGAGACGGCCGAATTATTGTTATATATATATATATATATATATATATATATATATATATATATATATATATATATATATATATATATATATATATATAAGTAAATGCTAGAGTGTTCGGGAGAGGGGTGAGATTAAATTATGGGGAATCAAATTCAAAATGGGAATTGACACAGTTACTTTTTGCTGATGATACTGTGCTTATGGGAGATTCTAAAGAAAAATTGCAAAGGTTAGTGGATGAGTTTGAGAATGTGTGTAAAGGTAGAAAGTTGAAAGTGAACTTAGAAAAGAGTAAGGTGATGAGGGTGTCAAATGATTTAGATAAAGAAAAATTGGATATCAAATTGGGGAGGAGGAGTATGGAAGAAGTGAATGTTTTCAGATACTTGGGAGTTGACGTGTCGGCGGATGGATTTATGAAGGATGAGGTTAATCATAGAATTGATGAGGAAAAAAAGGTGAGTGGTGCGTTGAGGTATATGTGGAGTCAAAAAACGTTATCTATGGAGGCAAAGAAGGGAATGTATTAAAGTATAGTAGTACCAACACTCTTATATGGATGTGAAGCTTGGGTGGTAAATGCAGCAGCGAGGAGACGGTTGGAGGCAGTGGAGATGTCCTGTCTAAGGGCAATGTGTGGTGTAAATATTATGCAGAAAATTCGGAGTGTGGAAATTAGGAGAAGGTGTGGAGTTAATAAAAGTATTAGTCAGAGGGCAGAAGAGGGGTTGTTGAGGTGGTTTGGTCATTTAGAGAGAATGGATCAAAGTAGAATGACATGGAAAGCATATAAATCTATAAGGGAAGGAAGGAGGGGTAGGGGTCGTCCTCGAAAGGGTTGGAAAGAGAGGGTAAAGGAGGTTTTGTGGGCGAGGGGCTTGGACTTCCAGCAAGAGTGCATGAGCGTGTTGCATAGGAGTGAATGGAGACGAATGATACTTGGGACCTGACGATCTGTTGGAGTGTGAGCAGGGTAATATTTAGTGAAGGGATTCAGGGAAACCGGTTATTTTCATATAGTCGGACTTGAGTCCTGGAAATGGGAAGTACAATGCCTGCACTTTAAAGGAGGGGTTTGGGATATTGGCAGTTTGGAGGGATATGTTGTGTATCTTTATACGTATATGCTTCTAAACTGTTGTATTCTGAGCACCTCTGCAAAAGCAGTGATAATGTGTGAGTGTGGTGAAAGTATTGAATGATGATGAAAGTATTTTCTTTTTTGGGGATTTTCTTTCTTTTTTGGGTCACCCTGCCTCGGTGGGAGACGGCCGACTTGTTAAAAAATATGTATATATATATATATATATATATATATATATATATATATATATATATATATATATATATATATATATATATATATATATATATATATATATATATATATATATATATATATATATGTCGTGCCGAATATGTAAAACTGGTCAATTAGCAAGAACTCATTTAAAATTAAGTCCTTTCTGAAATTTTCTCTTATACGTTTAAAGATATATTTTTTTCATCAATGTTGATGCAAAAATTTATAATTTTGCACCAAAAGAATATTAGAAAACTTACCTAACCTTATTATAACAAGAACAATTTTTTTTAGCCTAACCCAATTAAATATATTTTAGATTTGTTTACAATAATTTAATACTAAACAAACACAGTGAAACATATTTTTTTCGTTAGGTTCAGAATGATTTTGGCGAAATTATTGCATACGCAAATTTTCGCTTGTCTTATATGGCAAGATGAGCATTGCTATTTAAGCCAAGATCGCAAGTTCTGCCTATTCGGCACGACATATATATATATATATATTTTTTTTTTTTATTATCACACTTGCCGATTCCCACCAAGGCAGGGTGGCCCGAAAAAGAAAAACTTTCACCATCATTCACTCCATCACTGTCTTGCCAGAAGGGTGCTTTACACTACAGTTTTTAAACTGCAACATTAACACCCCTCCTTCAGAGTGCAGGCACTGTACTTCCCATCTCCAGGACTCAAGTCCGGCCTGCCGGTTTCCCTGAATCCCTTCATAAATGTTACTTTGCTCACACTCCAACAGCACGTCAAGTATTAAAAACCATTTGTCTCCATTCACTCCTATCAAACACGCTCACGCATGCCTGCTGGAAGTCCAAGCCCCTCGCACACAAAACCTCCTTTACCCCCTCCCTCCAACCCTTCCTAGGCCGACCCCTACCCCGCCTTCCTTCCACTACAGACTGATACACTCTTGAAGTCATTCTGTTTCGCTCCATTCTCTCTACATGTCCGAACCACCTCAACAACCCTTCCTCAGCCCTCTGGACAACAGTTTTGGTAATCCCGCACCTCCTCCTAACTTCCAAACTACGAATTCTCTGCATTATATTCACACCACACATTGCCCTCAGACATGACATCTCCACTGCCTCCAGCCTTCTCCTCGCTGCAACATTCATCACCCACGCTTCACACCCATATAAGAGCGTTGGTAAAACTATACTCTCATACATTCCCCTCTTTGCCTCCAAGGACAAAGTTCTTTGTCTCCACAGACTCCTAAGTGCACCACTCACTCTTTTTCCCTCATCAATTCTATGATTCACCTCATCTTTCATAGACCCATCCGCTGACACGTCCACTCCCAAATATCTGAATACGTTCACCTCCTCCATACTCTCTCCCTCCAATCTGATATTCAATCTTTCATCACCTAATCTTTTTGTTATCCTCATAACCTTACTCTTTCCTGTATTCACCTTTAATTTTCTTCTTTTGCACACCCTACCAAATTCATCCACCAATCTCTGCAACTTCTCTTCAGAATCTCCCAAGAGCACAGTGTCATCAGCAAAGAGCAGCTGTGACAACTCCCATTTTGTGTGTGATTCTTTATCTTTTAACTCCACGCCTCTTGCCAAGACCCTCGCATTTACTTCTCTTACAACCCCATCTATAAATATATTAAACAACCACGGTGACATCACACATCCTTGTCTAAGGCCTACCTTTACTGGGAAAAAATTTCCCTCTTTCCTACATACTCTAACTTGAGCCTCACTATCCTCGTAAAAACTCTTCACTGCTTTCAGTAACCTACCTCCTACACCATACACTTGCAACATCTGCCACATTGCCCCCCTATCCACCCTGTCATATGCCTTTTCCAAATCCATAAATGCCACAAAGACCTCTTTAGCCTTATCTAAATACTGTTCACTTATATGTTTCACTGTAAACACCTGGTCCACACACCCCCTACCTTTCCTAAAGCCTCCTTGTTCATCTGCTATCCTATTCTCCGTCTTACTCTTAATTCTTTCAATTATAACTCTACCATACACCTTACCAGGTACACTCAACAGACTTATCCCCCTATAATTTTTGCACTCTCTTTTATCCCCTTTGCCTTTATACAAAGGAACTATGCATGCTCTCTGCCAATCCCTAGGTACCTTACCCTCTTCCATACATTTATGAAATAATTGCACCAACCACTCCAAAACTATATCCCCACCTGCTTTTAACATTTCTATCTTTATCCCATCAATCCCGGCTGCCTTACCCCCTTTCATTTTACCTACTGCCTCACGAACTTCCCCCACACTCACAACTGGCTCTTCCTCACTCCTACAAGATGTTATTCCTCCTTGCCCTATACACGAAATCACAGCTTCCCTATCTTCATCAACATTTAACAATTCCTCAAAATATTCCCTCCATCTTCCCAATACCTCTAACTCTCCATTTAATAACTCTCCTCTCCTATTTTTAACTGACAAATCCATTTGTTCTTGTAGGTAGTAGGTTGGTAGACAGCAACCACCCAGGGAAGTACTACCGTCCTGCCAGATGACTGTGAAACAGAAACCTGTAACTGTTTTACATGATGGTAGGATTGCTGGTTTTCTTTTTCTGTCTCATAAACACGCTAAGATAACAGGGATATCTTGCTACTCCTACTTACACTTTGGTCACACTTCACAGACACGCACATGCATATATATATATATACATACATCTAGGTTTTTCTCCTTTTTCTAAATAGCTCTTGTTCTTTTTTATTTCTTCTATTGTCCATGGGGAAGTGGAAAAGAATCTTTCCTCCGTAAGCCATGCGTGTCGTATGAGGCGACTAAAATGCCGGGAGCAATGGGCTAGTAACCCCTTCTCCTGTATACATTTACTAAAAAAGAGAAGAAGAAAAACTTTATAATATATATATATATATATATATATATATATATATATATATATATATATATATATATATATATATATATATATATATACATATATATATATATATATATATATATATAATGAACAAATTATTGAAGAAGGGACACCATGAGCCTAGCTCTAATCATATAGACACTAATAGGTTAGTACTGAGAGATAATTACTGTATGAAGGAGTTATTTTTGGTTTGACACAAGCCAGAGCGTTACAATGCTTAGGGTGTTTGATGTAGCTTAGCTTTATATATATTTCTAGGAGGTTGGAATGGATGAAAACGGCCAAAAGAGGACCTCAGTGCACAGTTACAACAGTCAATATCATTTGCGGTATACAAGTGTCGACACCTCAGTAGATATTGCACAGTAACCAGGTAGTTTACAATAAGAAAAAGAACGATATATACCTCTGCAGCAATACGAATTAATGCTTACGGATGTCTCACTCTGGGGCATCAGATGTAGGGCGTATTACGCAGGCAGAACGAGACGTAGTGGAAAGTCTCTATATACTTACTGCCATTGTTCACCTTGCAGTTGTGGGTACCATTCTGTGGGTAGTAATATGTTTACTCTAGAAAGGGGCTGAACTTTGAAATGAGTTAAGGTAAGATAAAAAGCTCTTGGTCTGCTAATTCAAATGTGAAAAAATCTATATTTATAAGAGACTATATCATATAATAAACGATGCGCATCGTGCATTTGTTGAGCGAGCTGTGGCCAGGAGGGAGAAGGAACATTAACCTTGCAGTGGTCGCTCGCATTTTGGCCTCAAGCCTCGCCCACCCGCACTCCATGTACACTCCCGCTACACTTACACTCCCTAAATCACTGCTTCCACACCCCAGGTGTAACCCTGCTTGCTTCCTGAACAACACAATGAATATATTAAGTTTGAGGTGTAACCAGTGTCAAGCAAGGAGACTCACACCAGGCAAAATAGGTGTGAGTTAGTGCTTGCTACCGTGCTTCCCCGACCCTCTCACCACCCTAAAGCAGACAGTACTTGCTTCCCCGACCCTCTCACCACCCCAAAGCAGACAGTACTTGCTTCCCCGACCCTCTCACCATCCGACCGCAGACAGTACTTGCTTCCCCGACCCTCTCACCACCCCACAGCACACAGTACTTGCTTCCCCGACCCTCTCACCACCCCACAGCAGACTGTACTTGCTTCCTCGATTCTCTCACCACCCCATAGCAGACAGAACTTGCTTCCTCGACCCTCTCACTACCCCACAGCAGATTGTACTTGCTTCCTCGACCCTCTCACCATCCCACAGCAGACTGTACTTGCTTCCCCGACCCTCTCACCACCCCATAGCAGACAGAACTTGCTTCCTCGACCCTCTCACTACCCCACAGCAGATTGTACTTGCTTCCTCGACCCTCTCACCATCCCACAGCAGACTGTACTTGCTTCCTCAATCCTCTCACTACCCCACAGCAGAAAGTATTTGCTTCCTCGACCCTCTCACCACCCCACATCAGACAGTACTTGCTTCCCCGACCCTCTCATCAGTCCACAGCAGACAGTCCTCAGGGTAACCACCTTGGCCGGCTACTAATCACACGGAGTTTAAGCACGTAAACACTGTCTACCCCCGTCCCTCCCTCCCTCCCTCCCTCCCTCCCTCTATCATATACACGTATATTCACGCCACTGCCACAAACACACGCAACTCCCCTCTCCAACAAGCACACACACACACACGCTTCCAATAAACACATACACACACCCCCTTACCAACAAATATATACACGCACCCCCTTCCAATAAACATACACGCACTCCCTCCAACAAACACACAACTACCCACCCCCTTTCAACAAACATATAACCGCACTCTCAAGAAACGCACATACACGCACCCCCTCCATAAAGACACATGCACGCAACCCCCTCCTAACAAATATACATACATGAACCCCTTCACAAAAACACATACACGTCCCCCTCCATGAAGACACACGCCCCCTCCATAAAGACGCATACACGCCCCTATGAAGACACACGCCTCATCCATGAAGACACATGTACGCCCCCATGAAGACACGCGCCCCCTCCATAAAGACACGTACACGCCCCCTCCATAAAGACACGTACACGCCCCCTCCATGAAGACACACACGCCCCCTTCCAGCAAACACACACACAAGCACCTCCAACAAACACACACACGCACACACACACACACACATACATACATACACACACACACACACACACACACACACACACACACACACACACACACACACACACACACACACACATACACACACACATACACACACACACACACGCACACACACACACACACACACACACACATACACACACACATACACACACACACATACACACACACACATACACACACAACTACCTGAGAAATGGAAGACAGCTAATGTAGTCCCCATATTTAAGAAAGGAAACAGAAACGAGGCACTAAACTACAGACCTGTGTCTCTGACATGTATTGTGTGCAAAGTCATGGAGAAGATTATCAGGAGGAGAGTGGTCGAACACCTGGAAAGGAACAAGATTATAAATGAAAACCAGCATGGGTTCATGGAAGGCAAATCTTGTATCACAAACCTCCTGGAGTTTTTTGACAAGGTAACAGAAGTAAGACACGAGAGAGACGGGTGGGTAGATTGCGTTTTCCTAGACTGCAGGAAGGCCTTTGACACAGTTCCCCACAAGAGATTAGTAATTAAATCAGATGAGGACCAGGCAGGACTTCAAAGAGACCTGGACCGACTGGACACCTGGTCCAGCAAATGGCTTCTAGAATTTAATCCTGCCAAATGCAAAGTCATGAAGATAGGGAAAGGGCACAGAAGACCACAGACAGAGTATAGGCTAGGTGGCCAAAGACTGCAAACCTCACTCAAGGAGAAAGATCTTGGGGTGAGTATAACACCGAGCATGTCTCCGGAAGCACACATCAACCAGATAACTGCTGCAGCATATGGGCTCCTGGCAAACCTGAGAACAGCATTCCGATACCTTAGTAAGGAATCGTTCAAGAAACTGTACACCGTGTATGTCAGGCCCATACTGGAGTATGCAGCACCTATTTGGAACCCGCACTTGATAAAGCACGTCAAGAAACTAGAGAAAGTACAAAGGTTTGCGACAAGGTTAGTTCCAGAGCTAAGGGGAATGTCCTATAAAGAAAGATTAAGGGAAATCGGCCTGACGACACTGGAGGACAGGAGAGTCAGGGGAGACATGATAACGACATATAAAATACTGCGTGGAATAGACAAGGTGGACAAAGACAGGATGTTCCAGGGAGGGGACACAGAAACAAGAGGCCACAATTGGAAGTTGAAGACACAAATGAGTCAGAGAGATATTAGGAAGTATTTCTTCAGTCATAGAGTTGTCAGGCAGTGGAATAGCCTAGAAAATGACGTAGTGGAGGCAGGAACCATACACAGTTTTAAGACGAGGCTTGACAAAGCTCATGGAGCGGGGAGAGAGAGGGCCCAGTAGCAACCGGTGAAGAGGCGGGGCCAGGAGCTAACACTCGACCCCTGCAACCACAAATAGGTGAGTACAAATAGGTGAGTACATACACACACACATACACACACACACACACACACACACACACACACACACACATACACACACACATAGTAGTTCCCATTTTCAAAAAAGGAGACAGAAAAGAGGCACTAAACTATAGACCTGTGTCATTGACGTGTATAGTATGCAAAATTATGGAGAAGATTATCAGGAGGAGAGTGGTGGAGCACCTGGAACGGAACAGGAGTATAAATGCCAACCAGCACGGATTCACGGAAGGCAAATCCTGTGTCACAAACCTTCTGGAGTTTTATGATAAAATAACAGAAGTAAGACAAGAGAGAGAGGGGTGGGTTGATTGCATCTTCTTGGACTGCAAGAAGGCCTTTGACACAGTTCCTCACAAGAGATTAGTGCAGAAGCTAGAGCATCAGGCGCATATAACAGGAAGGGCACTGCAATGGATCAGAGAATACCTGACAGGGAGGCAACAACGAGTCATGGTACGTAATGATGTATCACAGTGGGCACCTGTGACGAGCGGGGTCCCACAGGGGTCGGTCCTAGGACCAGTGCTATTTTTGGTATATGTGAACGACATGACGGAAGGGTTAGACTCAGAAGTGTCCCTGTTTGCAGATGATGTGAAGTTAATGAGGAGAATTAAATCTGATGAGGACCAGGCAGGACTTCAAAGAGACCTGGACAGACTGGACACCTGGTCCAGCAAATGGCTTCTCGAATTTAATCCTGCCAAATGCAAAGTCATGAAGATAGGGGAAGGGCACAGAAGACCACAGACAGAGTATAGGCTAGGTGGCCAAAGACTGCAAACCTCACTCAAGGAGAAAGATCTTGGGGTGAGTATAACACCGAGCATGTCTCCGGAAGCACACATCAATCAGATAACTGCTGCAGCATATGGGCGCCTGGCAAACCTGAGAACAGCATTCCGACACCTTAGTAAGGAATCATTCAAGACACTGTACACCGTGTATGTCAGGCCCATACTGGAGTATGCAGCACCTATTTGGAACCCGCACTTGATAAAGCACGTCAAGAAACTAGAGAAAGTACAAAGGTTTGCAACAAGGTTAGTTCCAGAGCTAAGGGGAATGTCCTATGAAGAAAGACTAAGGGAAATCGGCCTGACGACACTGGAGGACAGGAGGGTCAGGGGAGACATGATAACGACATATAAAATACTGCGTGGAATAGACAAGGTGGACAAGGACAGGATGTTCCAGGGAGGGGACACAGAAACAAGAGGCCACAATTGGAAGTTGAAGACACAAATGAGTCAGAGAGATAGTAGGAAGTATTTCTTCAGTCATAGAGTTGTAAGGCAGTGGAATAGCCTAGAAAATGACGTAGTGGAGGCAGGAACCATACACAGTTTTAAGACGAGGTTTGATAAAGCTCATGGAGCGGGGAGAGAGAGGGTCTAGTAGCAACCGGTGAAGAGGCGGGGCCAGGAGCTAGGACTCGACCCCTGCAACCACAAATAGGTGAGTACAAATAGGTGAGTACATATACACACACACATGCATACACACACACACACACACACACACACATATACACACACATATCATGCAGTCAGGTGTAGGTGGTTTATATCATGCAGTCAGGTGTAGGTGGTTTATATCATGCAGTCAGCTGTAGGTGGTTTATATCATGCAGTCAGGTGTAGGTGGTTTATATCATGCAGTCAGCTGTAGGTGGTTTATATCATGCAGTCAGTTGTAGGTGGTTTATATCATGCAGTCAGGTGTAGGTGGTTTATATCATGCAGTCAGGTGTAGGTGGTTTATATCATGCAGTCAGGTGTAGGTGGTTTATATCATGCAGTCAGGTGTAGGTGGTTTATATCATGCAGTCAGGTGTAGGTGGTTTATATCATGCAGTCAGCTGTAGGTGGTTTATATCATGCAGTCAGTTGTAGGTGGTTTATATCATGCAGTCAGGTGTAGGTGGTTTATATCATGCAGTCAGGTGTAGGTGGTTTATATCATGCAGTCAGGTGTAGGTGGTTTATATCATGCAGTCAGGTGTAGGTGGTTTATATCATGCAGTCAGGTGTAGGTGGTTTATATCATGCAGTCAGGTGTAGGTGGTTTATATCATGCAGTCAGCTGTAGGTGGTTTATATCATGCAGTCAGTTGTAGGTGGTTTATATCATGCAGTCAGGTGTAGGTGGTTTATATCATGCAGTCAGGTGTAGGTGGTTTATATCATGCAGTCAGCTGTAGGTGGTTTATATCATGCAGTCAGGTGTAGGTGGTTTATATCATGCAGTCAGCTGTAGGGGGTTTATATCATGCAGTCAGCTGTAGGTGGTTTACATCATGCAGTCAGCTGTAGGGGGTTTATATCATGCAGTCAGGTGTAGGTGGTTTATATCATGCAGTCAGCTGTAGGTGGTTTATATCATGCAGTCAGCTGTAGGTGGTTTATATCATGCAGTCAGCTGTAGGTGGTTTATATCATGCAGTCAGCTGTAGGTGGTTTATATCATGCAGTCAGGTGTAGGAGGTTTATATCATGCAGTCAGGTGTAGGTGGTTTATATCATGCAGTCAGCTGTAGGTGGTTTATATCATGCAGTCAGCTGTAGGTGGTTTATATCATGCAGTCAGCTGTAGGTGGTTTATATCATGCAGTCAGCTGTAGGTGGTTTATATCATGCAGTCAGGTGTAGGTGGTTTATATCATGCAGTCAGGTGTAGGGGGTTTATATCATGCAGTCAGCTGTAGGTGGTTTATATCATGCAGTCACCTGTAGGGGGTTTATATCATGCAGTCAGGTGTAGGTGGTTTATATCATGCAGTCAGCTGTAGGTGGTTTATATCATGCAGTCAGGTGTAGGTGGTTTATATCATGCAGTCAGGTGTAGGTGGTTTATATCATGCAGTCAGCTGTAGGGGGTTTATATCATGCAGTCAGCTGTAGGGGGTTTATATCATGCAGTCAGGTGTAGGTGGTTTATATCATGCAGTCAGGTGTAGGGGGTTTATATCATGCAGTCAGGTGTAGGTGGTTTATATCATGCAGTCAGCTGTAGGGGGTTTATATCATGCAGTCAGCTGTAGGTGGTTTATATCATGCAGTCAGGTGTAGGTGGTTTATATCATGCAGTCAGGTGTAGGGGGTTTATATCATGCAGTCAGCTGTAGGGGGTTTATATCATGCAGTCAGCTGTAGGGGGTTTATATCATGCAGTCAGGTGTAGGTGGTTTATATCATGCAGTCAGCTGTAGGGGGTTTATATCATGCAGTCAGCTGTAGGTGGTTTATATCATGCAGTCAGGTGTAGGTGGTTTATATCATGCAGTCAGGTGTAGGGGGTTTATATCATGCAGTCAGCTGTAGGGGGTTTATATCATGCAGTCAGGTGTAGGTGGTTTATATCATGCAGTCAGCTGTAGGTGGTTTATATCATGCAGTCAGCTGTAGGTGGTTTATATCATGCAGTCAGCTGTAGGTGGTTTATATCATGCAGTCAGGTGTAGGTGGTTTATATCATGCAGTCAGGTGTAGGGGGTTTATATCATGCAGTCAGGTGTAGGGGGTTTATATCATGCAGTCAGCTGTAGGTGGTTTTTATCATGCAGTCAGCTGTAGGGGGTTTATATCATGCAGTCAGGTGTAGGTGGTTTATATCATGCAGTCAGCTGTAGGTGGTTTATATCATGCAGTCAGGTGTAGGTGGTTTATATCATGCAGTCAGGTGTAGGTGGTTTATATCATGCAGTCAGCTGTAGGGGGTTTATATCATGCAGTCAGCTGTAGGGGGTTTATATCATGCAGTCAGGTGTAGGTGGTTTATATCATGCAGTCAGGTGTAGGGGGTTTATATCATGCAGTCAGGTGTAGGTGGTTTATATCATGCAGTCAGCTGTAGGGGGTTTATATCATGCAGTCAGCTGTAGGTGGTTTATATCATGCAGTCAGGTGTAGGTGGTTTATATCATGCAGTCAGGTGTAGGGGGTTTATATCATGCAGTCAGCTGTAGGTGGTTTATATCATGCAGTCAGCTGTAGGGGGTTTACATCATGTAGTCAGGTGTAGGTGGTTTATATCATGCAGTCAGCTGTAGGGGGTTTATATCATGCAGTCAGCTGTAGGTGGTTTATATCATGCAGTCAGGCGTAGGTGGTTTATATCATGCAGTCAGCTGTAGGGGGTTTATATCATGCAGTCAGCTGTAGGGGGTTTATATCATGCAGTCAGGTGTAGGTGGTTTATATCATGCAGTCAGCTGTAGGAGGTTTATATCATGCAGTCAGATGTAGGGGGTTTATATCATGCAGTCAGCTGTAGGTGGTTTATATCATGCAGTCAGCTGTAGGAGGTTTATATCATGCAGTCAGGTGTAGGTGGTTTATATCATGCTGTCAGCTGTAGGGGGTTTTTATCATGCAGTCAGCTGTAGGAGGTTTATATCATGCAGAAAGGTTTAGGTGGTTTATATCATGCAGTCAGCTGTAGGGGGTTTATATCATGCAGTCAGCTGTAGGTGGTTTATATCATGCAGTCAGCTGTAGGGGGTTTATATCATGCAGTCAGCTGTAGGAGGTTTATATTATGCAGAAAGGTGTAGGTGGTTTATATCATGCAGTCAGCTGTAGGTGGTTTATATCATGCAGTCAGCTGTAGGAGGTTTATATCATGCAGAAAGGTGTAGGTGGTTTATATCATGCAGTCAGGTGTAGGTGGTTTATATCATGCAGTCAGCTGTAGGGGGTTTATATCATGCAGTCAGGTGTAGGTGGTTTATATCATGCAGTCAGCTGTAGGGGGTTTATACCATGCAGTCAGCTGTAGGTGGTTTATATCATGCAGTCAGCTGTAGGGGGTTTATATCATGCAGTCAGGTGGAGGGGGTTTATATCATGCAGTCAGCTGTAGGGGGGTTATATCATGCAGTCAGGCGTAGGGGGTTTATATCATGCAGTCAGCTGTAGGGGGTTTATATCATGCAGTGAGCTGTAGGGGGTTTATATCATGCAGTCAGGTGTAGGTGGTTTATATCATGCAGTCAGCTGTAGGGGGTAAATATCATGCAGTCAGGTGTAGGTGGTTTATATCATGCAGTCAGGTGTAGGTGGTTTATATCATGCAGTCAGGTGTAGGTGGTTTATATCATGCAGTCAGTTGTAGGTGGTTTATATCATGCAGTCAGCTGTAGGGGGTTTATATCATGCAGTCAGGTGTAGGTGGTTTATATCATGTTGTCAGTTGTAGGAGGTTTATAACATGCAGTCAGGTGTAGGTGGTTTATATCATACAGTCAGGTGTAGGTGGTTTATATCATGCAGTCAGGTGTAGGTGGTTTATATCATGCAATCAGGTGTAGGTGGTTTATATCATTTAGTCAGGTGTAGGTGGTTTATATCATACAGACAGGTGTAGGTGGTTTATATCATGCAGTCAGCTGTAGGAGGTTTATATCATGCAGTCAGGTGTAGGTGGTTTATATCATGCAGTCAGCTGTAGGTGGTTTATATCATACAGACAGGTGTAGGTGGTTTATATCATGCAGTCAGCTGTAGGAGGTTTATATCATGCAGTCAGGTGTAGGTGGTTTATATCATGCAGTCAGCTGTAGGAGGTTTATATCATGCAGTCAGCTGTAGGGGATTTACATCATGCAGTCGGCTGTAGGGGGTTTATATCATGCAGTCAGGTGTAGGTGGTTTATATCATGCAGTCAGCTGTAGGGGGTTTATATCATGCAGTCAGCTGTAGGGGGTTTATATCATGCAGTCAGGTGTAGGTGGTTTATATCATGCAGTCAGCTGTAGGGGGTTTATATTATGCAGTCAGGTGTAGGTGGTTTATATCATGCAGTCAGGTGTAGGTGGTTTATATCATGCAGTCAGGTGTAGGTGGTTTATATCATGCAGTCAGTTGTAGGTGGTTTATATCATGCAGTCAGGTGTAGGTGGTTTATATCATGTTGTCAGTTGTAGGAGGTTTATAACATGTAGTCAGGTGTAGGTGGTTTATATCATACAGTCAGGTGTAGGTGGTTTATATCATGCAGTCACGTGTATGTGATTTATATGCAGTCAGGTGTAGGTGGTTTATATCATGTAGTCAGGTGTAGGTGGTTTATATCATGCAATCAGGTGTAGGTGGTTTATATCATGCAGTCAGGTGTAGGTGGTTTATATCATACAGACAGGTGTAGGTGGTTTATATCATGCAGTCAGCTGTAAGGGCTTTATATCATGCAATCAGGTGTAGGTGGTTTATATCATACAGTCAGGTGTAGGTGGTTTATATCATGCAGTCACGTGTATGTGATTTATATGCAGTCAGGTGTAGGTGGTTTATATCATGTAGTCAGGTGTAGGTGGTTTATATCATGCAGTCAGGTGTAGGTGGTTTATATCATGTAGTCAGGTGTAGGTGGTTTATATCATGCAGTCAGCTGTAGGTGGTTTATATCATGCAGTCAGCTGTAGGTGGTTTATATCATGTATTCAGGTTTAGGTGGTTTATATCATGCAGTCAGGTGTAGGTGGTTTATATCATGCAGTCAGGTGTAGGTGGTTTATATCATGTAGTCAGGTGTAGGTGGTTTATATCATGCAGTCAGGTGTAGGTGGTTTATATCACGTAGTCAGGTGTAGGTGGTTTATATCATACAGTCAGGTGTAGGTGGTTTATATCATGCAATCAGGAGTAGGTGGTTTACATCATGCAGTCAGGTGTAGGTGGTTTATATCATGTAGTCAGGTGTAGGTGATTTATATCATGCAGTCAGCTGTAAGGGGTTTATATCATGCAGTCAGGTGTAGGTGGTTTATATCATGCAATCAGGTGTAGGTGATTTATATCATGCAGTCAGCTGTAAGGGGTTTATATCATGCAGTCAGGTGAAGGTGGTTTATATCATGCAGTCAGCTGTAGGTGGTTTATATCATACAGTCAGGTGTAGGTGGTTTATGTCATGCAGTCAGTTGTAGGTGGTTTATATCATGCAGTCAGTTGTAGGTGGTTTATATCATGCAATCAGGTGTAGGTGGTTTATATCATGCAGCCAGTTGTTGGTGGTTTATATCATGCAGTCAGGTGTAGGTGGTTTATATCATGCAATCAGGTGTAGGTGGTTTACATCTTGCAGTCAGTTGTTGGTGGTTTATATCATGCAGTCAGGTGTAGGTGGTTTATATCATGCAATCAGGTGTAGGTGGTTTATATCATGCAATCAGGTGTAGGTGGTTTATATCATGCAGTCAGTTGTAGGTGGTTTATATCATGCAGTCAGTTGTAGGTGGTTTATATCATGCAGTCAGTTGTAAGTGGTTTATATCATGCAGTCAGGTGTAGGTGGTTTATATCATGCAATCAGGTGTAGGTGGTTTATATCATGCAGTCAGCTGTAGGGGGTTTATATCATGCAGTCAGCTGTAGAGGGTTTATATCATGCAGTCAGCTGTAGGGGGTTTATATCATGCAGTCAGGTGTAGGTGGTTTATATCATGCAGTCAGCTGTAGGGGGTTTATATCATGCAGTCAGCTGTAGGGGGTTTATATCATGCAGTCAGGTGTAGGTGGTTTATATCATGCAGTCAGCTGTAGGGGGTAAATATCATGCAGTCAGGTGTAGGTGGTTTATATCATGCAGTCAGGTGTAGGTGGTTTATATCATGCAGTCAGGTGTAGGTGGTTTATATCATGCAGTCAGTTGTAGGTGGTTTATATCATGCAGTCAGCTGTAGGGGGTTTATATCACGCAGTCAGGTGTAGGTGGTTTATATCATGTTGTCAGTTGTAGGAGGTTTATAACATGCAGTCAGGTGTAGGTGGTTTATATCATACAGTCAGGTGTAGGTGGTTTATATCATGCAGTCAGGTGTAGGTGGTTTATATCATGCAATCAGGTGTAGGTGGTTTATATCATGTAGTCAGGTGTAGGTGGTTTATATCATACAGACAGGTGTAGGTGGTTTATATCATGCAGTCAGCTGTAGGAGGTTTATATCATGCAGTCAGGTGTAGGTGGTTTATATCATACAGACAGGTGTAGGTGCTTTATATCATGCAGTCAGCTGTAGGAGGTTTATATCATGCAGTCAGGTGTAGGTGGTTTATATCATGCAGTCAGCTGTAGGAGGTTTATATCATGCAGTCAGCTGTAGGGGATTTACATCATGCAGTCAGCTGTAGGGGGTTTATATCATGCAGTCAGGTGTAGGTGGTTTATATCATGCAGTCAGCTGTAGGGGGTTTATATCATGCAGTCAGCTGTAGGGGGTTTATATCATGCAGTCAGGTGTAGGTGGTTTATATCATGCAGTCAGCTGTAGGGGGTTTATATTATGCAGTCAGGTGTAGGTGGTTTATATCATGCAGTCAGGTGTAGGTGGTTTATATCATGCAGTCAGGTGTAGGTGGTTTATATCATGCAGTCAGTTGTAGGTGGTTTATATCATGCAGTCAGGTGTAGGTGGTTTATATCATGTTGTCAGTTGTAGGAGGTTTATAACATGCAGTCAGGTGTAGGTGGTTTATATCATACAGTCAGGTGTAGGTGGTTTATATCATGCAGTCACGTGTATGTGATTTATATGCAGTCAGGTGTAGGTGGTTTATAACATGTAGTCAGGTGTAGGTGGTTTATATCATGCAATCAGGTGTAGGTGGTTTATATCATGCAGTCAGGTGTAGGTGGTTTATATCATACAGACAGGTGTAGGTGGTTTATATCATGCAGTCAGCTGTAAGGGCTTTATATCATGCAATCAGGTGTAGGTGGTTTATATCATACAGTCAGGTGTAGGTGGTTTATATCATGCAGTCACGTGTATGTGATTTATATGCAGTCAGGTGTAGGTGGTTTATATCATGTAGTCAGGTGTAGGTGGTTTATATCATGCAGTCAGGTGTAGGTGGTTTATATCATGTAGTCAGGTGTAGGTGGTTTATATCATGCAGTCAGCTGTAGGTGGTTTATATCATGCAGTCAGCTGTAGGTGGTTTATATCATGTAGTCAGGTTTAGGTGGTTTATATCATGCAGTCAGGTGTAGGTGGTTTATATCATGCAGTCAGGTGTAGGTGGTTTATATCATGTAGTCAGGTGTAGGTGGTTTATATCATGCAGTCAGGTGTAGGTGGTTTATATCATGTAGTCAGGTGTAGGTGGTTTATATCATACAGTCAGGTGTAGGTGGTTTATATCATGCAATCAGGAGTAGGTGGTTTACATCATGCAGTCAGGTGTAGGTGGTTTATATCATGTAGTCAGGTGTAGGTGATTTATATCATGCAGTCAGCTGTAAGGGGTTTATATCATGCAGTCAGGTGTAGGTGGTTTATATCATGCAATCAGGTGTAGGTGATTTATATCATGCAGTCAGCTGTAAGGGGTTTATATCATGCAGTCAGGTGAAGGTGGTTTATATCATGCAGTCAGCTGTAGGTGGTTTATATCATACAGTCAGGTGTAGGTGGTTTATGTCATGCAGTCAGTTGTAGGTGGTTTATATCATGCAGTCAGTTGTAGGTGGTTTATATCATGCAATCAGGTGTAGGTGGTTTATATCATGCAGTCAGTTGTTGGTGGTTTATATCATGCAGTCAGGTGTAGGTGGTTTATATCATGCAATCAGGTGTAGGTGGTTTACATCTTGCAGTCAGTTGTTGGTGGTTTATATCATGCAGTCAGGTGTAGGTGGTTTATATCATGCAATCAGGTGTAGGTGGTTTATATCATGCAATCAGGTGTAGGTGGTTTATATCATGCAGTCAGTTGTAGGTGGTTTATATCATGCAGTCAGTTGTAGGTGGTTTATATCATGCAGTCAGTTGTAAGTGGTTTATATCATGCAGTCAGGTGTAGGTGGTTTATATCATGCAATCAGGTGTAGGTGGTTTATATCATGCAGTCAGTTGTAGGTGGTTTATATCATGCAGTCAGTTGTAGGTGGTTTACATCATGCAGTCAGTTGTAGGTGGTTTATATCATGCAGTCAGGTGTAGGTGGTTTATATCATGCAGTCAGGTGTAGGTGGTTTATATCATGCAGTCAGCTGTAGGGGGTTTATATCATGCAGTCTGGTGTAGGTGGTTTATATCATGCAGTCAGGTGTAGTTGGTTTATATCATGCAGTCAGGTGTAGGTGGTTTATATCATGCAGTCAGGTGTAGGTGGTTTATATCATGCAGTCAGGTGTAGGTGGTTTATATCATGCAGTCTGGTGTAGGTGGTTTAAATCATGCAGTCAGGTGTAGGTGGTTTATATCATGCAGTCAGGTGTAGGTGGTTTATATCATGCAGTCAGGTGTAGGTGGTTTATATCATGCAGTCAGGTGTAGGTGGTTTATATCATGCAGTCAGGTGTAGGTGGTTTATATCATGCAGTCTGGTGTAGGTGGTTTATATCATGCAGTCAGCTGTAGGTGGTTTATATCATGCAGTCAGCTGTAGGGGGTTTATATCATGCAGTCTGGTGTAGGTGGTTTATATCATGCAGTCTGGTGTAGGTGGTTTATATCATGCAATCAGGTGTAGGCGGTTTATATCATGCAGTCAGTTGTAGGTGGTTTATATCATGCAGTCAGGTGTAGGTGGTTTATATCATGCAGTCAGGTGTAGGTGGTTTATATCATGCAGTCAGCTGTAGGTGGTTTATATCATGCAGTCAGCTGTAGGGGGTTTATATCATGCAGTCAGCTGTAGGTTTTTTAATATCATGCAGTCAGCTGTAGGGGGTTTATATCACGCAGTCAGGTGTAGGTGGTTTATATCATGCAGTCAGGTTTAGGTGGTTTATATCATGCAGTCAGCTGTAGGGGGTTTATATCATGCAGTCAGCTGTAGGGGGTTTATATCATGCAGTCAGCTGTAGGTGGTTTATATCATGCAGTCAGGTGTAGGGGGTTTATATCATGCAGTCAGCTGTAGGTGGTTTATATCATGCAGTCAGCTGTAGGGGGTTTATATCATGCAGTCAGGTGTAGGGGGTTTATATCATGCAGTCAGGTGTAGGTGGTTTATATCATGCAGTCAGGTGTAGGTGGTTTATATCATGCAGTCAGCTGTAGGTGGTTTATATCATGCAGTCAGGTGTAGGTGGTTTATATCATGCAGTCAGCTGTAGGGGGTTTATATCATGCAGTCAGGTGTAGGTGGTTTATATCATGCAGTCAGCTGTAGGGGGTTTATATCATGCAGTCAGGTGTAGGTGGTTTTTATCATGCAGTCAGCTGTGGGGGGTTTATATCATGCAGTCAGGTGTAGGTGGTTTATATCATGCAGTCAGCTGTAGGGGGTTTATATCATGCAGTCAGGTGTAGGTGGTTTATATCTTGCAGTCAGGTGTAGGTGGTTTATATCATGCAGTCAGCTGTAGGTGGTTTATATCATGCAGTCAGGTGTAGGTGGTTTATATCATGCAGTCAGCTGTAGGTGGTTTATATCATGCAGTCAGGTGTAGGTGGTTTATATCATGCAGTCAGCTGTAGAGGGTTTATATCATGCAGTCAGGTGTAGGTGGTTTATATCATGCAGTCAGCTGTAGGGGGTTTATATCATGCAGTCAGGTGTAGGTGGTTTATATCATGCAGTCAGGTGTAGGTGGTTTATATCATGCAGTCAGCTGTAGGTGGTTTATATCATGCAGTCAGGTGTAGGGGGTTTATATCATGCAGTCAGGTGTAGGTGGTTTATATCATGCAGTCAGCTGTAGGTGGTTTATATCATGCAGTCAGCTGTAGGGGGTTTATATCATGCAGTCAGGTGTAGGTGGTTTATATCATGCAGTCAGGTGTAGGTGGTTTATATCATGCAGTCAGCTGTAGGGGGTTTATATCATGCAGTCAGCTGTAGGGGGTTTATATCATGCAGTCAGCTGTAGGGGGTTTATATCATGCAGTCAGTGGTAGGGGGTTTATATCATGCAGTCAGGTGTAGGTGGTTTATATCATGCAGTCAGGTGTAGGTGGTTTATATCATGCAGTCAGCTGTAGGTGGTTTATATCATGCAGTATGGTGTAGGTGGTTTATATCATGCAGTCAGGTGTAGGTGGTTTATATCATGCAGTCTGGTGTAGGTGGTTTATATCATGCAGTCAGCTGTAGGTGGTTTATATCATGCAGTCAGGTGTAGGTGGTTTATATCATGCAGTCAGCTGTAGGAGGTTTATATCATGCAGTCAGGTGTAGGTGGTTTATATCATGCAGTCAGCTGTAGGTGGTTTATATCATGCAGGCAGCTGTAGGTGGTTTATATCATGCAGTCAGCTGTAGGTGGTTTATATCATGCAGTCAGCTGTAGGTGGTTTATATCATGCAGTCAGGTGTAGGTGGTTTATATCATGCAGTCAGCTGTAGGTGGTTTATATCATGCAGTCAGCTGTAGGTGGTTTATATCATGCAGTCAGCTGTAGGTGGTTTATATCATGCAGTCAGGTGTAGGTGGTTTATATCATGCAGTCAGGTGTAGGGGGTTTATATCATGCAGTCAGGTGTAGGTGGTTTATATCATGCAGTCAGCTGTAGGTGGTTTATATCATGCAGTCAGGTGTAGGTGGTTTATATCATGCAGTCAGGTGTTTGGGGGTTTATATCGTGCAGCTCAAGAAGTTCAACGAAAACTTGAAGAAATTAAAAATGTGTCAGGGTATACCATAAATTCTAACCATACAATAGAGCGGAAAAGTAATGTGAAGGACCTGGGAGTGATAATGTCAGAGGATCTCGCCTTCAGAGACCACAACAATGTATCTACCTCATCCGCTAGGAAAATGATAGGATGGGTAATGAGAACCTTCAAAACTAGGTACGCCACGCCCATGATGATTCTCTTCAAATCGCTTGTGTTCTCTAGGCTGGAATACTGCTGTACACTAACTGCGCCCTTCAAGGCTGACGACATTGCTGACCTGGAGAGTGTACAAAGAACTTTCACGGCACACTTAAGTGCGATAAGGCACCTAAACTACTGGGAACGGTTGAAGGTTCTTGATCTGTATTCCCTCGAACGCAGGCGAGAGAGATACATGATAATATACACTTGGAAGGTCCTGGAGGAATTGGTACCAAACCTGCACACGAAAATCACTATATGTGAAAGCAAAAGACTCGGCAGGAGATGCAACATTCTCCCGATGAAAAGCAGGGGTGCCACGAGTACACTGAGAGACAACACAATAAGTGTCCGGGGCCCAAGACTGTTCAATTGCCTCCCAGCATATATAAGGGGGATTACCAATAGACCTCAGGCTGTCTTCAAGAAGGCACTGGACAGGCACCTAAAGTCAGTACCTGACCAACCGGGCTGTGGTTCGTACGTCAGCTTTCGTGCGGCCAGCATTAACAGCCTGGTTGATCAGGACCCTGATCCACCATGAGGCCTGGTCTCAGATCGGGCAGCGGGGGCATTGACCCCCGAAACCCTCTCCAGGTAAACTCCAGGTAAACACTGTAAGTTGGTTAATATAATTTACTGGACTTCAACACTTCCTGTATACTCATATAAATAAAAGACAGTCATGGCTAAGGTGACTTAATCTATCCTAACCTAAAATTACCAGCACTCTTTTCTTTGCTTTTTGGTCTCAGCTTAAATAAATCAGAAACTGAGGGAGGCGTCTGCGTTATAGAGTGAAGGCTGCGTGTGGAAGACGAGTTGATGCATTATCTTCCCACTCACCTAGTGTCTGTTAGTTCCACAAGTCTTACATACACACCTGCTCTCAGATTCTCCCGGGGAAAGTTCTGTAGAGAGAGAGAGAGAGAGAGAGAGAGAGAGAGAGAGAGAGAGAGAGAGAGAGAGAGAGAGAGAGAGAGAGAGAGAGAGAGAGAGAGAGAGAGAGAGTACTGTTATGGAGACAAGCAGTCTCCTGGGACCTTAGAACACTAACAGTATTTAAGACAATTCTGTGGCTTGCCTGCAGTTATTAAACCAGTGTGGCATATTAAACCAGTTTGGCTTGTTAAACTAGTGTGGTTTATCAAACTAGTGTGGCTTATTAAACTAGTGTGGTTTATTAAACTAGTGTGACTTATTAAACCAGTGTGGTTTATTAAATCAGTGTGGATTATTAAACCAGTGTGAATTATTAAACCAGTGTGGCTTATTAAACCAGTGTGGCTTATTAAACCAGTGTGCTTTATTAAACCAGTGTGGCATATTAAACCACTGTGGTTTGTCAAACCAGTGTGGTTTATTAAATCAATGTGGTTTATTAAACCAGTGTGACTTATTAAACCAGTGTGGCTTATTAAGCCAGTGTGGCTTATTAAACCAGTGTTGTTTATTTAACCTGTGTGGTTTATTAAACCAGTGTGGTTTATTTATGTTGGGAACCACAGTTGCTCGCATCTAGGATGTAAGCAACAACACTCAACAAACTACAAGGTAGTGAGCAAGACTCGTCACTGGGAGAGGAATGGTCTATGACTTTGTTTTTTGGCCCAGGAATTGAACCATGACTTTGCTTTTTGGTCCAGAAATTGGACCATGACTTTGTTTTTTGGTCCAGGAATTGGACCAAGACTGTCTTTTGGCCCAGGAATTGAACCATGACTTTGCTTTTTGGTCCAGAAATTGGACCATGACTTTGTTTTTTGGTCCAGGAATTGGACCAAGACTGTCTTTTGGCCCAGGAATTGAACCATGACTTTGTTTTCTGGTCCAGGAATTGGACCATGACTTTGTTTCTTGGTTGAGTGAGTTAGGAACAGTGGTTCTCGGGTTCTAACATTGTTACCCTGGAACCAGAGGGGGTTAAGGAGGGGAGGGGGGAGATAATCTGTATCGGAAGGGGTTGGAGATTGTTTTGGTGGGGGAAGGGGGGAGGGGGGAGGGAGACTATGAAGGATAAAGGTCCCCCCCCCACCCCCACCACCACGGTAATCACGGCTTGACACGTTCATTAACTTACAAGGTTCAGACTGGTACCTATTCCCAATGTGGTTAAGATTTAGATTAGATTTGAACGATTCTGGTGTGGCTGCCTAGTGTGTGTCTAACACTGTCTGGTGTGTGTCTAACACTGTCTGGTGTGTGTCTAACACTGTCTGCGTGTCTCTAACACTGTCTGGTGTGTCTCTAACACTGTCTGGTGGGTCTCTAACACTGGTGTGTCTCTAACACTGTCTGGTGTGTCTCTAACACTGTCTGGTGTGTCTCTAACACTGTCTGGTGTGTGTCTAACATTGTCTGGTGTGTGTCTAACACTGTCTGGTGTGTCTCTAATGCTGTCTGGTGTGTCTTTAACACTGTCTGGTGTGTCTCTAACAATATCTGGTGTGTCTCTAACACTGTCTGGTGTGTCTCTAACACTGTCTGGTGTGTGTCTAACACTGTCTGGTGGGTCTCTAACATTGTCTGGTGTGTCTCTAACACTGTCTGGTGTGTCTCTAACACTGTCTGGTGTGTCTCTAACACTGTCTGGTGTGTCTCTAACACTGTCTGGTGTGTCTCTAACACTGTCTGGTGTGTCTCTAACACTGTCTGGTGTGTGTCTAACACTGTCTGGTGTGTCTCTAACACTGTCTGGTGTGTCTCTAACACTGTCTGGTGTGTCTCTAACACTGTCTGGTGTGTCTCTAACACTGTCTGGTGTGTCCCTAACACTGTCTGGTGTGTCTCTAACACTGTCTGGTGTGTCTCTAACACTGTCTGGTGTGTCTCTAACACTGTCTGGTGTGTCTCTAACACTGTCTGGTGTGTCTCTAACACTGTCTGGTGTGTCTCTAACACTGTCTGGTGTGTCTCTAACATTGTCTGGTGTGTCTCTAACATTGTCTGGTGTGTCTCTAACACTGTCTGGTGTGTCTCTAACATTGTCTGGTGTGTCTCTAACACTGTCTTGTGTGCCTCTAACACTGTCTGGTGAGTATCTAACATTGTCTGGTGTGTCTCTAACACTGTCTTGTGTGTCTCTAACACTGTCTGGTGTGTCTCTAACACTGTCTGGTGTGTCTCTAACACTGTCTTGTGTGTATAACACTTTCTGGTGTGTCTCCAAGATTAGTATATCTCAAAGTCTGTCTGGTAAATCTCTAAGACTGGTAAACATCTAAGACAGTTTGGCATATCCCTGTCTGGTATATCCCTGAGCACCAAGAGTGATACACGCCAATCACTGTAGCACCCAGAGGAATACACGTCAATCATTCTAGCACCAAGAGGGATACACGTCAATCATTTAAGCACCAGTACCTAGAGGGGGTTCGGGGTCAACGCTCCCTCGGCTCGGTCCATGACTAGGCCACCTGGTGGATCAGAGCCTGATCAACCAGGCTGTTACTGCTGGCCGCACGTAAACCAACGTACGAACCACAGCCCGGCTGGTGAGGTACTGCCTTTAGGTATCTATCCTACTCCTTCTTGAAGACAGGCCAGGGTTCCATTGGTAATCCTCCTTATATATGCTGGGAGGCAGTTGAACAGTTTTGGCCCCTGACACTTATTGTGTTGTCTCTCAGTGTACTCGTGGCGCCCCTGCTTATCATTGGGGGATGTTGCATCTCCTGCCGAGTCTTTTGCTTTCGTAGGGAGTGATTTTCTTGTGCAGATTTGGGACTAGTCCCTCTAGGATTATCCAAGTGTATATTATCAGGTATCTTTCTTGCCTGTGTTCCATGGAGTACAAATCAAGGGACTTCAACTGTTCCCAGTAATTTAGATGTTTTATCGTACTTGTACGTGCAGTGAAAGTTCTCTGTATATTCTCAGTCTACATTTTCGCCTTCCTTGAAAGGGGCAGTTAGTGTACTGCAGTATTCCAGCCTAGAGACCACATGCGATTTGAAGAAAATCATCATGGGCTTGGCGTCCCTAGTTTTGAACGTTCTCATTATCCATCCTACCATTTTCCTAGGGGATGTGGTAAATACATTGTTGTGATCTTTGAAAGTGAGATTTTCTAACATTATCACTCCCAGGTCCTTCAAATTAGTGTGTCGCTCTATTGTTTGGTTCTGAATTTGTTTTATACTCCGATCCAGTTTTTATTTCCTCGAGTTTTCCATAGCGGAGTAATTGAAAATTGTCTTCACTGAACTTCATATTGTTTTCTGCGGCCCATTTAAATTTAGTCTGCCAGTAATGCCTAGGCATGATAGTGGCACTCTTTGCACTGTAAATCATTATTGTAATTACACACTGTAAACTGCCTATCTACAACATGTCAGTCACATTGTAAGCTTGCAAAGAAATCAAAATTTGGATTTGAATTTGGTTGATGTCCGCGTGGAAATTTGTAGTGTCTTCGATGGATGACACTGTCATCCAAATACGGGTATCATCAGCAAGGAGGAATACACGTCAATCATTTTAGCACCAAGAGAGATACATGTCAATCATTCTAGCGCCTACCTGGAGTTTACCTGGAGAGAGTTCCGGGGATCAACGCCCCCGCGGCCCGGTCTGTGACCAGGCCTCTTGGTGGATCAGAGCCTGATCAACCAGGAGATACACGTCAATCATTCTAGCGCCTAGAGAGATACATGTCAATTATTCTAGCGCCTAGAGGGATACACGTCAATCATTCTAGCGCCTAGAGAGATACACGTCAATCATTCTAGCGCCTAGAGGGATACACGTCAATTGCTCTAGCAACTTGAGAGATATACATCAATCATTTTGCATCAATCAATAATTCTAGCAACAACCACGTCTACTGTTCATCATTATCAATCATGTCTACTGCTTCTCATTATCAATCATGTCTACTTCACTTTCCTGAGAGGTTCAATGTTGTTGTTGCATACAGTACAATACAGTACAGTTTTATTTCTTTTCTGCAGTATACACAATGTAGTTTACATATAATAAAATGTTATTAAGCACAAAAGAAAGCCACTACCAAGCGGTGCATTTCGGACAGACATATTTGTAAACAAAGACTTATCAATTTCTTGTTTCTGACGAATATTACATGTCAGCTGTTGATCGCCCACATCACTCTTGATAGAGGTTTGACAACTGCTTTGGCTAATTTATGAGGAGCACTGCCATTGCCTGATGATATTTTGCTTAAATGGAACGTGGGTTTTTTGTGTTATGGGAAGACCATACGTGTGTGCTGGTCTAGAGTTACTGGGAGTAACATATAGAGGCTTGATCCCTGGTCCTTACATTTCAGAAAAAGTCTGTATTTAAAATAGAAGGTTTACGTTATTTTTTTCAGTTGTTCAAGTACTTTTGGCAGTTTGGCAGACACAAGTGATGAGCCATAATCTATGTGATATGTCAATATATCTTATTAATGAAAATAAGATACCGGACATATTAAGCAAATTTCCTAAATTTGCTTGCAGTAGATACGTGAACTGTAGATATAAATGCAGATGTACTCCAGTAATCCCTTTTGGAGCCTAGTTCCTATGCCTTTTGTATATATATATGTTCTTGCGCTACCTTCCACAGGGTGCATATGGGGATTAGATAGATTTTGCCACCGAAGTGGCTAGTTTATTGTGCACCCCATATCCATCCTGTGGACGGTAGCGCGAGAGCATATGGATACACAAAAGGCCTAGGAACTAGGCCCCAAAGGGTTAACAGGAATACATATGGATTTATATCTACATATCTATAGTTCACTTATCTGTTACAAGCAAATTTAGGAAATTTGCTTAGTATATCTAGTATCTTATTTTCATTAATAAGATATCTTGACATGTCACATAGGTTATTATACTGTGTGTCTCTGTATTAGTGAACAATAAACTAGCGGCCTAGCCCTTCGGGAACAAAATCTAATCTTTCAGTAGTGTAGAAATTGGTATGTATCCCTATCGCATACTAGGTCCATCACATTGGAGTTACGGTATATGTAGTTCAAGATAATGACTTGCTCGTCAGATGTGGTAACTAAGATACTCTCAGCCTTACCCAAGTCTCTGCTGGTGTCAGTACAGCGGCGTGGTAATACAGGTTTTAAAAGTTCAGTGACAACACGTGCAATCACTCCTTGAAGTTTACCTGGCAATCACTACCCTCGTAGTGGTAATTCCTGGTCGAGGTCGAGATATCCTCTTGGTTTTTACAAACCTTTAGAAGCTTTAGACCTAGAGTAAAGGCTCTAACTTCTCTGTTAGTTATGATTTAAATAAACCTCGCTGTTTATAATCTGCGGTGAACATGAGGAGGAACACTGCAGTGGGCCTACCGGCCCATACTTGGCAAGTCTTTCCCAAGCCCAAACCCACTGAAAAATATTTGCCCAGTCCATTATAAATGTAACCCAAGGAATAAGCTGTGAGCTGCGCACATCAACATTGGAAACTTCAGTATCTCCCGAACTTTAGCTAAATTGATTTTAGGGCGTCAGGACACACGTGTCAAGCGACGTCAATAACAATTTTGTGGACCTCGCCTGTATTATAACTCACCTTCACACTACGATATATTTCACTGTTTTTCTCTCAGTAATAGAGCCCCTAGATACATGTGCCTCTTTTATATCTTTATAATACGAATATGACTCAGTATACTGTATGATGCTGGTGCTCAGGACAGACATGATACACCTGCTGCAACGTCTCAGTATGTTGTGTTTTGGTGGTGCTCTCATACATGTTATCACATCAATATTTCTCTTACATGCTATCACATCAATATTTCTCTTACATGCTATCACATCAATATCTATGTTAAAATTTGACTCTTATGATCACTGTGTGAGGTTATCGTTTTGTTATCATCTATTTGTGATCACTTATAGTGAAGAGTTGTCGTTAACAGCATGATACAGTACCTATCATTTGTCTACTGTATTGTAAAGAAATATTGTACTGATTCCTCTCTACACTCCTTTATTCATTAGATGATGAAGACTAAAAAAAAAACAACTGCCATAGGCCTTTTCATATGAATTACTTGCCAAACCATTCCCACCCATGTTTCTTTCCAACATATTTTTAAAGCCTCACATATTATTATAATTATTGTTATGGGGAGACATTTAAATATTCAAGTCCATAAAACGCCTGGAGAATGGGAAATATTAAAAGATAAAACATAAAAAAGATAAAGATTTTATTTCTTTGCAAGGTTACAATGTGTATTTACAATTATGATTTGATAAATACAAAGGAAGCCACTATCATGACATTCAGCGTTGATCCAGTGAAGAGAAGGATTGCTTCAGTTCCATATATCAAGAGCCTTTTTAAATACTTCCTTTAATGATACTGCAGTGCTGAAGTTTTAGTGCGTGGCCTCCTCTTCTCCGGGTTAATAGTGCTAACAAGTTTGTCATGTATATTGTAACTTTCTGTGTGTTTATCGTGTCTCCACTTTTCCTCATCTCAACCAACAAAGGATTTCCGGTGCCTTCAACCGTCGTATGACGTTTTTCCTAACTCTGGCATCCGTTTACTTGCAGGCTTTCGAGCCTGTAAGAATATGTGTAGTTTTTTTTTTTGTACATATTTACTGCTAGGTAAACAGGGGCAGCAGATGCAAGTAATTTTGCACATCCGTCTCACCAAGCTCGGGATATGAACCAAGGTCCTTTCGGTTGTAAGTGGAACGCTCTGATCACTGAGTTTACTGGATGTACGTGTTTTGGACAACAGGTTCTGTGAGGTACCCATCTTGAGTCCTTTTAACAAGCACCACCTATAAGGTGGTGCTTTTTCACTTGCCTCATTTTTTCTGTCCCATCCTCGTTACATTGTATTTACATTTATCAGTCCATTCATTACTGAGCTGACCTGTGTCGGTAGTGAGTTCACTTGTGGTGAGTAGAGAGTTGATCATCTGTATCGGTAGTAAATTGATCTGTGTGCATAGAAAATTGACCTGTGTCCTGTGAAATGTGCTTAATAGATTGCCAGTACTAGTTCAACTTCATTGTTTAGGATGTTTTTCCTGAGTGTCAAGAAGGCGAAGGAGGGAGTTACAGCTTCTCAGAGAGAATAAGAACATTCATCCTTAAAACGCGGAAGAGGATGCCAGCTGCAACGACAGGAAATTGGTCTGAAGGGAGTTAAAGTTGAAGATGAAGACTGAAAAAAATTCTGTCGAGCTGCCAATTCCTTCGTTTGAATGCCAGACAGATGGAGTTTGGCCATCGAAGTTACAACGAATACTTAAAAAGAGATTCTAAACACTTCAACTGCCCTAACACTGAGAATCCACTAAGCTCGTCTCCAGAGGACACAAGTCAACTCAGCATTCACATAAGTCGACTCATAATTCAAGCAGGTTAACTCACTACTCACAAAGATCACTTCGCTACCTACACATTCTACATAATTAAAGAAATATATAGACATTATAATACAGTGCTAAATCTATGAGTGTTTGCAGTATTGTACGTTTCGTTATGGCATAGTTTCCCCAGCCAGGAGCTGAGGCTTCCTTCTCTAGTACCGTTCTCTATGATTTTCCAGCAGAAGCTTCACATCTACTCCCCTCAAGGAAGGTTCCTTGATGTTGGTGAGGGGCTCTTGATTTAGGGAATTGGATCTGTGCTCCAGTTCCCCGAATTAAGCCTGAATGCCTTCCACATCCCCCCCAGGCGCTGTATAATCCTCCGGGTTTAGCGCTTCCCCTTGATTATAATAATAATAATTCACATCTACTCTAAAATCACTTATTATATGATAATCTTTCGACTCCCACCCAC
Organism: Cherax quadricarinatus; assembly: GCF_038502225.1. Classification (NCBI taxonomy): domain Eukaryota; kingdom Metazoa; phylum Arthropoda; class Malacostraca; order Decapoda; family Parastacidae; genus Cherax; species Cherax quadricarinatus. The sequence continues at coordinate 44,271,802 of NC_091310.1, read as the reverse complement.
AGGATGGATATTGTGTGCATCATTAAGCTCCCAAAATAACTATATTGTAGCAAGGTACGTCCTGTCGGGGAGAAAAAGAGTAAAATTAATGTTTTTATTATGCACTCCGTACCCATGGTGTGGGTGGTAGTCAAAATATTAGAGGGACAAAATAGGTCTTGGGACTGGGCCTCAAAGTTTTGATAATTAAATAACTTACAGTGGTAATGAACTATTTACAAATTTATGATCTGGTTACAGTCGTAATGAATTATTTATGCGGATATGAATTAAATAAAAAATATTAGTGTAGCTTAAATGTAGTTCTGATTTATTTATATTACTTTATATTTTAGTAAGGTATGACTTAATTTAAAAAAATCATCGACACCATGCCCAGCCCTTCTAGGGCAGGGTAGGTGCCTGAGTCCGAACTTGCAGCTCACAACACTTGTCATTCCCAATAACCCACTTGGGGCGGGAATGGCAGACCAGAGAGGCCTAGCTTTTCTCTACGAGCCCCGTGAGGGCGGGGAATGTAGCTAGGCCTGGGGACAGTTGGTCCCAAAGATGAGGGGGGTACTTGTGCCTCCTCCCATGGGAGACTTAGGTCTCAGACACTCCCTAAAGAGGGAGCCAAGGCCGGGCCACCACTTGGAAAAGGCCCGGGCCGGGAGAAGACCAGTGAATTTTTAATAATAATAATAATTTAAAAATCAACATCATGTCCAGCCCTTCTAGGGTAGGGTAGGTGCCTGAACCCGAGCTTGCCGATCACAAGCCTGTCATTCCAGTAATCCCCTTCAAATTCAAATTCAAAGTTTATTCTCTATAATGATTACAATGCTGAGTTTACAGAATTTGGTTGTTGTGTGGTTTACATGTAGTTAAATAATGATTACAGAGTGTACCACTAGAACGCCAAGCATGGCTAGGCATTTCGGGCAGACTTAGTTTAATTCTTAATTTTAAAATATTACAAATTATGAGGTAAGTTGGTATTATGGCTAAGTGACTAAATACTAGTTTGTGAGTTTAGCAATGTGAATGCTTTTGTTTTGGCACAGTACATAGTTTCAGTATTGGAGTATCATAGGATTCATTATTTTAAGATTGAGATTAATATTTCTGTTTATGGTCAAATGGGTGAGTGAGTGTAAGTGTGAACCACCAGGTGGTATTCGTGTAGTTAGTTGATGGGGTGTATCAGGGAGATAAGATGTTTTCTAATGGTAGTTTTGAAGGTGATGAATGTGTCTGCAGTTCTAGAGTTCTCAGGTAGGGTGTTCCAGATTTTAGGGCCTTTGACATACATTGAATTTTTGTAAAGGTTTAATCGGACACGGGGAATGTCGTAGAGATGTTTGTGTCTGGTGTTATGCCTGTGGGTTCTGTCACAACTATCAAGAAAGCGTTTTAGGTCAAGGTTGATATTGGAGTTTAAGGTCCTGTAGATGTAGATTGCACAGTAGTAAGTGTGGATGTACTGAACAGGGAGTAAGTTTAGATCTATGAAGAGTGGGGGGGTGTGTTGCCAGGGATGGGATTTAGTGATTATTCTTACTGCAGCTTTTTGTTGGGTTATTATTGGCTTTAGGTGTGTTGCTGCAGTTGATCCCCAAGCACAAATAGCATAGGGGATGGCAGACCAGAGAGGCCTAGCTTCTAGGCCTGGGGACAGTTGGTCCCAAAGAAGTTAGTTAGTTAGTTTAATATGTTTATTATGCACCCCATACCCATCCTGTGGGCGGTAGTCAAAAGATTACAGAGGTACATAATTGGTCCAGGAACTGGACTCCAAAGTTTTGATAGCTGAGCAAGTTACAAAGGTAATGAACTAGATCTGGTCATAATCATGACCAAGTTACAAAGGTAATGAGCTCCAGGTAGAGCTGGTCACACTCATGAATAATTGCAAAGGTAATGAATCATAAACACATTAATCATGAGAATTTACAAAGGTAATGAGCTCCAGGTAGAGCTGGTCAAAATCATGACAAGTTTCAAAGGTAATGAATGATAAACACGTTATGACATGATTACAATCATAAACAAATTACAGAGTAATGAGCAGCTAACAAACATAGCAGGGAATTCATCCATTGCCCCAACAACAGATGTTGCTAGGTGCCTGTCTCTCCTCGGCAGACAGCCATTGCAAACAGCAGCAAGTTGCCCCGGGATCTGCTGCTTGCACGAGCACCATCGACCCTCCCCAAGAGGTCCAAGAAGCCAGTGGCTCCGTTAGCAGCCCGATGGAGAGCTGTCCTAGGGACATGTCAGCGTCCTGGTGGACGACAAGTTGACTGAAGATCCCAGGCCCTCGTGTGCACGGATGTTGAAGCTTGAGGAACTGAGTACACACTGCCTGTGGCACACCTGACAGCTGCCTCGCAGTCGAACTCCACGATGCTGTCCCTGTAGTAGAAGTTCCTGTGAGCCCGGCACTCCCTGCAGTGCCATCGCTGACATCGTGGGTTAGGGGAGGGTCCCAAAGAAGAGGGGGTACTTGTGCCTCCTCCCATGGGAGACTTAGGTCTCAGACACTCCCTAGAGAGGGAGCCAAGGCCGGGCCACCACTTGGAAAAGGCCCAGGCCGGGAGAATACCGGTGAATCTTTAATAATAATAATAATAATAATAATAATAATAATAATAATAATAATAATAATAATAATAATAATAATAATAATAATAATAATAAACAATTTAAACACGTTTAAATTGTTATGAGTTACTTACAATAGGCAAAGTCAGGGTATTTTTTTCAGAATGGTTGGTATATGCCATTGTGGATAAAATAATTTGATATTTCTTGAACATTTCTGAGAGAGTTGTTTCTTAATTCATTAATTTTCTCGTATTCCAACACAATGACGCAAGGTGTGACAATTGTCCATCTGGCAAAGTTTACATTTAGTTTGGTCTACATCATCTGGTGGTGGTAATTTAGCCTCCCAGAGATATTGGTAACCCAGCCGGAGTCTTTATTCCACAATCTGTCAACATTATTATTATACCAGGTACTTGATGTATGGCAGTCATTGTAAGAAGAAATCCGAAGACGAGACAACAGTGATATGTACAGCGTTGATTTGTATCCAGTGAAAACTTGCCATAGAGAACTCAGAACTTGACTGGAGCAGCTGTACCACCAAGTGTAGATGGAGTTGTAGGAAGTCAAGAAAAAGATACTACTTCTGAGGTAGGAAATGTAGAGGATATGTAGCTATCCTCATGTGAGCAAGTTTGAGGACATCGGATAGTACAGAGGAAATAAAGAGATCAAGATCAGAAAGACAGAGCTGAGCTGAAAACTGATAACACCTATGTTGTGTTCCACAAGTGTATAACGACAACTAACAGTGACGACAGTAGAAATACCTGAGGAAAGATCAAGGTAAGTCAGTTATTGTTAAAGACTCTCAGGCGAGGTATATGGATTATGCATTCTGTGAAAAGGACAGGAAGAATAGGTTGCGAGTTTGTTCCAGACACTGGAATGTAGGAGTTTGTTGCCAGGATGAGTTGTATCTTGGGGATGAACCAACTGTTCACCTGAGTGCTGGAAGTAAGGATCTTCTGCATATGTTAAAAAAAAAAGCTTATTGGTATTATTAAAGAAATGGGCGTTAAAACTAGTTTCTGAGAGCGTTTTTGGAAAATCTAACTATTTGGAAACTTTGGATGGTATTGGGGCAAATAAGCTGATATTTTTTGAAATAGAAACTAGTGTTGAAAATGTGGGTTGGCATCTGAAGGAAAATGGTTGTGGTACTGAAAACAAGAGAAAAGAAACACATTTAGAAACTAGTGAAAAACATCATAAGGTTTGTAAAAATAAAGGTGCAAATAGTAATGAGAAAGAAAAGATGAACACAGGAAAGCTACATCAATAAACTTTTTTAAATCAATGATATTAATAGCTGCAATGCTAGGAACAAGAATAAGTGCGTGTACGAGAACCAAGTGCGCATACGAGAACAAAGAATAAGTGCATGTACGAGAACCAAGAATAAGTGTGTGCATGAGAACCAAGTGCATGTACTAGAACCAAGAATAAGTGTGCATACAAGAACCAAGAATAAGTGCACAGATGAGAACCAAGAATAAGTGCACATACGAGAACCAATAATAAGTGCGCACATGAGAACCAAGTTTAAGTGTGCACACGAGAACCAAGAATAAGTGCACATACGAGAACCAAGTTTAAGTGTGCACATGAGAACCAAGTTTAAGTGTGCACACGAGAACCAAGAATAAGTGCATGTACGAGAACCAAGAATAAGTGCGCATACGAGACCCATGAATAAGTGTGCACACAAGAACCAAGTGCGCACACGAGAACCAAGAATAAATGCATGCACGAGAACCAAGAATAAGTGAATGCACGAGAACCAAGAATAAGTGCGTGCATAAGAACCAAGTCCGTGTACGAGAACCGGGAATAAGTGTACACACAAGAACCAAGAATAAGTGCACATATGAGAACCAAGAATAAGTGCACATACGAGAACCAAGAATAAGTGCGTGCACGAGAACCAAGTTTAAGTGCACATGCGAGAACCAAGAATAAATGCGTGTATGAGAACCAAGTATAAGCGTGCATACGAGAACCAAGAATAAGCACCCACACGAAAACAAAGTTTAAGTGTTCACACGAGAACCAAGAATAAATGCGCATACGAGGACCAAGAATAAGTGCACCTACAAGAACCATGAATAAATGCACACACGAGAACCAAGTGCGCACACGAGAACCAAGAATAAGTGCACACACGAGAACCAAGAATAAGTGCACGTACGAGAACCAAGAATAAGTGCACACACGAGAACCAAGAATAAGTGCACGTACGAGAACCAAGAATAAGTGCACACACGAGAACCAAAAATAAATGCACGTACGAGAACCAAGAATAAGTGCACGCACGAGAAACATACGTATAATTGCAATTATCGAAGTCCCTCAAGGCTGAGAGACTGACCACCTCAGAACTACTTCTTTAAATTGGATGGACTGGTCACATCAGCTTTACCTCTCCATAACCAGTCACTAGTAGCGTTCCACAAGGATCAGCTTTGGGACCCTTATTGTACATGATATAACATTAATGACCTTGATTCACTGATAACACATATAATATATCGAACAACAAATTCGAAGGATACCAAAAAAAAAAAAAAAAAAACTTTAGGACTTGACTAGAAAAATTCACAGACAAGGACCCACAAAAACTTTAGTAGGAAAATTTGGAATAGCTAATGTCATGGTTCGAAAAATAGCAGATGCAGTTCAATGTGGAAAAAATGTAGAGTATTAATCCTCGCGAGTGAAAATAACCCTAGCATTTATAAACTAAATACTATAAAACTTAATCATATAGAATGTGAAAAGGATCTGGGAGTTATAGTAATTAGAATTTTGAAACCAAGACAACAATGCCTAAGCATCTGTAATAAAGCTAGAGGGAAATGGAGTCTAAAGCATCATTATATTAATGGTATACAATAGTGACAATGGTGAGTAAGACACATGTGCAAAACCTGGGTATCTTTATTTCTGAGAAGTCTCGCCAGCCAGTGACCTTTTTCAATCCATTACAGAGAATATATATTGAAGATTATGGAAAACGTGGAGAAATAATTTTGAGATTTGCAGTCTCTCAGCCTGTATGGAAAATGTTAAGTCCCTTGATCTTGATAAATCTAAGGTAAATGCATGAAGATGGACATTTATATACCAGAGCCAGAGAAGAGGCGCAGCAGGTAAAGTCAAAGGAATCCGAAAGTTAGTCTACAGCTCTACGTTTCATCAGTAACGTTTCGTTTGGATTATGTGGTACAGTTATGGTTTCCATACTACAGAACGGATATAAACACATTAGAACGCATAGAGAAGATTGGCCAGATTAATTAATGCACTGTATAAGGAATCTGTCATACGAAGATAAATTGAAAGCCTGACCTCTGCATTCTCTTGAGAGACTTAAAATGAGGGAAGATATGTGTGGAAAATGCTGTATATATTTTTCCAGAAATACAGTAGTTATATGTAAATAGATGGCCATACTGTATTTAATAAAAATTATGTTATAAAAAATGGGAAGAAGCCTGTGCCGGTGCAGAAGAGACTCGCCATTGTTGTTTTGAATTGAGTAGCAGACGTTAGTTAATAATGTGAAGAATTTTCGTGCTCTAGAGGTAAAATTGGGTTGACACCTCTCAAATAGGAGGCGAAATTGTTGGATGTGCATTCCTGCATAAATTGAGATATCAGACGACTGGACAAGACAGCTCCAGGAACCTCAGATAAGCTATCTAGATTCGTGTTATAATTCTAGCCAGTATTTTCATAAATTTAGTTAGCGAGGTTTTCTGAGTATGATACACCTTGATCTCCAGTCAAATTGGTGAGTGATTTTAAGATATTCTCCCTCTGTTATGTATATGTGTATATATATAATCATTTATTATTTTTAATATACAGTCCACAAATTTATATATTTACCAGCATTCCTGGTGATACATATTTCATTTGTAATTAATAGGTCCAGAGCAACTTGTGGATATGACAGTGGTAGGTATCGAAGGGGGACATTTTTTGCGACCTAGGTGTCCCAAATTCCTACTTGTCTAACTGATAAATAATAATTATCTTTGTTCATTTACTGTTATAAGAGCATAAGAATGTAGGAACACTGCAGAAGGCCTACTGGCCCATACGAGGCAGGTCCTTATCAAAACGACCTCTACCTAAAGCTACCCAAGAAATAACTCCCGTAATTTTCCACAATATGATTGAAGCACTGAAATAAAGGACAGACATAAAATAAGATACAAGGGATGATGTAAATGTCTACTGTGGAAGTAAGGGGTGGACACTGTACCAAGAAATATGTAGGGAAGACAGTAGAGGTCTGTCCACCTGAATGAAGAGCGATACGCCCGCAACGAGGAAAACTTAGTCACTTGAGCAACACAAGTCTCCTCCACAGAATCTTCGTGGGACATTTGACTAATTGGAAAAAGGTACAACTCATCAGTGCAAAACCCCGACTTTAAAAGTCGCAAATTCCTGGCGCCTCTTTGATCGCTGCCACAGATACTGTGGAGGACAATGTTGAAAGCTATAACATATCAAAAACACGGACACACCTGAGATTAGAACAAGTTAAATGGATTTATTTCGCCGGGTCACCATCTGGAGAAGACCCGGGCCGGAAGTACCGGCAAATCTCTAATGAATGAACAAGTTAAACCTCCTTCCCTCATGACAGCCATCAGTTGCAGCGGTCATGGTGACACTGATCAAGAAGCTAGATCAGTTTGTAACAAACCTGAAGTGGGGCTGCAACTAGGCATTTCCCTTTCCATTGTTAAAACCATCCTGTTGAAATACATTAACTCAGGTAGACGAGCTAACTCAGATACCCAGAAATCTGAAAGTAACAGTACCAGTTACTATGATCTGTTCCAGTCAGAAGGTTATGAGTATCGGCAGCATAAAACGTCCACTAGTGTTTACTCACTGACTACCAGAATCATGTTGGGCTGTCGTTACCTGTGGCAGATGCAGGCAACCACAGGTTAATCTCCCACCCCTGCTTATTCTACATGTAAGCTCTGTGAAAAAGACACGCACACAACCTTCAGCACTAAATAGTTGAGCGTCCAGATGGAAAAAAAAAAAACGGAAAAAAGAATGAAAAATCGTCAGGAGGCTAGAGGCACTATGTATTCTTAAGCTTATAATGACTGCATTGTCATCTTTTGATATACTATATGTGTAATGAGATATATGTATTATATATCCAAAGTCCTCTCACCCCCTCCCTCTCTTTATTCTGCCTCCTGGGTATAATGTATCTTGCCCCCGCTTTGGGATGATGGAGATATCTTTAAAAGCTCCACGTCTCGTGTGTATGGGATAGACTCTCCTGAGAGATGGCCATTCCCAAGTGATAGTAACCCCAGCTATGCTGGAAGGAACCCTTTGAAGCTGCCGTATTTGATGAGCCCTTGCTGGAATATTTGATGATATCCTCACTGTCCTACTGAAGTCTCCCAGCTCATACTGACATTTTAAATCCTGGTATGGGTCCCATCCTGTGTGTTGGAATGTAATAGGAAACCATAGCTAGCAACATTACGGGTTTAATATCTCACTCATACTGTGTAACACACCTAACACTTTATCTATACATACTATTATTTTTAAGTCTTTTATTAGCAATGATCATGGTCCCAGGACCAGTAGCGCAGCCAGAATTTCAATCAGGGGTGGAGGCCTAGGCCAGAACTTCAGTTTGTGGAGGCTTAAGCCAGGATTTCAATCTGGAGGTTTAAACATGACAAGGTACTGAAAATTAAATAAAGTAGAATTTTCAGTATGTAAGTGAAATTGCTGAAACTGTCTTAATTTTGTGGTCACTGGTCAACACAATACAGTGAAAATTAGTCAGAAATTTAAAAAAAAAATATTTGCTTCTGGGACTTTAGCATCTGGGCAGAGGCACTGCCACTGCCCAGGACCAAAATGTTTAATAAATATATACAGTTGACCGTTGAACAACGCGGGGGTTAGGGGCGCAGACCCCCCATTCCCCCACGCAGTCAAAAATTCGCGTATAACTTTTGACTCCTCAAAAACTAATAGCCTAGTATTGACGGGAAACGTCACTGATAATATAAACAGTAGACTAACATATTTTGTGTGTTATATGAATTATATACATTATTCTTACAATAAAATAAGCTAGAGAACACAAAACGTTATTATGAAAATCATAAGGAAGAGAAAATGCATTTACAGTACTGTACTGTATTTATTAATAATATAAAGTTTAGGTCGTCTGTTTTTAGAAGCGTCCGTGTGTCAGTACCCTCACCAATATTGTCTTATATGATACAAAACACTGTAGATGTTATATGTATTACTAACACTGGACATCAAAACTATAAGAAATAATGTGAAAAAGAAATTTATGTTTATTTATGATTTAATATTGTATCTTTACCTATGTTTACATTTCTCTCAACTGTGAATGGAACTTGAACGATCTGTAATAATAATAATAATAATAATAATAATAATAATAATAATAATAATAATAATAATAATAATAATAATAATAATATATATATATATATATATATATATATATATATATATATATATATATATATATATATATATATATATATATATATATATATATATATATATATATATATATATATATATATATATATATAGGCTTGTGTATATTGTATGGAAATAAATGATAAAATAGACTAGTATCTATATATTTAATGCATTCACGATATACCTAACTTTCCCTTAATTTTTTTTTCGATCCCAAATCTCCAAAAAATTTTCAAATATATTTATTGGAAAAAAAAATCCACGTACATGTAAGTGAACCCGCGCAGTTCAAACCCGTGTTTGCCTGTGAATCTTTTTAAAACCCTTTGTCAGCATCCAAAAACCAAAATTTATACCATGGGATGCGAACCTAATTATGTAGCTCAGGGTGATGGTGTTCCTTGGTGATGGTGTTCCTTGGTGATGGTGTTCCTTGGTGATGGTGTTCCTTGGTGATGGTGTTCCTTGGTGATGGTGTTCCTTGGTGATGGTGTTCCTTGGTGATGGTGTTTCTTGGTGATGGTGTTTCTTGGTGATGGTGTTCCTTGGTGATGGTGTTCCTTGGTGATGGTGTTCCTTGGTGATGGTGTTCCTTGGTGATGGTGTTCCTTGGTGATGGTGTTCCTTGGTGATGGTGTTCCTTGGTGATGGTGTTTCTTGGTGATGGTGTTTCTTGGTGATGGTGTTTCTTGGTGATGGTGTTCCTTGGTGATGGTGTTCCTTGGTGATGGTGTTCCTTGGTGATGGTGTTCCTTGGTGATGGTGTTCCTTGGTGATGGTGTTCCTTGGTGATGGTGTTTCTTGGTGATGGTGTTTCTTGGTGATGGTGTTCCTTGGTGATGGTGTTCCTTGGTGATGGTGTTCCTTGGTGATGGTGTTCCTTGGTGATAGTGTTCCTTGGTGATGGTGTTTCTTGGTGATGGCGTTCCTTGGTGATGGTGTTCCTTGGTGATGGTGTTCCTTGGTGATGGTGTTTCTTGGTGATGGTGTTCCTTGGTGATGGTGTTCCTTGGTGATGGTGTTTCTTGGTGATGGTGTTCCTTGGTGATGGTGTTCCTTGGTGATGGTGTTTCTTGGTGATGGTGTTCCTTGGTGATGGTGTTCCTTGGTGATGGTGTTCCTTGGTGATGGTGTTCCTTGGTGATGGTGTTCCTTGGTGATGGTGTTTCTTGGTGATGGTGTTTCTTGGTGATGGTGTTCCTTGGTGATGGTGTTCCTTGGTGATGGTGTTCCTTGGTGATGGTGTTCCTTGGTGATAGTGTTCCTTGGTGATGGTGTTTCTTGGTGATGGCGTTCCTTGGTGATGGTGTTCCTTGGTGATGGTGTTCCTTGGTGATGGTGTTTCTTGGTGATGGTGTTCCTTGGTGATGGTGTTCCTAGGTGATGGTGTTTCTTGGTGATGGTGTTCCTTGGTGATGGTGTTCCTTGGTGATGGTGTTTCTTGGTGATGGTGTTCCTTGGTGATGGTGTTCCTTGGTGATGGTGTTCCTTGGTGATGGTGTTCCTTGGTGATGGTGTTCCTTGGTGATGGTGTTCCTTGGTGATGGTGTTCCTTGGTGATGGTGTTCCTTGGTGATGGTGTTTCTTGGTGATGGTGTTCCTTGGTGATGGTGTTCCTTGGTGATGGTGTTTCTTGGTGATGGTGTTCCTTGGTGATGGTGTTCCTTGGTGATGGTGTTTCTTGGTGATGGTGTTCCTTGGTGATGGTGTTCCTTGGTGATGGTGTTCCTTGGTGATGGTGTTCCTTGGTGATAGTGTTTCTTGGTGATTGTGTTTCTTGGTGATGGTGTTCCTTGGTGATAGTGTTTCTTGGTGATTGTGTTTCTTGGTGATGGTGTTTCTTGGTGATGGTGTTCCTTGGTGATGGTGTTTCTTGGTGATGGTTGTTCTTGGTGATGGTGTTCCTTGGTGATGGTGTTCCTTGGTGATGGTGTTCCTTGGTGATGGTGTTCCTTGGTGATGGTGTTCCTTGGTGATGGTGTTCCTTGGTGATGGTGTTCCTTTGTGATGGTGTTTCTTGGTGATGGTGTTCCTTGGTGATGGTGTTCCTTGGTGATGGTGTTCCTTGGTGATGGAGTTTCTTGGTGATGGTGTTCCTTGGTGATGGTGTTCCTTGGTGATGGTGTTTCTTGGTGATGGTGTTCCTTGGTGATGGTGTTCCTTGGTGATGGTGTTCCTTGGTGATGGTGTTCCTTGGTGATGGTGTTTCTTGGTGATGGTGTTTCTTGGTGATGGTGTTCCTTGGTGATGGTGTTTCTTGGTGATGGTGTTCCTTGGTGATGGTGTTTCTTGGTGATGGTTGTTCTTGGTGATGGTGTTCCTTGGTGATGGTGTTCCTTGGTGATGGTGTTCCTTGGTGATGGTGTTCCTTGGTGATGGTGTTCCTTGGTGATGGTGTTTCTTGGTGATGGTGTTCCTTGGTGATGGTGTTCCTTGGTGATGGTGTTCCTTGGTGATGGTGTTCCTTGGTGATGGTGTTTCTTGGTGATGGTGTTCCTTGGTGATGGTGTTCCTTGGTGATGGTGTTCCTTGGTGATGGTGTTCCTTGGTGATGGTGTTCCTTGGTGATGGTGTTTCTTGGTGATGGTGTTTCTTGGTGATGGTGTTCCTTGGTGATGGTGTTTCTTGGTGATGGTTGTTCCTTGGTGATGGTGTTTGTGTTATGGCTAGCTATGCTATGCTCACGGTGTCAGTATCTGCGGTGGTAACGCACTCAGCTCACACATTGAGTGTCCGTAGTTCGATCTCCAGTAGGTACCTGGGTGTTAGTGGACTGGTGTGGGTCACATCCTGGGTGTTAGTGAACTGGTGTGGGTCACATCCTGTCATGTAGGGGCGGTAATGATTGAATAGGATATAAGTGGGGAATATGGGAGTAGGGGATTATGTAGGCAGGGGAGAGGCAGGCGAGGTGGTAGGAGTGAGATGATTAGCGGAGGTAGGTAGGTAATGACAGGTCAGTGGTGACCACCACGACACTCATTAACTCGACACTACTCACTAACATATGCCTCGCCCATTCTTCACTCATATAAACATAATAAAATATAAGAAAAAAAGAATAAATAACGGTGGGCAGTGAATATTACTATTCTACTCAAACACAGTTTATTATTAAGTCTTTGTACAATAATATATTTGGGAACAGAGCATTATTGTGGTTTAGATAAATGGGGTGGTACACATAAGCAGTGAGACAGGGGACACAATCAACTTGACCAAAATGAATATAACTTACAATATAGCACAGAGGACAGTTCCCTACAGGAACTAAGCCACAGGTCCCAAGACCTACACAGCAAGAGTACTGCGCCAAGCCAGTACTCTGCCCACTGCCTCCAACAGTCTCCTCCAGAGACTTCAGCAGCCTTCTCCCGAGCCCTGCACCCCAGCAGCAGCTCCGCTCGAAGTTTCTGCTCAGGAGCTCTGCACCCCAGCAGCAGCTCCGCTCGAAGTCTCTGCTCAGGAGCTCTGCACCCCAGCAGCAGCTCTGCTCGAATCTCCCTACTCAGCTCTTCCTTGGGCTTTTATGGTGGTCCAAGCACCCTCCACAACCACGTGTACGACCTGACGCCTAGGTCTGAGGCGTCAAGAACAAAAGACCTCAGACGTGGGCGTGGCTACAGACGTTTGCCAAGGCAAGGTGTGACCATATAATTGGTTAAATTAGGTCTCCCCAGAGACCTCACAAGCCCAGCTGGACTACATCACAATCCTGGGTGTTAGTGGACTGGTGTGGGTCACATCCTGGGTGTTAGTGGACTGGTGTGGGTCACATCCTGGGTGTTAGTGGACTGGTGTGGGTCACATCCTGGGTGTTAGTGGACTGGTGTGGGTCACATCCTGGGTGTTAGTGAACTGGTGTGGGTCACATCCTGGGTGTTAGTGGACTGGTGTGGGTCACATCCTGGGTGTTAGTGGACTGGTGTGGGTCACATCCTTACCTGGAGGTTACCTGGAGGTTATTCCGGGGATCAACGCCCCCGCGGCCCTGTCCATGACCAGGCCTCCCGATGGATCAGGGCCTGATCAACTAGGCTGTTACTGCTGGCCGCACGCAGTCCGACGTACGAGCCACAGCCCGGCTGATCCGGCACTGACTTTAGGTATCTGTCCAGCTCTCTCTTGAAGGCAGCCAGGGGTTTATTGGCAATTCCCCTAATGCTTGATGGGAGGCTGTTGAACAGTTTTGGGCCCCGGACACTTATGGTGTTTTCTCTTAGTGTACCAATGGCGCCCCTACTTTTTATTGGCGGCATTTTGCATCGCCTGCCCAGTCTTTTACTTTCGTAGGGAGTGATTTCTGTGTGCAGATTTGGGACCATTCCTTCCAAGATTTTCCAAGTGTAGATTATGATATATCTCTCCCTCCTGCGTTCCAACGAGTACAAGTCAAGTGCTTCCAAGCGTTCCCAGTAGTTAAGGTGCTTGACAGAACTTATACGTGCAGTAAAGGATCTCTGTACACTCTCTACGCTAACCTAAGTTGCCCGGAATGTTCTGCATAACCAGGGACATTCTATATAGCATGTCATTGTTGTCATGTACTTGTAAAAATAATGCTAACATGCGATGTCATGCTCCTGTGTCAAACACTGGCGTTGTTTATGTTATTGGTGCGACAAGCATATCTGTGTTTGTATATGACTGTAGTAGACAATACCACTGTCACCCATATTACTTTAAAATTAAAACCACTACAAGGAATTATGCGGATGTCCGTATTCTTATCAGGGTTGACATTAACCTCTGGGGCCCAGTAATGTCTTTGATACTTTTGAGGACGATGATTGTGGTGAAGTAATTTACTTTTTTAGAGTAACCTAGAGCTTGGGGAAAAGGAAATTTAAAAAGAGTTGAAGCTAGACTCTACTCACCGAGTGTTACATATTCCCAGTGTTTGTCTTTTATAATCGTATATGATGTTGGTAGGAAAATATTAACTGCATATAATCTCGGTGATTTTGAGGCGCTCATCTTGCAGGAAATCAATGTTGCAGGTTCCGAAAACTTTTAGAAAAAACGAAAGAAAACAATTCATTTGGTTCTAGTTGAGTAACGGGAACAGAAATGAATGTTCTCATTAATTTCTGGTTTCTTTGAAAGCCTGTAGAGTCTCAAGCCGGGTTTTCCTTGACAATGAGTGCTCAAACTTCAGAGTACGCGTTCGTCTGAATTTTTTTCTTATTTTATTAATGACTACACAACACATCATGATGTGCTGTGCAGGCCAGCTTCAGATAAGACCATTAAGAGACACATTGTCTTCCCAAGTGGGTCCATAGCCACTAACATATCCATTGCACTTGCCAGTTGTAGGATGAGAGTATCCACCAGGTAACCTCCAGATAACCAGTGTTTTTACCACCATCGGGGACTCGGTTAATTAAGGTTACCACCACACAGATTCCGTCACGGGAGTCTATGCCACACCATGGTGTAGATGCGATAGAGTGTACTTCGAAGAGACAGTAAACAAAAAGCCTGGAGCAGCGCCTCAAAGAGCAAAGTACGCATGGAGTAGGGACGACGTGAATAATGTGTGTAATTCATTGAAGCCTGTGTAGCCATATGATGACCTGGGTAGAGGCCAGACTCATAATCAAGGAGAGAGATCTGCATAATAGATGCTGCCTTGAAACATCTTTGATCACTGTTTCCAATAATGTTGACCAGAAATCCGGAGCTTTAGCATGTCAGACGGGGGGTGGCGTGGACCTGCTTCGCATGGGTCAGTAGGCCTGTTGCAGTGTTCCTTCTTTCTTATGTTCTTATGTTCTTATGTACCGGCCAACTTGTTACTGCTTAGTCAGAACACAGCAGTCAGGTGACCTGACTGACACACCACTGACCTGACTCATGCACTTGACTGCTGCTCCTTTATGTACTCCAAATCTCTAATGGCTTGTTATTAGAATGATAAAGCTCCCCGTGAGGAACATGCTTCCTAGTAAATATGTCTTATTTACAATCTCTAGAATGAACTTAAAATGGATAAATTTTACCTAATCATTTTTATACTATCTTAGAAGAAACCTTTCGAATTTATCATTGAATGTTTTACAGCTTTAGTCTAATTTAGCTTTTTTGATAAGATGAGATGAGCACTACAGCAGGCTTACTGGCCCGTGCTAGAGGCTTCTTGTTAATCCCAACCTATTTTTCAAGGGTACCTAAGATGTCAGACTTAATCACTCAACTTGGCAGATTATTCCACAAATCTACAACTCTGCATAATAAACATATTAAACTAACTAAACTGTTGATAAACCGTTACTTTCCTAAATCTCTTCTAAACTGAATGTATTCAACTTGTATCATTTGTGTCTAGTTATTTTTCTTAGATATTTTTAGCACCCTATTTATATCTCCTGTGTTGAAACATTTTGAACGATCAAGCTCTGTTTCATCTGGTTTATAAGTGTAATGTTTATTGTCAATCTCATGGATTAGGACTTTGCACTTTTCTACATTGAGATGCATCTTCCACTTTTCGAACCTCGATATTCCCTTAATAATAATAATAATAATAATAATAATAATAATAATAATAATAATAATAATAATAATAATAATTATTATTATTATTATTATTATTATTATTATTATTATCATTATTTCTACAAATACATGCCTAGCCCACATCAATGACATACCACTATATAGAGAGCCCCTTGTTATGTAGAGCATTTCGGGTACATTAGGTCAGTTTTGTCCCAGGATGCGCCTCATACCAGTCGACTAATACCCAGGTACCTATTTTACTGCTAGATGAACGGGACAGCAGGTGTCTTAAGGAAATATGTTATAATGTTTTAACCCGTACCAGGGATCGAACCATGGATCTCAATGTGTGAGCTGAGTGCGCTAGCCTATTTTTTTCTTTTTATGTCTTGTTATGGACTTCACTTACTGAATTCAAGGTTATTAATGTAGACTACTGATTCCCAAAGTGGGCGATACCGCGACCCCCCTGGGGCGGTGGAAAGATCCAGGGGAGCATTAGGACAGTAGGGGGGAAGCGGCAGGGTGACAACAGAACCAAGGGAGCATTTTGTTTTACAAAATCTATATGACAGAATCTAAGTCACGAACACTTAAGTATCACAGATGCTTTACAAAGAATAAAATTACCATAGAGTCATACACGAAAACAGCTTTATTTTATTTTGTGGTCCGAAGTCGAACGTTTGTTCGGACGCACCACATACCAGCCAGATCAGACAGCAGACGCCGTGAGTACTGCTGATGATCGAATTTTTCACGTCTGCAGGGGCCAAGGCTCAAGGTTTGTATGCACTGCAAGTTATCTTCAGTCTCGTAATGTATATTTTAAAGTATAATAAAGATATGATTGAGTGGTATTGGTGGAGGGACGCCAAAAGGTGTGAAAGCTTTGCTATGCTAAGGTTGTGATTTGTAGTTCTGAAGTATTTGATCTGTAGTTTACCATTTATATTTGTATTATTGTGTCGTATACTTTTCCTAGTAAATACACTACTTTATATTTCCTTACGTTTTTCTGCGGCAATTTGTTGTGATTGACATGATTTTTACAAAGAACATAGTTTTTTTTTGTTCAAGAATAAAATATGGCATCAGCACAACAGGCCAAAAAGAAGTGTAGACAATATAGTGTGGAATATCTGAAATATGGATTTGTATCAGCACCAAATAACCAACAACAACCAACGTGACTACTGTGTGAAAGAGTCTTTTGAAGCCATAAAACCTTCCAGGCTTCTGGAACATTTGAAAAAAGTACAGTGATATAGCAGACGACAATTTGACATATTTTCAGTCAATTCACAACAATCCAATGATGGTTTGCGTGCTTCATACAATATTTCATTGCTGACTGCTGGATCTGGTAAGCCTCATACAATTGAGGAAGAGCTTTTTTTTTTTTTTTTTTTTTTTTTATTCGCCGGTATTCTCCCGGCCCGGGTCTTTTCCAAGTAGTGGTGACCCGGCCTTGGCTCCCTATCTGGGGAGTGTCTCGAGACTTAAGTCTCCCATGGGAGGAGGTACAAGTACCCCCTCATCTTTGGGACCAACTGTCCCCAGGCCTAGCCACATTCCCCGCCCTCACGGGGCTCGTAGGGAGAAGCTAGGCCTCTGGAAGAGCTTATTCTGCCAGCAGTAAGTGAGGTTCTGCGCACAGTTTTACACATGTCATCTGAACAAATTATTAAAGCTGTTTCTCTAAATGATAAATCTGTTCAAAGAAGAGTGGATGAAATGGCTGAAAGCACTGAAGACACATTGTGCAACATGCTTAAGGCAACATAATTTGGCTCACAATTAGATGAGTCCACTCTACCAAGCAATGAATTTTTGCTGCTTGCTTCGTTTCGTCAGAAATGAAAATTTGGTTCAAGAGCCAGGGAAGTCAGTATTTCATGCTGTTGAGATTTTTTTTTTTTTTCAAAGAGAAAGACATCCCGCTTACCAGCATTCTTGTTTGTGCAACAGATCGGGGTATCATCGACGGCAAGTTGTCATCTTGGCTTCATCAGTTCTTAAAAAAAAAAAAGCTGTATTTGGTGTGTTGACGGTGCACTGTGCAATCCCCAGACAACATCTGGAAATGAGGTTAATATTATCAAAATCAAATCAGCCATTTCCACTTTTCTGTCCAGGTTACAGATATACAAATCATTAATAAGTACTGTTATCACAGCAGTAAACAAAATCAAGGCACATTCTCTCAAGTCCCGACTGTTTCGACAACTTTGCACTGAGAATGCTGAATATTTTTGAATGTTTGTTGTTGCATACAGAAGTTAGATGACTGCCAAGAAGAAACTTCCTGGGACGTTTCTATTCACTTTTTAAAACAGATATTGAATTCTTCCAAGACTCCAATTCTGTTCTATGTGATGAATTAAGAAACATTTAAGCATGACACTATTATTTGTCAGATATATTCACAAATTCCTACGAAGTTAATTTGCAATTGCAAGGAAATGAGGTTAATATTATCAAAGTCAAATCAGCCATTTCCACTTTTCTGTCCAGGTTACAGATATACAAGCTTAACACAGCCCGTCGTGAGCTCTTCCAGTTTCCCAGCCTCTCTGAATTGGAGTAGAAGATCATACCAGACTATAACCTTCAAGTGTATTGTGCACACCTGAATGAGCTGCATAGAGACATGTCTGACAGATTTCAGGATCTTTTTTTTTTTTTTTTTTTTGCTTAAAATTTCAGATTGGCTGATTAATTCAGTCCTAGATATCAGCAATGAAGAAATAGGAATGGTGGAGGAAGAACTGATTTAACTCCAAAATGATATTGAGCTGAGACCAAAGTTCAAAAAATCATATCAATATTTTTTGTTACAAAAAAAAAAAAAAAAAAAAAAAAAACATTTTTGACCGCTGCTCTTCACTGTGGAACAAAGTCGAGATGTAACTCTACTCACGAAATCGTAATGACACGATTGTAAACAAACTATACCACGGGTGGGAATAGAACCCGCGATCAGAGAGTCTCAAAACCCCAGACCGTCACGTTAGCCACTGGACCAGCTAGCCACAATAAGATTCGTCCAACCAGGTATATTTCTACACCATAGGAAGGTTAGCATAGGCACCACTGTGACCGCAAATGCGACGGTCTGGAGTTTTGAGACTCTCTGATCGCGGGTTCTATCCCCACCCGTGGTATGGTTAAGTCGAGATGTACTTTATTGCCTTCCCAACATCATATTTAGTAGAGCGAGGCTTCAGTACAGTCGCCAATCTTCTTTCCATGCAAAGAAACAGACTGAAAATTACTGAATGCGGGGATCTAAGATTTCTTAGAGCCTTCAAGACTGATGTTGAGAAGCTGATGTCCCTGCACCTAGCACATCCATCTTATTAAAATTGTGAAGACAATGTAGTTACAGATGAGATGCAAATTTACCCTCTCATATTGTTAAATAAATTGGTTTACTATGTTGATTTTCATTTCTGAAATAAATACGCTTGTTAGATTAGTTGTTGTTTTGAATTTGCAGCAAACCTAATACTAAGAAAGAAGTGTGTTCGTATGTTTGTGTGTGTGAGGGGGATATGCCTCTAGGGATGTAGCCTGGGAGTCAAGGGAACGACAGCCTGAAAAAGTTTGGGAACCACTGATGTAGACTATGATTAAGAAGGGGCTCATAACTGAGCCCTGTATAATACCACTTGTGACTGGTCCTCATTCGGATATCGCACCATTTATACAAACCCTCTGCTGTTTCTCAGTCAACTATACCTCGATCTTTGAGAGAATTTCTTCCTTCACGACTATGCGCTGGCACTTTATCAGTCTTCTGTGTGGGACTGTCCAAATCATACTGACATTTAAATAAAAAGCTTCTCATTTTTTATCATGATCCACCACGTCAAATGCCTTGCAGGATAAAATCAGTAAATTTGTTAAGCAAGAAAGACCCCGTATGAATCCGTATTGTAGCGTATTGATTAAATAAACCTCATCAAGGTGGCGTCTAATTTTATTGACTATTATTGATTCTAATAACTTGTTTTGTACTGATGAAAGTCGAATTCGTCGGTAATTCCATGATGTAGACCTGTTTCCTCTTTGGTAGACAGGAATAACATTTGCCATCTTGCACATCTTTGGCATACAGTTCAAGTGATAGTATATTGAGCAGACTAGTTAGTGGATCACTAAGTCACATATCGTATTCTTTAGGAAGACCTAACAACAACTTATCCAGACCTGGGGACTTACCTGGAGTTTACCTGGAGAGAGTTCCGGGGGTCAACGCCCCCGCGGCCCGGTCTGTGACCAGGCCTCCTGATGGATCAGAGCCTGATCAACCAGGCTGTTGCTGCTGGCTGCACGCAAACCAACGTACGAGCCACAGCCCGGCTGATCAGGAACTGACTTGAGGTGCTTGTCCAGTGCCAGCTTGAAGACTGCCAGGGGTCTGTTGGTAATCCCCCTTATGTGTGCTGGGAGGCAGTTGAACAGTCTCGGGCCCCTGACACTTATTGTATGGTCTCTTAACGTGCTAGTGACACCCCTGCTTTTCATTGGGGGGATGGTGCATCGTCTGCCAAGTCTTTTGCTTTCGTAGTGAGTGATTTTCGTGTGCAAGTTCGGTACTAGTCCCTCTAGGATTTTCCAGGTGTATATAATCATGTATCTCTCCCTCCTGCGTTCCAGGGAATACAGGTTTAGGAACCTCAAGCGCTCCCAGTAATTGAGGTGTTTTATCTCCGTTATGCGCGCCGTGAAAGTTCTCTGTACATTTTCTAGGTCGGCAATTTCACCTGCCTTGAAAGGTAGGTAATTGATCTAGTTGTTTGATAGTCATGTCTCCACACACTTTATCACATAAGTTATTTTTATATCGTCTGTATTTATTACATACTGGGATATCATTTGCTCAACAAGGCGCTGGAACACAAATATGCATTAGAAACAATTTGAAAATTGCTTACCTAATATATAGGAATTCATAAGAGTACTTGAGATGGAAGAACGTCAGGATGATCTTGAGAGGGAACAATCTGCAAGTAACTTTACTGTGTTCTCCAAACCTGTCTTCATCGTGGTTTATGACACATTAACCAAAAACTCAAGACAGCGGCGTCTGAGGTGTACTGGCCAAGCCGACTGGTCGCTGTCACACACTACACGATGTATGTTCCAGCACCTGATACAGCCGGACCTGACGCTGTACTTACCTCAACTCACTTTCTTAACCTTTATATTCAATTTCCTTCTCTTCTCTGTATTGTACTGAATAAAAATTCACTAGACGAAACGTCTCCTGATTAAATATCGCAGGTGTTGCATTTGTATCTTTTCCACAGTTTGCTAGTATTATTACTTTGTAATATTAACATGCTGGTCCGCCAGGTGACTCTCTTCTCTAGAGTCATCCATAAATTCCTCTCTTCTCCATGAGAGATGTTAAGTCTCATGATCATCAATTTCACATCATTTTTATTTAACTGTATTTATTATCTACAGGATGTATATACATATATATATATATATATATATATATATATATATATATATATATATATATATATATATATATATATATATATATATATATATGTCGTGCCGAATAGGTAAAACTGGTCAATTAGCAAGAACTCATTTAAAATTAAAACCTTTCTAAAAAAAATTCTTATACGTTTAAAGATGTATTTTTTTTCCATAATGTTAATGTAAAAAATTTTATTTTTGCTCCAAAAGAATCTTAGAAAACTTACCTAACCTTATTATAACAAGAACAATTTATTTTAGCCTAACCCAACTAAATATATTTTAGATTTGTTTACAGTAATTTAATACTAAACAAACACAGTGAAATATATTTTTTTCGTTAGGTTCAGAATGATTTTGACGAAATTATTGCATACACAAATTTTCACTTGTCCTATATGGCAAGATGAGCGTTGCTATTTAAGCCAAGATCGCAAGTTCTGCCTATTCGGCACGACATATATATATATATATATATATATATATATATATATATATATATATATATATATATATATATATATATATATATATATATATATATATATATATGCATGCAAAATAACCACTGTGAAAGAATAGAGAAGTTCCAAGCGCTTTCGTGACTACTCACATTATAATGTGAGTAGTCACGAATGCGCTTGGAACTTCTCTATTCTTTCACAGTGGTTGTTTAGCATATTCTGAAATCACCTGTTTAATGTGATCTTATTGCATATATATATATATATATATATATATATATATATATATATATATATATATATATATATATATATATATATATATGTGTGTGTGTGTGTGTGTGTGTGTGTGTGTGTGTGTGTGTGTGTACTCACCTATTTGTGGTTGCAGGGGTCGAGTCATAGCTCCTGGCCCCGCCTCTTCGCTGATTGCTACTAGGTCCTCTCTCTCCCTGCTCCATGAGCTTTATCATACCTCGCCTTAAAACTATGTATGGTTCCCGCCTTCACTACGTCACTTTCTAGGCCATTCCACGGCCTGACTACCCTATGACTGAAGAAATACTTCCTAACATCCCTTTGATTCATCTGAGTCTTCAACTTCCAATTGTGACCTCTTGTGTCTGTGTCCCTTCTCCGGAACATCCCGTCTTTGTCCACCTTGTCTATTCTGCGCAGTATTTTATATGTCGTTATCATGTCTCCCCTGACCCTCCTGTCCTCCAGTGTCGTCAGGCCAATTTCCCTCAACCTTTCTTCGTAGGACAATCCCCTTAACTCTGGGACTAGTCTTGTTGCAAACCTTTGCACTTTCTCTAATTTCTTGACGTGCTTGACTAGGTGTGGATTCCAAACTGGTGCTGCATACTCCAGTATGGGCCTGACGTAAATGGTATACAGAGTCTTGAACGAATCCTTACTGAGGTATCGGAACGCTATCCGTAGGTTTGCCAGGCGCCCGTATGCTGCAGCAGTTATCTGATTGATGTGCACCTCAGGAGATATGTTCGGTGTTATACTCACCCCCAGATCTTTTTCCTTGAGTGAGGTTTGCAGTCTTTGGCCATCTAATCTATATTGTGTCTGCGGTCTTCTCTGTCCTTCCCCAATCTTCATGACTTTGCATTTGGCAGGGTTAAACTCAAGGAGCCAGTTGCTGGACCAGGCTTGTAGCCTGTCCAGGTCTCTTTGTAGTCCTGCCTGACCCTCATCCGATTTGATTCTTCTCATTAACTTCACATCATCTGCAAACAAGGACACTTCTGAGTCTATCCCTTCCGTTATGTCATTCACATATACTAAGAACAGCACAGGTCCTAGGACTGACCCCTGTGGAACCCCGCTTGTCACAGGCGCCCACTCTGCCATGACTCGTTGTTGCCTCCCTGTCAGGTATTCTCTGATCCATTGCAGTGCCTTTCCTGTTATGTGTGCCCGATCCTCTAGCTTTTGAAGTAACCTCTTGTGAGGAACTGTGTCGAAGGCCCTCTTGCAGTCCAAAAAAAATGCAGTCGATCCACCCCTCTCTCTCTTGTCTTACTTCTGTCACCTTGTCATAAAACTCCAGTAGGTTTGTGACACAGGATTTTCCTTCCCTGAAACCGTGCTGGTTGTCAATTATACACTTGTTTCTTTCCAGGTGCTCCACCACTCTCCTCCTGATGATCTTCTCCATGACTTTGCATACTATACACGTTAGTGATACAGGTCTGTATGTGTGTGTGTATGTGTGTGTGTGTGTGTGTGTGTGTGTGTGTGTGCGTGTGTGTGTGTGTGTGTGTGTGTGTGTGTGTGTGTGTACTCACCTAATTGTACTCACCTAATTGTGGTTGCAGGGGTCGAGACTCAGCTCCTGGCCCTGCCTCTTCACTGATCGCTACTAGGTCCTCTCCCTCTCTGCTTCCTGAGCTTTGTCATACCTCTTCTTAAAACTATGTATGGTTCCTGCCTCCACTACTTCACTTGCTAGGCTATTCCACTTCCTGACGACTCAATGACTGAAGAAATACTTCTTAACGTCCCTGTAACTCGTCTGAGTCTTCAGCTTCCAGTTATGACCCCTTGTTTCTGTGTCCCCTCTCTGGAACATCCTATCTCTGTCCACCTTGTGTATTCCCCGCAGTATCTTGTATGTCGTTATCATGTCTCCCCTGACCCTTCTGTCCTCCAGTGTCGTCAGTCCGATTTCCCTCAACCTTTCCTCGAACGACATTCCCCTGAGCTCTGGGACTAGCCTTGTTGCAAACCTTTGTACTTTCTCTAACTTCTTGACGTGCTTGACCAGGTGTGGGTTCCAGACTGGTGCTGCATACTCCAGTATGGGCCTAACATACACAGTGTACAGTGTCTTGAACGATTCCTTATTAAGGTATCGGAACGCTATTCTCAGGTTTGCCAGGCGCCCGTATGCTGCAGCAGTTATTTGGTTGATGTGTGCCTCCGGTGACGTGCTCGGTGTTATGGTCACCCCAAGGTCTTTCTCCCTGAGTGAGGTCTGTAGTCTTTGTCCACCTAGCCTATACTCTGTCTGCAGTCTTCTTTCCCCCTCCCCAATCTTCATGACTTTGCGTTTGGCAGGGTTGAATTCGAGAAGCCAGTTTCTGGACCACATGTCCAGCCTGTCCAGGTCTCTTTGCAGTCCTGCCTCATCCTCATCCGATTTAATTCTTCTCATCAGCTTCACATCATCTGCAAATAGGGACACTTCAGAGTCTATTCCTTCCATCATGTCGTTCGCATATATCAAAAATAGCACTGGTCCTAGAACTGACCCCTGTGGGACCCCGCTCCTCACAGGCGCCCACTGTGATACCTCTTCACGTACCATGACTCGTTGCTGCCTCCCTGTCAGGTATTCCCTGATCCATTGCAGTGCCCTCCCTGTTATATGCGCCTGATCCTCCAGCTTCTGCACTAATCTCTTGTGGGGAACTGTGTCAAAGGCCTTCCTGCAGTCTAGGAAAACGCAATCAACCCACACCTCTCTCTCTCATGTCTTACTTCTGTTACCTTGTCATAAAACTCCAGAAGGTTTGTGACACATGATTTGCCTTCCATGAACCCATACTGGTTTTCATTTATAATCTTGTTCCGTTCCAGGTGTTCCACCACTCTCCTCCTGATAATCTTCTCCATGACTTTGCACACAATACATGTCAGAGTGTGTGTGTGTACTCACCTAGTTGAGGTTGCAGGGGTCGAGTCCGAGCTCCTGGCCCCGCCTCTTCACTGATCGCTACTAGGTCACTCTCCCTGAGCCGTGAGCTTTATCGTACCTCTGCTTAAAGCTATGTATGGATCCTGCCTCCACTACATCGCTTCCCAAACTATTCCACTTACTGACTACTCTGTGGCTGAAGAAATACTTCCTAACATCCCTGTGATTCATCTGCGTCTTCAACTTCCAACTGTGTCCCCTTGTTACTGTGTCCAATCTCTGGAACATCCTGTCTTTGTCCACCTTGTCAATTCCTCTTAGTATTTTGTATGTCGTTATCATGTCCCCCCTATCTCTCCTGTCCTCCAGTGTCGTCAGGTTGATTTCCCTTAACCTCTCCTCGTAGGACATACCTCTTAGCTCTGGGACTAGTCTTGTTGCAAACCTTTGCACTTTCTCTAGTTTCTTTACGTGCTTGGCTAGGTGTGGGTTCCAAACTGGTGCCGCATACTCCAATATGGGCCTAACGTACACGGTGTACAGGGTCCTGAATGACTCCTTATTAAGATGTCGGAATGCTGTTCTGAGGTTTGCTAGGCGCCCATATGCTGCAGCAGTTATTTGGTTGATGTGCGCTTCAGGAGATGTGCCTGGTGTTATACTCACCCCAAGATCTTTTTCCTTGAGTGAGGTTTGTAGTCTCTGGCCCCCTAGACGACTGTACTCCGTCTGCGGTCTTCTTTGCCCTTCCCCAATCTTCATGACTTTGCACTTGGTGGGATTGAACTCCAGGAGCCAATTGCTGTACCAGGTCTGCAGCCTGTCCAGATCCCTTTGTAGTTCTGCCTAGTCTTCGATCGAGTGAATTCTTTTCATCAACTTCACGTCATCTGCAAGCAGGGACACCTCAGAGTCTATTCCTTCCGTCATGTCGTTCACAAATACCAGAAACAGCACTGGTCCTAGGACTGACCCCTGTGGGACCCCGCTGGTCACAGGTGCCCACTCTGACACCTCGCCACGTACCATGACTTGCTGCTGTCTTCCTGACAAGTATTCCCTGATCCATTGTAGTGCCTTCCCTGTTATCCCTGCTTGGTCCTCCAGTTTTTGCACCAATCTCTTGTGTGGAACTGTGTCAAACGCCTTCTTGCAGTCCAAGAATATGCAATCCACCCACCCCTCTCTCTCTTGTCTTACTGCTGTCACCATGTCATAGCACTCCAGTAGGTTTGTGACACAGGATTTCCCGTCCCTGAAACCATGTTGGCTGCTGTTGATGAGATCGTTCTTTTCTAGGTGTTCCACCACTCTTCTCCTGATAATCTTCTCCATGATTTTGCATACTATACATGTCAGTGACACTGGTCTGTAGTTTAATGCTTCATGTCTGTCTCTTTTTTAAAGATTGGGACTATATTTGCTGTCTTCCATGCCTCAGGCAATCTCCCTGTTTCGATAGATGTATTGAATATTGTTGTTAGGGGTACACATAGCACCTCTGCTCCCTCTCTCAATACCCATGGGGAGATGTTATCTAGCCCCATTGCCTTTGAGGTATCTAGCTCACTCAGAAGCCTCTTCACTTCTTCCTCGGTTGTGTGCACTGTGTCCAGCACATGGTGGTGTGCCCCACCTCTCCGTCTTTCTGGAGCCCCTTCTGTCTCCTCTGTGAACACTTCTTTGAATCCCTTGTTGAGTTCCTCACATACTTCACGGTCATTTCTTGTTGTCTCTCCTCCTTCCTTCCTTAGCCTGATTACCTGGTCCTTGACTGTTGTTTTCCTCCTGATGTGGCTGTACAACAGTTTCGGGTCAGATTTGGCTTTCGCTGCTATGTCATTTTCATATTGTCTTTGGGCCTCCCTTCTTATCTGTGCATATTCGTTTCTGGCTCTACGACTGCTCTCCTTATTCTCCTGGGTCCTTTGCCTTCTATATTTCTTCCATTCCCTAGCACACTTGGTTTTTGCCTCCCTGCACCTTTGGGTAAACCATGGGCTCATCCTGGCTTTTTCATTATTCCTGTTACCCTTGGGTACAAACCTCTCCTCAGCCTCCTTGCATTTTGTTGCTACATATTCCATTATCTCATTAACTGGCTTCCCTGCCAGTTCTCTGTCCCACTGAACCCCGTTCAGGAAGTTCCTCATTCCTGTGTAGTCCCCTTTCTTGTAGTTTGGCTTCAGTCGTCCTGGCCTTCCTGCTTCTCCCTCCACTTGTAGCTGTACTGTGTATTCGAAGCTTAAAACCACATGGTCACTGGCCCCAAGGGGTCTTTCATATGTGATGTCCTCGATATCTGCACTACTCAAGGTGAATACTAAGTCCAGCCTTGCTGGTTCATCCTCTCCTCTCTCTCTTGTAGTGTCCCTTACGTGTTGGTACATGAAGTTTTCCAGTACCACCTCCATCATCTTAGCCCTCCATGTATCTTGGCCCCCATGCGGGTCCAAGTTCTCCCAATCGATCTCCTTGTGGTTAAAGTCACCCATGATCAGGAGCTTTGCCCTGCATGCATGAGCTCTTCTGGCCACTCTAGCCAGTGTGTCAACCATCGCTCTATTGCTCTCGTCGTACTCTTGCCTTGGCCTCCTGCTGTTCTGTGGTGGGTTATACATCACTGCTATTACCACCTTGGGACCTGCAGAGTGAAGCGTTCCCGCTATGTAATCACTTTCTTCTCCGCTGTCTCCTCTCTCCAGCTCATCAAAATTCCAGCGATTTTTGATCAGCAATGCCACTCCTCCACCCCCCCTGTTCCCTCTGTCTTTCCTCAGGATTTGGTATCCCGTTGGAAAGATGGCATCTGTTATCATACCTGTAAGCTTGGTTTCTGTGAGAGCTATGATGTCCGGTGATGCCTCTTTGACTCTTTCATGCCACTCCTCCCACTTATTTGTTATTCCATCAGCGTTTGTGTACCATACCTTCAGTTTCCTTTCCAACGCTGTGGTTTGGGGGGCCTGTGAGGGTGGGAGACCTGGTAGCATACTGTGGGATTCTATAGCTCGGTGTTGGGTGGAGGCTGTGGGTATGGATTGTAGTGTGTGTTGGGATGGTGTGATAGGTTGTATGTTTCTGAGAATAGTTGTGTGTGTGCTTGCCCTTGCTGTTCTGTTCTGCTCTGACTGACCTCTGCTGGTTCCATCCTTGTCTCTTTTCCTAGCTCCTTTCGTTTTTTTGTCCTCTCCCTCAGCTGCTGTCGTTCTGATTGTGTTCTGTCTCTGTCTAGGAACACCCTCTTGTACTCTTCCGAGTATTTCAATCGTGGTTTCTCTTGGAGGATCCTGTTCCACACTGTTTCCGTCCTGAGAATCAGCTTGATTGGTCGGTTTCTCCCCTTCGAGTACCCCCCTATTCTCTGAAAATTTACAATCCCGTCCATCTCTTCACCTATTTCCGTGATGATTTTCTCAATCTCCTTTCTTTCTTCCTGCTGCCTTTCAGTGTGTGTCCTTTCCTCTCTCTCCTGAAGCCCATGGATAAACACTGATTTTGCCCTTTCCTCCTCCCATTGCCTCACCCTCTGTGACTCTGGATCCTGCCTGTATGTGGTCAGTTTCTCCCTTGATTTTTCCAGTGGCTCTTGATAGCATGGTTGTGCCTCAGCATTCGACCTATCACCCTCTCCATCTGCAACCAGCTGTTCTTCCCTTTCACTCCTTGGCCCTCCTTGGCAGGCTGATATGACCTTAGCATAATTCATAATTCCTTCCTTCCTGTTCGGCCTCGCAGCTTCATATGCTGTGTCTTCTCTGGTCACTGCCCCTGTAACTCGCTTCAGCCTATTTATCTCAACTTCTAGGACCCTTATCTTGGCTACTGCAGTTTCGACTTGTGCCTCCCAATTCTTTGTCTCCTTCTCCAACCTCTTTTCCAATTTCACAGAGAGCTCTTTCTCCATTTTTTTCAGAAAGCTCTCCTAATTTTCTCTCCCACTCTTGTTCCATCCTTTTCCACTGCTCCTCCATCCACTCCTCCCTACCAGAACCATTCTCATCTGATCCTTGGTTCCTGCGAGTCCCCACCATGTGTGTGTGTGTGTGTGTGTGTGTGTGTGTATTCACCTAGTTGCTCACCTAGTTGAGGTTGCGGGGGTCGAGTCCGAGCTCCTGGCCCCGCCTCTTCACCTATCGCTACTAGGTCACTCTCTCTGAACCGTGAGCTTTATCATACCTGTGTGTGTGTGTGTGTGTGTGTGTGTGTGTGTGTGTGTGTGTGTGTGTGTGTGTGTGTGTGTGTGTGTGTGTGTGTGTATGTGTGTGTGTGTGTGTGTGTATGTGTGTGTGCGTGTGCGTGTGCGTTTCCGTATGCGCGAGCATGTGTTCTTTCTCCAGCCTGTATATTATTTACAAACATGTTATTTTGGTAGTTGTCTTCCTTATCCCGTCAGCAGAGTCCACTGTAACCAGCTGAGCTACTCTTTGGGACCTTGACTGCGTTATCATTATTTCCATCTTCCGGACGAAGTTAAATGTAAGAAATCTGTGATCACCGTACCAAGCTCCTCCATGACCTTCGGATTATTTACAAAGTTAAGGTTTACTTAAACCAAAGCAAGCCAATTACTTCCTCTTATTGTTTCTTCCACAGATTGATTAAAAAACAGCCCTGAACTTATTTAAGGAACTCTTTCGACTTTAAGTTTTCATACAACAATTTCCAGTCAAGATGGCTAAAATTAAAACCCCTAGAATTACTACATTTATATATTTTGAAGAATTAACAGTTTCGTCCCAAAGTTTTCCATGGACGCTTTTTGAGTGGCGGGACTCCGTATTGCAGGCTTAACGCCCCATTTCCCCTCAAGGAAGGTTCCTTGATGTTGGTGAGGGGCTCTTGATTTAGGGAATTGGATCTGTGCTCCAGTTCCCCGAATTAAGCCTGAATGCCTTCCACATCCCCCCCCCCAGGCGCTGTATAATCCTCCGGGTTTAGCGCTTCCCCCTTGATTATAATAATAATAATAACGCCCCATTTTCATTTCCTTTCGAGAGTTGCAATCATACAGATCCAGTGTCAGATCCTTCAGATTTTATGTCATGTCTGATGTAGCACTTCAACTTTTCTCTGACATTCCATACAGCACTATTCTCACCCCCCCCCCCCGTCTCACCTTTCTTTTTGTTAAAGAAAGTATGGACTATGTTAAATTCTTGTAGGTGACATTCCACGGTTACATCTCAGTGTCAACCACGTCTCAACTATTGCCATAATATGTATATTTCTTGTACATGCAATTAATCTTACGTCTTTTATCTTGTTCCTAGTGCTACGATAATTTGTATAATAAATGACGAGAAAGTTTTGTTTCTGTGCCTTCCCTCCTTCTATCTTTATTTTTCTGTTATTTGAGACGTTTCATCACTACTCGGTATAATATTTTCTTTATTATAGTAAAGAAAATCGTGTCATCTTTATGGTTCACAGCAGCACAACGTCTTCTCTTTCCAAGTAAACTCATATCTCCATCCTCCATAAGACTGAACCTTCTGTTCGCTGTTAACTTTACAAAATCTCAGCATGTGTGCTGTGCCCTCTCTACAGTGTCCAGATTACTGAAGTTTCCCAGACCACTGCTGTAAACTAGTTTAAAATCCTAGACATGTTGCTGACTGCTCTCTCTCTTGACTCCTAATCGTGAAAGGTGCATTCCGTTCCCTGCATAAATGACACATTTGTCGAGAGATGCCCCATTTGTCAATACACTTTTTTTTCGATTATTCACAGTACTTACGGAATCAGCCATGAACTCCAATGACTCTAGATAGCCATTCGTTTCCCAGCTTCATCCGAAGCAGAAAGCCACATGTAAGAAGTGTATCCACCTTTTTTTGTGTGTGTGTACCATTAGCTTTCCTGAACCTTTTCAGCGACTCGTCACTCCGAGACTTCCTGACATTACTCCCAGCGTTGGGTTCATTCCCACTTCCAGTCAGGAATAACCGTCTTCCTGTCTGCAAATCCCTTCATCCTGGCAACAGGAAGACTAATATCTGTTGTTTTGGAGTGGAAGCCATTAACTGTGATTCCACTCCAGAAATGATCGGAGTTGGTGTACGATTTCCAGTCATTTCCTGCCAACTTTTTTTTTTCCTTCCTGGCGCTAAAAAAAAAAAAACTTTCTCTCTCTCTGTAGATTTTAGATTAGATTAGATTTTGCCACCGAAGTGGTTAGTTTATTGTGCACCCCATATCCATCCTGTGGACGGTAGCGCGAGAGCATATGGATACACAAAAGGCCTAGGAACTAGGCCCCAAAGGGTTAACATGAATACATATGGATTTATATCTACATATCTATAGTTCACTTATCTGTTACAAGCAAATTTAGGAAATTTGCTTAGTATATCTGGTATCTTGGTTGCGGTTACCCAGGTTTTCCCATGGTCTGGATGTTCTGTATCTTCTTGTCCCCTTTAGGTGGTGTGCCTGACAGTTAAGTTATAACACTGTCTTTCCTGAACTAAAGGGTGACACATTTCAGGGTGGAAAAGCTTACAGGAAGGAAGGTTGCATTTTCCTGTTGTCATATGGGCACGGCATTTTCTGGGGTGGTCAAAGTTACACGTCCCATCTGTTCTTCGAGACATTCCATGCCTGAAGATACCTAGTGCATAGAATTTGCATAGGTCTGATTTCTGTTTGCCTTGGTTTTTCGTGACTGTATTCCCTACTGGTGCGTGTTTTTCTCTCTCTTTACTATCTTCAGCACTTGCCTTCACCAGTAATTTCTGGTATTTTATCTTCGGTATTCTTCGGGGCATCCCCTTGTTTACAAGTGGTATTGCTGGTTTGTAACTTTGGGTTTTGCATATCATTGTCTACACCTGTTTCCCCACTAGAGCTCCTGTGAGGTGTTGGATGTTGACCATGAGGTGTTATCTCGGCCTTATAAGTCTTCTGCTGTTCCATCATTTTTACAGTTCCTTGAAGTGAGAAATCACGGAAGCACTTGGACGTTCACCATTTTTGCACAGTGGTTGTTTTGCATCTTGTGATATCACCTGTTTACTGAGGAGGGCCTTTCGGAGTCGGTCACGGGGGATGTCAAAGAGGGTTTTGTCTTGGGTTCTGTTGCAGCTATCAAGGGAAAGCTTCAGAGGGTTTATATTGGATAGCTGCAACAGAACACAAGACAAAACCCTCTTTGACATCCCTCGTGACCGACTCCGAAAGGCCTCCCCTTCTGTCTGCCAGTTGATTCAGAGCTATTGTTAAAAAGCACCTCATCTCCCTAATATAAATGAAGCAGCAATACGCTAGTCAAACGAAACCAGCTCATCCAACTGTGTTTTTCTTCTTCTTACAGTCTTCCTTCAACTCCCATAGAAAATTGGTGACACTTCTTGTCCCATTATATTTCTACCGTAACTAAATAACTTCAGTTACTCCACAAAACTGAAGATCATTGGACTGTTTCAAATAAAAGTCATACTTTAAAATTGTACCATTTGTTCATTAACTTCCTTTTTTTATTGTACATATGATTGTAGATAACTGCTTAAGAAGTCCTACTTAATAGTCTATGTCTAAATCTCATGTAACATTTAAGCATTAGCATTAATTCGCCAGAAACGTATTACATAATTAATGGCTTCCTTTTGTGTCTAACGATGTTTTATTACACGTAAACTACATTATTTTTGTACCACATAAAGAAATAAAAATTTGTATTCATATTTGTAATGTCAGTTGTATACTGTAGGCCACTTATCATATATATATATATATATATATATATATATATATATATATATATATATATATATATATATATATATATATATATATATATATATATATATATATATATATCTTTTCTTTGTTTCTCACCAAGGCGGGGTGGCCCAAAAGGAAAAACGAAAGTTTCTCCTTTTACATTTAGTAATACATACAGGAGAAGGGGTTACTAGCCCCTTGCTCCCGGCATTTTAGTTGCATCTTACATCACGCATGGCTTACGGAGGAAGAATTCTGTTCCACTTCCCCATGGAGGTAAGAGGAAATAAACAAGAACAAGAACTAGAAAGAAAATAGGAGAAAACCCAGAGGGGTGTGTATGTATATATATATATATATATATATATATATATATATATATATATATATATATATATATATATATATATATATATATATATATATATATATATATATATATATATATATATATATATATGCTTGTACATGTATGTATAATGTGACCTAAGTGTGAGTAGAAGTAGCAAGACATACCTGAAACCTTGCATGTTTATAAGACAGAAAAATGGACACCAGCAATCCTACCATCATGTAAAACAATTACAGGCTTACATTTTACACTCACTATTACCAACTACTTTAAAAACCAGTCCTAGACTCTTTGCATAGTAGAGTGTAACATTCCTTCTGCAGAGCTTCGTGACCAGGGTGACTGGGGATGAGTGGTCTTTTCCTTCTGCAGTGTCTGAAAGTCTAAGTGGCTGGGGATGGATAAATAAAAGCAATGGCTTGATGAGCCACTGTGGAGCAGTTTACCCGCGACTGCACCAGCCACCCAGGAGTACAGAGACAGGAATATGAAGGTTGCTGCAAGTGTTTCAGAGTTGGCCTTTCAGTGCACAACTCTTCGTAAGTGCTGCTGAGAATGTGACAATGAAGGCACATCTATGAAAAGTGAGGAATACTCGTTACAGTACTGTGGCTGCAAGAAATCACAAGCAATCTTCAAATCGGGAATGGGATGTAGATAACGTTTGGGTTCAAGATCAACCAAGTTGATAATTAATAACTATTAAGAAGTGAACGCGGAAATGGACTGCAATGTATTTCATGAAGTGCTAAACCCCTGTGGGTCATTCAGTGCAATAAGAGGTTCTTTGACTAGGTTTTCAGTCTAATACGGGTATGTCATTCAGTTTACTCAAAGCAAAATTATTGGGGGCTTGTGACCACGCCCCTCCAATATTAGGTTTGTTAGGTAAGACACATATGCAACAGTTAGGTATCTTTATTTCGAAATAAAGATACCTAACTGTTGCATATGTGTCTTACCTAACAACCTGTCGGTATTTTATACCATTTTAATGTTCAATATTAGGTTTGTCACAACTGATTAGTGAGAAATCGGTTTGCAAAGATAGGAGTGTTCACTGTTAATCTTCACACCCTGGTTCTGTCAGGAGACTCTAGCTTCTATACAGACCACGTGACGAAGAAAGAGAAACTTGTGCACAAGTGTCACTTTCTTTGACTTATCGGTTTTCTAAACCATTTACATAAGATCACGTGGTGCATATGCCCATGGGAGGTGATCTTGAATCAGGAGTTATGGGATGGAGACATTTATAAACTCAGGTGAAGTAGCTAAGAGATGACTTTGGGAAGAGCTTTGCCCGGGTGGAGAGCTGGAGACTGGCAAGGATGTTGTTGTGCCGTCTGAGCTGCTAATTTATTATGCACCTGCAGCTCGTCCTTTGAGTGGTAGCGCAAAAGAAAAAAAAATCAGGATTACGGAAGTCACAATGGGCCTTTGTCAGACCAACTGAGCATTGTTATATCACTAAAAAGGAATATTAGTCATTTCGTATTTTATAGTTACTACATATAGTTGTTGTACACAGTACAGAGAGGAGTACAATCTCATTTTTTTATTACCACTATAAAATAAAGAAAAAATGGTCATAGTTGAGTTGCAATCTTTATAAAGACAGGCCCACGGGGGCCTCAGAACAGGCTCCGTGGCCTGGTGGCAAATGCTCTCGCTTCACAAGATGAGGGTCCGGGTTCAATTCCCAGAGAAGGGGTGGAAACATTGGACGTGTTTCCCTACACCGGTTGTCTATGTTCACCCACCAGTAAAATGTTATTCGACTGGTGTGGGTCGCATCCTGGGACAAAGCCGACCTAGGAGGCCTGGTCTCAGACCGGGCCGCGGGGGCGTTGACCCCCGGAACTCTCTCCAGGTAAACTCCAGGTAATTTGCCCGAAATGCTCAGCATAACAAGTGGCTTTCTATATAGTAGTATGTCATTGATGTCAGCTAGACCTGAATACCTAGTACATGTACTTGTAGTAAATGAATACATTATTATTATTATTATTTTTATTAACAATGAGAGATATTTTTGTCATGTCCTGTAAGATTTGCATGGAGGTGTCTCTGAAAAACTGGATGCTCCCGTGTGTGGCCCTGTCTATGTCCACACACTTTGCATTTTATGTCACTGACATCTACAAAGCACACTGCCAGAGATACATCCTAGCCTTAGTCTAACAGTAATAACGTCTTGCAATCTACTGACCTTGTTACTTTCTCCATAGGTAAGTTTGACTCGATACATTTCATCTTGATGGATAATGGATATAATAGTTCCTATCTGTACTGTTCTACTTTCTTCATGCTCGTTTGGTAGTTCCTTACTGATAATGTTTAATAAACTTCTGTTTGAAAAACCAAAGTTATACTTAACATTCTTTTTATTTAATGCTTGTTATTAGCTAATACATCAACTTTGTTATGTTTTTGGAGGATCGTGTGAGAAGGAATCCACTGAAGCTTAACTGTGATCCCTTTCTTAATAATTTGTGTATATCTGTCTAGCTTCATACACTGGCGAGGAGTTAGCCGAGGTCCCAGTGTGAGGTCTTGGGACCTGTGACCAGAAGCTGACTAGTCTCTTAGGAATGATCTGTTTCAAGGACTCTATACTATAAGTGAATATTCACTGAGGTTCAGTTTATTGTATTCCCTGGTCTCAACATTTTTGCATTCCCCTTATCTTAATATCCAACGCCTTTTTCTATGACCAAGTATGCTGTTGAATAAGTATTAATAAATTGTAACTGACTGGAATAATGTATTCACTTTCCTTATCTTTAATTTGTTATTGAATATTACTTAAGTGGTAAGGTAAAAAGTTAAATGTGAATTAAGTAAAGTGCCCAGTAGTGTGTAGTGAGGTGAGGTGGAGTACTGGTGTACTCTGGTATACCACAGCATGGGAAGGAAGTATCATGTAAAACATTTTAACAACGGCAAAATAATAAATTTACCATACGAGTCGATACGATGCACTGCATATTCGCAGTTGTGTTTTTTGAGAACAAATCTGGACGTAAGTACTTGTGTTATTCAACAATCACTGGTCGGCTAAACTGTTTTGAACGCTAGTTATTTGGATACCCAGAGACTGGAAGCATGTCAGTGAAAACATTTCATCACACGAGCAGTCTTCATGTCATTCATATTCTATGTAACCAAGTGTGCAAAGATAGAAGACCGCTATGACCATGTTATTCACAATCTTACTGGTGAGTTGACAAATAACTGGAGAACGGTAGTGAAGCGCTTGGTTGGTGTAATAATATTCCTTCAGAGACAATTAAACAATTGATTCTGTATACAGTTGAAATTTAGTATACTGGCAGCGATTCTAGAATATATATAACATTCTTGGCACTACCCATTCAGATTATAGCTTACGATGGCAAGTAATATACGAGCTTTTAGTTAACACGATTAGGAGGAGTTATTTCACATCACGCAACAAAATATTTAGATGTTCTGATAAATACCACCCCTCAAGGGAGGTTTTTTGATGCTGGTGAGGGGCTCTTGATCTTGGGAATTTGATCTGTGCTCCAGTTTCCTGAATTGGGCCTGAATGCCCCCCATCCCTCCCACATGCCCTGTATAATCCTACGGGTTTAGCGCTCCCCCATGATTATAATACTAATAATCTGATAAATACTGTAGTTAGAGCTGAAAATTCTGTTCATTATGTGCTGATTCTTTCAATGGCAACGTTTATGTTGATCTTCCTTTCATTCTGCGACGCGACACGTCGAAGGAAATAAACTTGTGATGAAATGACAAAGTTATTAAAAATTTCTTCATAGAGATATACTCCATTTAGAGGAGCGATGACTGAGACACGTGATGTTTCACTCATCAGGTAACTTTCATCGGTCTAATACAGAGACATGGAAAAGAAAACTTGGCTAATCTTGGTTGATTAATGGAGTTAAAATGTATCAACCACACGTAATCTTTTCATCACCATACAAGAATACTTTAATCCCTAAAATAGGGATTAAAGTAAACTCTCATCATATATACGCTGAGACAAATAAACCTCGCATGGTATTGTATACCATTGTCATATGACAATGGTATACAATACTAGCAGGTTGATAAGTAAGACCCATGTGCAACAGTTAGGTATCTTTATACCGAAACGTTTCTCAGTGGTTGCAGTCTTTCTTCTACTAGTTGGATGCGCTTCACCTTTGACAGTAAGTCTCCATACTGTAGCTTCAACTTCACATTGTTCCAGACTATGGAGCAAAATTCTTCTTTCGGCTGAGGGACTGACCACCTCAAAACTACATCTTCAAGGGTGATGGGATGATTACATCGTCTTACTGCTTCTGCTAACTCTTCTGTACTCGACTGAAGAAGCGTACTATGTAGGCGAAACGTTTCGGAGTAAAGACACTATTGCACATGTATCTTATCAAACTTCGCTGTGTAATGTATCCTGTGACCCGTCGTTTGACGTTCTTGCCTTTCCTCAGTCATTGGTGACTTGACAATGGCTCACTGAGACGTTGTTTATTATTAATTATTAATTAAAAAAGCAAGGGAAATCGCTCAACCCGTGTGTTACACAACGCCTGGGAAATGTAAAGCAATTAGGTTTGATTCGAGGAAAGGAAGGTTACCTGCAATGCCTTGGATCAAGAGCCTTTCTTAAAGCATTCACCATTTACTACATCCTAAGAGGTGTTTTTCGTTAACCGAGCTGTATAAGAAAGTATAGAACATGATGAAGATGATGATAAAGATAGTGAAGATGTGAAGATGATGATGATGTTGAAGATGATGATGATGATGATGAAGATGGTGAAGATGATGTGATGGTGAAGATGATGATGATGGTGAAGATGAAGATGTGAAGATGATGTGGTGAAGATGATAAAGAGGATGGTGAAAATGATAAAGAAGATGAAGATGATGAAGATGAAGGTAATGATGAAGCTGAAGATGGTGAAGATGATGATGATGGTGAAGATGAAGATGGTGAAGATGATGATGATGGTGAAGATGAAGATGGTGAAGATGATGATAAGGATGAAGATGAAGATTATGATGATGACGATGATGGAGAGCGACAACAACAACAACAAGACGAAGTAAAATATGATGAGTAAGAAGGCGAAGAAGAAAAAGAACAAAAACATGATAACATCAACAACAGCAGCAACATCAACAAAAGCCATCAACAACAAAGACAACTACATTACATCAACAACACCAACGTTATCAAAACCTATAACTACATCACAACAATATCATCAACAATAGCAACATCAACAAAAACAACAATATCAATAACATAAAAAATACCATCAACATCAACAACAAAAATAAAGAAATTATAGAAAAAAGTGGAAAAGGAAGATTAAGAATATATATATATATATATATATATATATATATATATATATATATATATATATATATATATAATATATATATATATATATATATATATATATATATATATGTATGTATATATATATATATATATATATATATATATATATATATATATATATATATATATATATATATATATATATATATGTGTGTGTATATATATTATATATATATTTATATTATATATATATTCATTATATGTATATATATGTATATATATATGTATATATATAATCATATATGTATCTATATATATGTATATATATGTATATATATATATATATATATATATAATATATATATATTATATATATATATATATATATATAATATATATATATATGTATGTGTGTATGTATGTGTGTATGTATGTGTGTGTGTGTGTGTGTGTGTGTGTGTGTGTGTGTGTGTGTGTGTGTGTGTGTGTGTGGTGTGTATATAAGAGAGGTAGAGGAGAGAGTGTATGGGTTACCCGCCCTTTAACTCGCAACCTGTACGATCAGCTGATTTGCGATCTCTTCCTGCTATAGGACTTGTTTTATCTTTACCACTTAATAAATGGGTTAATTCTGTACTCAGGTGTTATGCCTTGATCTTAATCTATAATACTGAAAGATTCCTCATTATCAATATGGTTTATTTTGTTAAAAGTGGTTGTAGTCATGTATTGTTACTAAAAATTCATTTTTAATAGAATTAGAGGGTTTAATAAGTATTTCCAGGTGTTTCCTTGGTACTTCATAATGCTTTTGTTGTCTGGATGTTGCTGATGAGTGAGTAATTGGTGTATATTTAAATATGGCGGGTATTAAGAGTGTTGCGCAGAGAAGATGCTGAGGCTGGCTACTCGGCGGGCCGCAGTCAGCTTTACAACTATTAACACTCGGATTCCCTCGGCTCCAATGACGTCACTCTCGGTTTCTGTGCAACAACCAGTCAACGTCGAGATTTGAGGCACGTGACTCAAACGGACCAATGAGGTGGCAGGATTCGCGCAGCTACACTCGCTCCCAAACTCTCTGACAAGCGTAGAAAAAGTTTTCACTGTGAGCCGCCATTTTGGTTTGACTACTACTCGGCGCAAAATATTTTTGTCGCCGAATAATATGCCTTTGTGTTAATATGGACGGCTTATTTTACGACACCGGTGTAGCAGGAAGCATTTCCTGTATATATAAGTATAGAGAATGTGAAAAAGTATAAGGATGTTGTTGTGTTTGGCGCGGGAAGTGTGGAGACAGCGGTCAGTGAAGCTGCAGAGCTCAGTTGTGAAATCCCACCAAGGAGATGTCTGCCTCGCAAAGTTACAATTTTCCCGGCGATCCGTGGCTTATGGCCACTTAGAGTGCGGTGATAGTGTTATCGAGTAGTAATGATGCAATGTGAGTGGCGCGGGGACGCTGGAAGCTCAGGGTTGAGTGTAAAAGTGGTGTGTAGTGTTGGTTGTGTGTTGAGCGCGGTGTAAACAAGGACGCCATGGCTGAGCAGCAGCTGGGCAGTGAGCCCCCTAACAAGCGGGCCAAGATGGACGCCTTCCCCACATCTGACCCCACCGGTAAGCCCACTTCTCCATCCATCATGCCCTAAATCGTTCGATATAAAACACCATTTGAGGTATTTACTGCTGGCAGGGAGTAAAATAAGTGTCCCACCTGAGTGTTGCTACCTGGGCTGGGAGGTTGTGTTGGAGACAGCCTCACACCCACGCCCACACCACCCCACGCCCACACCACCCCACGCCCACATCACCAACAACCACCTACAATATAAATTATTTTCCCACCAGTCCAACTCGAAAATGGGCGTGATAGACCCAGAATTACCGCACTTGAGATATTTGTTATTGTTGTTATACCTTTATTGACATCACTCGTGTGTTGTCTACATTTTTTTTTGTTCATGGAACTAGTACCACAGTATATTATTCAACACAAATCTACCTAAAGTTATCAACTACGATTGTGTGAATAGTTTTTTCAAGGACTTTCATGAAAACAAGACATGTCAAAATGTATTGTTGTGAATGTGACTCGTCACATGTGGGATGTGGAAGTATTATTATTTACTTCCAAAAAGGGCATTAAGTGATAAGCATTACATACATTGATAACGTGTATTAGTATTTTACATAAATTATTCAATATTTATTTTCATATAAATCCAAAACATTTAGAACTGTGTGACTTGATATTTCTGAGTTTTCATGTCCATTTTTTTTTTACTATAAAGAAAGAATATCTGTAAAGGATACATATAATCTACTGTAATAAGAAGTTGCTGTGAATACTGGATTTAATGTGAACTTCAGCTGCTATTTTATGATGGACTCATGAGTTTCTAAAGACTAATGTTTGTCATTCAGATTTTCAAGTTCCTTATATTGAGCTACCTTAAGTTACAGTATTTGTCATTTTTGGTAAATAATATATTTGCGTAATGTTTTTTGCTATTCAACTAATTTGGTCACTGATCATGGAAAAACACGTCTATACACAATTCAAAAGCAAACAGAATTATGATTGGACAAATTTAGATTTAGAAAGGATATAGGGAAGTACTGATTTGGCAGTAGTTATAGATGCATGGAACAAACTTCCAGGTAACTTTTTTTGAAGCAACAACTCTGGGTAACTTTAAATATAGGTTGGATGGGCATATGAGTGGGTGTGGTTAGGTGTGAATTGGACCTGCCTAGCTTTAGCTAATAGTCCTACTGCAGTGCTCCACTGTTATAGCTATTCTTATGCTAACCATGTTTATAAAAGGAAAGATATATGTAATATAAACAAACAAGACAAAATAATGTATATACAGATGGCACAGATTTGAGATAGTTAACATGACTCACGAAATC
Source organism: Cherax quadricarinatus (assembly GCF_038502225.1). Taxonomy (NCBI): domain Eukaryota; kingdom Metazoa; phylum Arthropoda; class Malacostraca; order Decapoda; family Parastacidae; genus Cherax; species Cherax quadricarinatus. The sequence goes on along the minus strand of NC_091310.1, from coordinate 44,230,709 downwards.
GTATTGACATGATTGCAAACGAAGTTTTGAGACTCTGACTGCAGGTTCAAACCCCACACGTGGTATGGTTTGAGATAGTTAAAGATTGATTATTGTGAAGGAAGTTGCAATTCTTAATGACAACTTTTTTTTTTACTTTAAAAACTGCCTATCTATAGTGTTTACAATTTGGAATCAAAATAAGTATTTCATCTTCACAACTGAGGGGAGTTCGCTTTAGGGGTATGATATGGTGGAGAGATTAGTCACCAGTGGGAGGTTGCCTGGCCCTCCCTCTTCATTCCATGGTCTTGAGTACCATCTGGACCATTGAGAGGGCTCTGTCCTTGGGCGTGGTACCCCTCCCAGGGACTCGACGTGGCCCAGGCGTGCCTCTGTTTGGGCCGCTCCAGACTAATGGTTGCCTCCCCCACATGTAGGTGGGGTCTCTGCCAGCTAGATATGGTGGAACATTTTCTTCTTTTTCTTCTTTTTAATAGGGCTGGCTATGATCTCCATATCCATTGTGAGATTCTGTCCCTCATCTGCACCTTTCTTAAGGCTTTGGAAGAAGTCACCAAACTGTAGCATCTCTCACCATTGTTCTCCAGACTTCTATTCCATCTCCTATAGGGGTTGTCACACCCCCTACTATCCCCTCATGATTGAGAACTTGTTAATCCCCAGGAGCTGGGAGGTAGGGCTCAATACAGCTCATATAGTGGCATCCCTTACCAACCCCAACAATAACAAGAAGGAAACTTGAATGGGTATAAAGAATATAGCTACATCAATTATTGTGCTACTGTTGATGGTTTTTTCATACATCTAAGCTTATTATGAAACATTTTAAAGTGAAACATATACGTTCACATGTTTTAAAATAATAATAATGGATAAACCAATAATATTTTGGGATATTAAATCATAATGTCTGAATATCAGTGATCTTGCCAACGTTCCCAAGGCATCTATTGTTAAGTAAAAGGACACAAGTGCAACTAATGTGACATTTATTGTGGCAACGTTTCGCTCTCCAGGAGCTTTATCAAGCCACTCATATGGCTTGATAAAGCTCCTGGAGAGCGAAACGTTGCCACAATAAATGTCACATTAGTTGCACTTGTGTCCTTTTACTTTACATATTGTCGGTAATTCTACCAACTTTATTACAGCATCTATTGTTCATGATAAATCTTTGAGGATTTCCATAGGGCAAAGAGTTTTGTATATAAATTTAATAAAATTATTGACAAGCACTAACCTAATATACCATAATTTAACCTAAAACTAAAATTATACTTGTTGGGTAATGCATGGTTATATTTTGCAAAGTCACTAACCTTCCTGCCTGGATAACTCACTGACATCAGTGACTTGAAAATTCATTGACTTCTTGGGATGCCAGTTATCATAGGAGTTCTGGTTAGCAGAAATATAAAGTCAGGGCAACTGTATAAGTGCTTGCAATAAAGCTATCAAGAAGTATGGATAACAGTATTCCTCATGCTTTTCTCCATCTTTATACGTATATCCGTGGTAAGACCTCAACTTTCTTGTGCCTTGAATATTCTATGGAGGAGGAGCCTATACATAGGAATCATCCCACACTCCTTAGAAACCACTGACATAACCCCACTTCAAAAAGGTGGCAAAAAACAAAAGAAAAACTATGAACTATAGACAGATTATGCAGAGCCAGGAATAAATAAAGGAGGTATAAATAATGTGCCTAGCATGGGCCAGTAGGCCTTCTGAAATGGTTGAATGTGAGTAGGACCTGCCTAGCATGGGCCAGGCCAGTAGGCCTGGTGAAGTACTCTAGTCTTGTCATATATTGGTTGGGTGTAAGACCTGCTTAGCATGAGCCATTAGGTCTAAGGTAGTGAGAAGAGTGGGATTTCATGGACCAGTAGGTATACAGCAATGCACCTTCATTCTTTTGCTCCTACCTACCCTTTTCATTATTTTGATTTTTTATATAATTTTTGGGGATTGTATATGCTTATAAAACATGGGGTATAACTAGGGACATTTATAAACAAAAAATGCAGTTTATGATCAGTAATATCTGGTAGTTCTTGAAGACAGTCAGGGGGGGTCTGTTGGTTACCCCCTTATGAATGAAGGGAGGACAACTGGGCTATAGTGTTTTTGTTGGATTTTGTGCAGCTATCACTGACTGGGATGCAGGGGTATTGACCCCTGAAACACTCCAGGTAGATGTGTGGCAGGAAGTATCTGCTACCATCATCACCTACCACTGATATTGCTTGCCAGCATTGGTAAAAATACAGCAGTGTATTACCAGGCATTAGATGAGCTTTCTACTATATAAGTATGACCAAAATAACAACTCCTTATCTTGTGATTGTAATGTGAAAATGATCAAAATTACAACTTTGATATACCTTTGATGCATTCTGAGAGTTTTTTTTCTACTTTTGGAGTTTGACCATGGGCCAGGCTCATCTGTTACTTGTTTGGCCAACCAGGCTGTTGCTGGCTGACCCACTGACCCATATATTAATCACAGTCTCGTTGATCTGGCACCTGGTAAAGACACTTGTCTAATTTCCTTTTGAAGACTTGTACACATGTCCCAGCAGTGTTTCTGATATCTTCTGGTAAAATGTTGAATAGTCTTGGGCCATGGATGTTGATGAAGTGTTCCCTTATTGTGTCCACTGTGCCCCTGCTTTTCATTGGGTTTATTTTGCACTTTCTCCCCTATCTCTCACTCCAGTATGTTATGGTAATGTGCGGATTTGGGACAAAGCCCTCGTGTACTTTCCGTGTATACGTATAATATCACGTATCTCTTTATCTCTCCTCCACTCCAATGAGTACATATTTAAGCCATACTATGTTGATCGCACCTTTTCTCGTCCAGTGAGTAAAGTTAAGCAACATTGGGTTTGATTGGTACAGTACTTGGATGGGTGACCGCCTGGGAACACCAAATGCTGTTGGCATCATTGTTTCAAGGACTCCAGTGGAAATTAGTAATTTTGTCTGAGTATTTTGGGTTATCCTAAGTAATTTACACTATGATAATTGTACTTATGTGTACCTGTGCCTGAATAAACTTACTTAATTCCCAGTAATTTAAATGTTTTTTTGACAAAGTACTGTATCTCAGGTTATAGCATCCTGTTCTTGTTGGGTGTAAGGGTTACAAGGGCCCAAGAAACTCAAAGTCTACCTCACTGCTATAGATTAACTACCAGAATGCTATTGTAAATATAAACCATTTAATTCATGCTAATAAAGTAGAACCCCAGTATCCACAGATTTGGTTTCCGCGTTTACGGTTATCCACGGTTTACCGTGACCCAAAAATAACCCTTAATTTTGTTTAATAATGTCCTCAAAGTGCAAAAGTAGTGATAGCTGCAGTTCTTCAGATCCTAAGAGAAGCCATGAAGTGCTTCCCATTAGTGAAAAAGTGCTAATTCTCAACTTATTGTGTGTAATTTATCAATTAAACCTTTTCATATGTATGTATGCAAATGAAAAACGACATATATAGGATTCACAACTATCATCAGTTTTGGGTGTGCATGGTAGGCCTTGGAACATATCACCTGCGGATATGGGGGGACTACTGTATTGTAATTTTACTTAAATAAAATATCAGTACACTGCCATAATAATATAATGGAGTGAGAGAGATTGGAGGATGTGTAAAATAAACCCAGTGAAAAGCAAGGATGCCATGGGTACTATAAGAGAATATTGTATCAACATCCATTAGCCCAGACTGTTTTAACACTGCCACAAGATATCAGACACTTTGAAAAAGTGTAGTAGAAGTTTTCAAGAGGAAATTGGACATTACTTCTACCAAGTGCCATATCAACTAGGCTGTGATGAATGTGGGGCCAGTAGCCCACCTGGCATCACAGCCTGGTTGATCAGGCAAGTACCTAGTAAAGCTGGCCTAGGGCTGGGCTTTGGGAGCAGGGAGAAGAGGGCAAGGGGAATGGAGAGAAGAGGAAGTGTAAACGTTGTACATTCTGCCTGCTCCAAGGCTGGGCTCTGGGAGTACAAAAACTCTCGAAACTCATGCAGTCATATTGCAATTTTGTGAGTCGTCAAAAGTATAAACAGTGGACCCCCGGTTCACGTTATTAATCTGTTCCTGAGAGCTCATCGTAAAGCAAAATTATCGGAAAGCGAATCAATTTTCCCCATAAGAAATAATGGAAATCAATTTAATCCGTGCAAGACATCCAAAAGTATGAAAAAAAAGCTTTTACCACATGAAATATTAAGTTTAATGCAATAGAATAATTACAATAACAATAATAACAATAGAATAATCACAATAGAATAATTGACACTTACCTTTAATGAAGATCTGGTGATGATTGATGGGATGGGAGGAGGGGAAAGTGTCGAAGTTTTTAATGTTTAGAAGGGGAATCACTGTTTTGTAATCACAGTTGCACCTTTTGCAAGAACAGCTTCCTTGATTGCCGTTTTCCTGCTCACTATAGTAGAGATGGTTGATTGGGATTTACTATACAACTTGGCCAGGTCCGACACACGCACTCCACTTTCATACTTTGCAATTATCTCTTTCTTCATTTCAATAGTCATTAGCACCCTTGGTCTCGATGGGTTAGCACTAGAAGCTTTCTTGGGGCCCATGGTGACTTATTTTGCAGAAACAAGCACCAAAAACAGTGATAATATGGATAGTATGGAATGTACCGAATGTATCCTTAGATGCGCGCACACTGGCTGGCTTGTAAACACTGGCACACACGGGACAGTTCAGGCCACACGTGGACACGTCTCGTACGAATCGTATTGCATACCGGGTTTTGTAACAGGAACCGAGGCAAATTTTTTGCGATATAATGCTTAGGATACCGGATTTATCGGATACCGATGACTTCGCGAACCGGGGGTCCACTGTATATCAGAGAATACCAGTTTGTCAGCTAAACTGATGCTCAGTGTAGCTGTATGAAGCAGGTACTGTTGTATGCATTGTATCCAAGTTCCTCTCATTTTTAACCCTGATTATGTAAATGAAGGTTGGACAACAATATGAAAATGCTGGTTGGAGTGTAGTAAAAAGATACCTATGTACAATTCAGGATATTTATTAAAGGAAACATTTCACCATGAATGATTGAAGAAGAAGCTCATGGCAAAACATTTCCTTTACAAATGTCCTGAACTGTAAATGAGTGTCTTTTTACCACAGCTTGTATAATCACCTTACCATTTACTTCCACTGGTGGTAGTGACAGACAGGTGCAGAACATGAGAACCTGGAATCTGACTCGTTTATCACAAAATACAAGCTTAGCAGACAAACTGATGCACAATATATATTGTATATTCCTGGTATATATACAGTAGGTGTATACAGTAGGGCCCCGCTTTACGGCGTTCCACTAATACGGCGATGTCAAATTATGACCAAAATTTGCTATACGGCATGTGGTCTTTCAAATATGGCGCCCCCACCCGGTTTGTTTACATTCTCCGTGACCACATCCATTATGTCTGGAAACTTTCCAAAATTTCAAGTGTTTTATAGTTATTATGTATTTTATATGTACTCTGATAATTATACTTATGTGTACCTGTACCTAAATATACTTACACACTATGCTGGTGTGCAGGTACACATTAAAATCGCTAAGTCTCTATCTACTCATGACGCCAATACTACGTAATAATAATCACTCTTGGGCATACTAAATGTCTTATTTTACATTAATATAGGCATTTTCATTAATCCAGCTATGATATTTTCCTCAAAATTATATATGAAACCCATTACATAGCATATAAACATGATACATACACTCAGAATAAAAATTGATGTAAATATAAGATTTGTTTACAAAGCAGCTGTGTAGGTAGTGTCGGAAGAATTACGTTTTCTCTAGTCAAACTGGGGGATAACTGTAGAAAAATGTTATTTTTGTATGCCTTTACTCTATATATAGCAATTCACGACCCTTGTGGGTTTAGTGCTTTTTATTATTATTATCTTCATTCACTCTAAAAATGGTGTGTTGCTGTTTGTTTATTCTGAACTAACTTGTACAACTTGTACACAGTGTTAGAGTATTTGTATTGTGAGGTAATTATTATTATAATAAAAAAATATTGAATTAAATGTTTTACAAACTTACAAATGTACGTGAATGAACTAAAAGTAGACACATATTAATACGCATTTATTTCGCCTGATCAAGTGATCGCCCACTACCTGTTCAGTTTGTGTTCTTACACTGTCTCAACTCTGTATCTCGTTCTCTCTCTCGTTTACTCTTTCGTTAACTAGTTGGCTCTCATTGACGATGGCGTCTAAGGTTAGCTGTGATAAAAAGAGAAGTCGTAAGCCTCTTGCTTTAAGTGCCAAGTTAGAGGATGATGGTGTGCCATTCTGATTTTATTCAATAAACACCCTGCCACTTACCTCTCACACATTAATATTAATATTTTAAGGTAAGTAATAAGTGTACTCTGTGTGTATCTTACCTTTTATTTTGTTTTTAATGCCTATTTCTATTGCTAACTTAATATAAGTTAGTGTAAACTTGTTGTCTGGCATTTATTGCATATTTTATATGTGCTCTGATAATAATACTTGTGGATCTGTGTGGTAGCCGGGTGGAGGGACAACATTACGTTTTCTCTGCTCAGCCATCAGAGAAAAGTATATGAATCTGCGTTTGGCCCAGCCACTCCCCACTCCGCTTATGTTTACAATTTTCGGCATGAATTATTCATTACTTCTACCTTCGTTTATGATGGCATCTAAAGGTAGTTGTTAGAAATGATTAAATTCAGTGAACAAGGCATGTCGATGCTAATAATATGGCTCTGGGCCACAGTGTAGGTAGCCAGTAGGTGTAGTCCAAGCGGGCTACACCTACCGGCTACCTACACTGACTTCCTACAAATAAATATACTCTCCTCTCTTCCTATATTAAGACTACACATATTTTAAGGTTAATAATGAGTGTACTGTATGTGTATTTTACCTCTCTGGGATGTTTCAAATATCGTATATTAAGTATGAGACGGAGAGCCAGGGCTACCTACACCTGGGCTACCTGCACCTGACTTCCGACATATAAGTACTACTCACCCCTCTCTCCCTACATTAAGATTACAAATACTTTAAGATAAGTAATCAGTGTACTGTGAATGTATTTTACTTCGTGTGTTTTTAATGCCTCGTTCTATTACTAACTTAATATAATTTAGTGTAAACTTGTTGTCTGGCATTTATATGCATTTATAAATGAAAAAAAAATGGCATTCTGAATTCCGGCGATGTCTGCTTTCTGGCGACAGCCTGGAACCTAACTCGCCGTATAAGTGGGGCCCTACTGTACTAGACTATATTCACATCTCTAATTCCTCTCATTTTACCACATTATGCATTGGCTGCTATGCAGGAAATGGTTAATTGAGTTGCATCTGTTAATTAAACCTGTGACTCATGTAGTGATAAACACTTTGCGTATACAAGAGGGTCCCACTTATTATTATTAATTATTACCATTGACATAGCGTGTTCACTGAGTTTAGTAATTTCTACAACTACCCTTAGATACCATCATAAACGAGAAAGAATGAGAGATGCCAAGAATGTAAACAAATAGACGAACATACCAACTAACCCCTTTACAGTGAACTTCTTTTGTACTTTTTCTATTCTTTCCTCTTTTTCTTCCTCTTGCAAGTGCTGTCGTGCTTCCAGTTTTGTCTTATACTATGAGGTGCACAATAAAGTACAAATTTATAGACGAAATATATAGTCTTGGAGATTGCTTGACGCTGAGATGCTGCACTGCTGTTAAAACAACCAAAGTTCTTGTACAGCATACAATACTGACTGGTAGGAGAGCTGTCTGTAAGTCGGAGTGGTTGTTAAGCATGTAGGTCATTAAGTGAGGAGTGCCTATGTGTACAGTATAATGTTTTTTAATACAGCCTCTCCTCGCTTAGCGAAGTACTCGTTTACCAACGGCTTGGACTTACGATGGGCTCTCTGACCAATATGCATACCTAAATAATGTATATTAGAGTTGATTTCCTCTGTTCTGTTTATCACAATATACAGTACGCTACTGTATAAACATTTAAAAATACAGTAGGGTCCCGCTTTATGGCGTTTTTGCCTTATGGTGTTCCACTAATATGGCAGTTTTGCGTGCCACCTGGTTTGTTTACATTCTCCATGAGCACCGTGTCTCTCCATTATGTTTGGAAACTTTCAAAAATTTGAAGTGTTTTAAAGTTATTTCATATTTTATATATACTTGTGTAACTGTATCTAAGTAAACTTACTGCTGGCATGCAGGTACACATTAAAATCACTAAAGAGTGTCTTATTAGTCTTGAAGATGCCATATTAATAATAATGACAATAATAACACAGTAATCACTCTGAGGTGCATTAAATGTCATATAAAACATTAATATAGACATTTTGCTTAATCCATCAATATGTTTTCAAAATTATATAATCAACACATTACGTAAAATATAAACATGATTATCATACCCACAGAATAAATTAACATAAATATGAGATTTTTTCTGGTCGGCTTGCCGGACTGAACTAAAACCATACGCGTTCAGCTGGTTTGTTTACATAACTCGTGTCTGTCCTCTCTCATTTACTCATTCTCTCTTGTTTATTCGTTTAATCTCGTTTACTCACCTCTCACCCTAAATTAAGACTACAAATATTTTAAGGTAAGTACAGCCTCACTTCACTAAACAACGCAGTTCTGTTCCCAAGACCACGTCGGTATATACTATAATGGCAGTGGGTTTGTGTCAACCATCGTTGATAATGTTTTAACCCTTTCAGGGTCCGTCCCGTAGATCTACGGCTGGTCGGTGAGTGTCCAAACCGTAGATCTACGCCAAAATTCTAGCGCCGTCAAATTTAGCGCGAAAGCGCTCATAGGCCTACATATGAGAGAATGGGTCTGCGCCGTGGGTGTGCGCCGTAAACAAAAAATCTAGGCGCCTGCATAGCATTGTGGGAACGCCGGCTCAGTCACCCTTGTTCACCATGTCTCGTCGCAAGTCAGCTCTCACTCCCCGGAAAATTGGGACTCTCCTCTTCCTGTCTGATAGTTCTGACACTGATGGAAGTGGAAATGAAGACGAATTCTACGGCTTTGATAAGTTAGTGACCGAAAATAATGACCAGGATATCGATAATAGTGCAGAAAACCCTGACGATCCTCGACCTTCTACCTCTGGTGTGGGCACTCGTGACTCACGGTCGGGTGTTCCTAAACGTAAGAGAAAACTAATATTTTCCCGTGGCCTGGCCTCTGACTTCAGTAATGACGATGATTCTGACGTGGATTGTGATTTTATTGCGCTCGACGATCATTCGAGTAGTGATAGTGAGGAAACATATTCACCAGTGAAGCGTCGGTATGTTCGCCGCCGCATGCGCTCGGGTAGTGTACCCTATGCTGTGCCCAGGGGACGGAGTTCATCCCGGAGTACATCCCGGAGTACATCCCGTGGCCCTACACCCGTTTTAGGTAGTGATAGTGAGGATGATGTGGCTACACTTGGCATGGATGGGCCACAGACATCAGTGGATGGTGTTAGTGGGGCTGGTGGTGGTAGTGGCACCGCCATGCGTGACTCGCTGTGCCACGCGGGAACCCACGCTGCTGACTCGTCAGTTCAAGGACAAAGCGGAGCGTCACCCACCAGCCCGCCACAACCACCCGTACAACCAGCCTATGATGTCCAGTATCCACCAGCAAACCGTATCTGGGATTGGCAGCAAAATCCCAATTTTGTTCCCAGCCCTCACCACTTTGATGACTCGCAAAGTGGAATTCTACCTACCTGTCCCCTTGGAACCACGGCCAATGAACTGGAATTCTTTGAATTATTCTTTGACCAGCCATTGATGGAAATTATTGTCAGGGAAAGTAATAAGTATTTTCAGTACACCATGGCAAATACGATCTTATCACCACAGTCAAGACTACACAGGTGGAAAGAGACGACTGTTGCAGAAATGTATTTGCTTTTTGCAACAATAATGCTTATGCCTCACGTCTATAAGCATAATATAAAAGCATACTGGTCCACAGATCGGCTAATTTGTACCCCATCCTTCAGTGAAATAATACCAGTGAACAGGTTTATCTTACTGTTACGTATGTTGCACTTCTCTGACAAAACCAGGCCTGACAGAAGTGACAGGTTATACAAGATTAGAAATGTTTTCATGTATCTCAAACAAAAGTTCAGGATATACTTTTATCCATTCAAGAATCTTGTAATTGACGAGTCTTTGATTTTGTTCAAAGGTAGACTGTCATTCAAGCAGTATATACCGAGCAAGAGGAACCGCTTTGGTATAAAATTGTTTGTACTCTGTGATTGTGACAGTGGCCTGGTGTTGGATATTGTTGTATACACGGGTAGTAAAACATTGAAAGATACCAAGATGTTATTGGGTATATCAGGTGACGTAGTGAGAAACATGATGGCACCTTATCTTGGTAAGGGCCATACATTATATACCGATAACTGGTACACAAGCCCATTACTCAGTGATTTCATGCGAGTGAACAAGACAGATGTGTGTGGCACAGTGCGTTCTAATCGTAAACATATGCCCAGGCTCAACGCAGGTGTTCGTGGTGATGACGTGCAGGTGTTTACTGCCAATGACATCATGGCATTACGGTGGCATGACAAACGAGATGTCACATTGTTGACAACCATTCACCGTAATGAAATGCAAGACAGTGGCAAAGTTGATCGAGTGACTAATGAACGTATTCGAAAACCAGTGACAGTGATTGATTATACACAAAACATGCGCTTGGTTGACAAGTGTGACATGCAGATTGGTTTTGTTGACTGTGTTCGTAAGAGTTACAAGTTACATGAAAACTTTTCTTCCATCTCATGGACATTTCAATGCTGAATGCATATAATATGTACCAAATAAAGACTGGTAACAGACCACCGTATGGTGAATTTTGTTTGTCTGTTGTCAGACAACTCATAATGAAGTACCAGGTAACAACACCTGCAATACAACATGGTCCTCGAATTAATCACAATATACCCAAGCGTTTGAGAAGAGAAGGTGATCATTTCATAATACAGCTTCCTTCAACTCAAAAGAAATTTGCTCAGAAGAGATGCATTGTCTGTGCACAAACAAAACGACGGCAACAAAGACGCAAAGACACTCGGTTTATGTGTGAGGAATGTAAGGTGCCTCTGTGCATGGTGCCTTGTTTCAAGGAGTTCCACAAGCTCCAGCAGTTCTAAAACCATGTCCAGTGATTGTAAATATGTAAATATATGATAGAACATTAGTATTATACAATATTTGTGCATGTTTATTGTAATAAACAACAGTGGTAAACAATAATATGATAATAACTTTAGTGCGGTTATTGTGTTCAATACAGTGAGTTTATATATATACATTATATACAGTATTGGTCTCTCAGGCCCCAAATGTTAGTAGGAATAGAAAAAAATTGGAAAAGAAAAGAAAAAACAACTAAAACAACAAAATAATATAATACGCGTATGTGGAATTCGTCGATGTTGCCGCCACCACATCATTTTCTACAAACTTCTTGGCACTGTATCTCGGTAAGTACTGATCAGATTCTAATTTTTTTTGTTTTATTACCTTCACAAAAATATGCTCTTTAATTCTGTAAGAAAAAATAATTTTTTTTTTTTTCAAAATTTCTTGGACACTGGTGCGTGACTTCAGATTTTGGCCTTGGACCCTGAAAGGGTTAATGTCGTCTTTACACCATTTATAACATTTCTCGTATATTTTTAAATGTTTATACAGCACTGTACTGTATATTGTAATAAACAGAATAGAGGAAATCAGCTCTAGTATACATTATTTAGGTATGCATACTGATCAGAGAGCCCATCGTAAGTCCGAGTAGTTGGTAAATGAGTTTGTCGCTAAGTGAGGAGAGGCTGTAATGAGTGCACTCTATGTGCATTTTATCGCTCTAGGGCGCTTTAAATGCTTAGTATATAATGTGTGAATGGGGTGGCCGGATGGGGTTACGAGACCTACCTACCTACCCTACTATTCACCTTACGCCCTATACAGTAGGGTCCCGCTTTATGGCTTTCTGCTAGTACGGCGATTTTGAATTATGACCCAAATTTGCTTTACGGCAAGCAGTCTTTTAAATACAGTGCACCCCACCCAGTTTGTTTACATTCTCCATGAGTACAACTCTATTATATCTAGAAATTTTTCCAGAATTTCAAGTGTTTTAAAGTTATTGCATATTTTATATGTACAGTGGTACCCCCGCATTTTGTATAGCACCCAACTCGAACAATTATGTGAGTGTATTATTATAAGTGCTTTTGTAAGTGTATTTTTGGGGGTCTGAAATGGACTAATCTAATTTACAGTATGTATTCCTTATGGGAACAAATTCATTCGGTAACGGCACTCAGACAGCCTTCTGGAATGAATTATGGCCGAAACTTGGGGTACCACTGTACTCTGATAATTATACTTATGTGTAGTACCTGTACCTAAATATACTTACACACTGTGCTGGCAAGTAGGTACACATTAAAATCACTAAGAGTCTCTCTACTCTTGAAGACACCATATTAATAATAATAATAACCTCTTGGGCGCATTAAATGTCATATATTATGTTAATATAGACACTTCCATTAATCCATCTGATATTTTTTTTCAAAATTATATAATAAACGCACTACATAACATATAATCATGATACATACACCCACAGTATAATAATTGACATAAAAATGAGATTTCTTTACCAAATGGTTTGTAGGAGTCGGAAGAATTAAGTTTTCTCATGTCAAACACCAGTAACTTAACTAGAAATTTATTCCTTTCATATGCCTTCACTCTGTCTATAGCTATTCACGACCCTTGTGGGTTTAGCGCTTCTTTTTTATTATGATTATAATAACTTGTAATAATAATAACAACTTGTAATAATAATACAGTGGTCCCTCAATAATCGTCCATAATCCATTCTTGGAAGTGGGACTATTATCGAAATAGACGATTTTCGAATCAATTTTCCCCATAAGAAATAATGTAAATGCAATTAATCCGTTCCTGACACCCAGAGGTATTAAAACAAAAAATTTTTTTACATAAAATATAGATGTAGTACATAAACAATACAGTGGCACATGATGAATGAAACATTAACAGAATAACACTTACCTTTATTGGCGATTCTTCTTTGTGTATGGAAGACTGGAGAAGGAGACAGATTGGATTATTTACTGTTTGGAAGGGAAATCCCTTCCATCAACACCTCGGGTACCAATTGCTTTTCTGGGGTTACTTCTCTTCTCTGTTTCTTAATGCCACTAGGACCAGCTTGAGAGTCATTGGAGTCCTGTCTCACAAAAAAACTGTCCAGAGAGCTCTGTTTCTGGCGTCTCTTTAAAACTTCCCTAAAATGGGCCAAGACTCTGTCGCTGTACAAGTTGCCGATATGGCTTGCAACATCCTTCTCAGGATGATGTTTCTCCATAAATCTTTCCATCCTACCGTACATTTCAAAAATCTCCTTAATTTCTGAAAAAGGCACCTTCCATCTCTCTTCCTCCTCCTCTGCAGCAAGATTCTGAGCTGCGATCTGTTGCTGTTCCTGCTGAAGCTCTTGCAGCTCCTCAGTGGTTAGCTCTTCGTTGTGGTCCTCCACCAACTCTTCCACATCCTCCAAACTCACATCCAACCCCATGGAACTCCCCAGTGTGACAATAGAGTTCACAACTGACAGGCTCATCAGGGGCTGCCTCAAACCCTTCAAAATCCCTCTTGTGGACACACACTGGCCACAATTTTCTCCAAGCAGAGTTCAAAGTCCTGGTAGTCACTCCCTCCCAAGCCTTACCTATAAGGCTTATGCAGTGGGGAATACTGAAGTGTTCTTTCCAAAAATCTCTTAAGAGTCAAGTGAGTGTCTGAGGTCACATTAAAGCACCTTTCAAACATTGCTTTGGTGTAGAGTTTTTTAAAGTTTGAAATGGCTTGCTGGTCCATGGGCTGGAGGAGAGGAGTGGTATTCGGGGGCAAGAACATCCAAGTTTGGAGGATGAGCAGGTGCATTGTCCATTACTAGGTGGCACTTGAGAACCAATTTCTTTTCCAGGAAGTAATTCTTCACACTAGGGCCAAACACTTCATTGAACCACTCGATGAAAATGTCCCTTGTGACCCATGCCTTTATATTAGATCTCCAAAATGCACACAATTTACTCTTCATAACATTGTTTTTCTTGAACACACTGGGATTTTCAGAATGGTACACTAATAACGGCTTCACTTTGAAATCCCCACTAGCATTAGCACAGAACATGAGCGTCAGCCTGTCTTTCATAGGCTTGTGTCCTGGCAGTGCTTTTTCTTCCTGAGTAATGTAGGTCCTCTTTGGCATTTTCTTCCAAAAGAGGCCTGTTTCATCACAATTGAACACTTGTTCAGGTTTCAGTCCTTCAGCCTCTATGTACTCCTTGAATTCATGCACATATTTTTCAGCCGCTTTGTTGTCAGAACTGGCAGCCTCACCATGCCTTATCACACTGTGTATGCCAGCATGCTTCTTAAATCTCTCAAACCAGCCTTTGCTGGCCTTAAATTCACTCACATCACCACTAGTTGCAGCCAATTTACCAAATCGCCATGCAACTGCCTAGCCTTTTCACAAATAAGCGACGTCATAAGACTATCTCCTGCTAATTGTTTCTCGTTTATCCACACCAATAATAACTTCTCAACATCTTCGAGTACTGGTGATCTTATTTTTGTCAGCATGTTTACCCCCTTTGCAACAACAGCATCCTTGATTTCCTTTTTCTTGGCTATGATGGAAGATATGGTTGTACGGGATTTGTTATACATCCTGGCCAGTTTGCCCACACGTACGCCACTTTCATATTGTTCAACGATGTTTTTCTTAATTCAATCGTATTTCTCACCTTCTTTACCAAAGGCTTAGCACTAGGAGCTTTCTTTGGAGCCATGGTAGCTTATTTAGCACTTGCAAGCAATAAAATCAATAGAATGTTATGAAATATTTCGTAGGAGCAAGTGAAGGGACTGCCGCTCACTGGTAAACAATGGCACACTGGCTGGGAAGGAAGGCCCAGGCGGCTCAGAGCGTGAGTGCGCGTCCCGGACGAAGGACGATTAGCGAGTTAACAGACCATTTGCGAGCCAGTGTTTAGATGAAATAATGGGACTATTTCCGAAATGGACGACTTTCAGGCCGGACGATTATTGAGGGACCACTGTACCTTGTAATAATAATAACTTGTAATAATAATAACTTGTAATAATAATTTGTAGTAATAATAATAATAATAATAATTTGTGACAGCATCATTCCTTCTAAAAATTACATGAGAATGGAAGTGTGGATCTTTATTTATTCTACTGTATCAACGTGGAGACAACTTGAACACAATGTAAAGTGTTTGTATTATGTTATAATACAAACGTGTATGAACGAACACCAGACGTGTTCGCCTGGTTTGTTTACGTTACATGTGGGTGAGGTGGGGCGGGGGGAGGGCTGCCTTGGCTGGCTACCATACTTCCCAAACCTGTCTTCCTACAAATAAAACTTGCTTCACACCCTACATTAGGACTACAAATATTTTACAGTATGTAATGGGTGTGTTGTGTGTGTATTATACTTTTTATTGTTTTTAATACCTAGTTCTATTGCTATTTCAGGGTCGACAGGCCCTCTCCCAGACTTGTTCTCAGGGTTGCCAAAGTTTAAAAAAAATTTTTTTTTTCTTATGAAAAGATAGAGAATCTTTTCCCGATCATAATGACACCAAAAGTATGAAATTTGATGGAAAACTTAGGGAATGATGCTCTCGCGAAGTTAGTGGTCTCGACGATGTTTATGCATCGGTGATTTTGCCCACTTTGAGCCTTATTTTTGGCCAGTTCCAATGTACTAGTCGACAAAATTCATAACTATTTCGCTAGAACTCCATTTTTCTATCGAATGAGTACAAGAAACCACCCATTTACCGATTTCAACTATCCAATAAAGTGGTCAGAATTTAGCAATTTTGCCAATTTCACATAAATTTCAAAAGATGCCAATTTCCAAATAGGATCCAGAATAAACAAGAAAGACATTCCTGGCACTAAAATAACATTTCCTCTGTTCATTAGTCACATCCCCAGGCCCCTCTTACATTTCTTTTGCTTTCCACTTTGAATTTTTTATTCTCACAAAAGATAGAAGATTTACTGTTATGCAGACTACTGTATTAGTGTAGAAATGGTATAAATAATATCAGCGCACTTGTGAAAGAATATTAGATTCACCAGTTGACGTGTATTGAATGCGTGGCATGATTTGTTTACTTTTGAATTTTGGCAAAAATCGAATATTTCTGCTACTTTGAGCTCAATTTCAAGGTACTTTTCATTGTGAAACCAGTCAGAATCGTCACAATTTCTGTAATATGTCTTCCATTCTATAAAATAAGACCAGGAAAACTAGAATACAACCATAAATACCATACGAAAATACAGTGCAAAGTCGCTGTTTTAAGCCAAAAACACGGTCAGTTTTTTTTTTTTCTCATTACGCACTGTGTGCTACAGGATTTTTTTTATACTGTGCACACTGACCACATAGACCCATTCTTTCATATGGAGGCCTACCTGCTTTCTCTTGCTAGATTTGAGGGCGCTAGAATTTATGCATACTAGTATGTCAAAAACCCTGGTGCGTAAGCCGTACTAGTACGTCAGAAATCCTGAATGGGTTAATACAGTGGACCCTCAACCAACGGCTTTAATCCATTCCAGAGAGCTAGCCTTTAGTCGAATTAGCCGTTAGTCGAATTAATTTTCCCCATAAGAAATAATGGAAATCCAATTAATCTGTTCCAGACAGCCAAAAGTGTAAAAAAAAATATATATTTTTCTACACGAAATATACAGTGGACCCCCGGTTAACGATTTTAATCCGTGCAAGAGGGGTAATTGTTATGCGAAATAATCGTTATGTGAATGAATTTTCCCCATAAGAAATAATGGAAATAAAATTAATCCGTGCAAGACACCCAAAAGTATGAAAAAAAAATTTTTTTACCACATGAAATATTAATTTTAATACACACAAACTGAAAAAGGCATGCACACTTACATGACACTTACTTTTATTGAAGATCTGGTGATGATTGATGGGATGGGAGGAGGGGAGAGCATTATCTTCTTACTGTTTAGAAGGGGAATCCCCTTCCATTACGACTTGAGGTAGCAAGTCCTTTTCCGGGGTTACTTCCCTTCTTCTTTTAATGCCACTAGGACCAGCTTGAGAGTCACTGGACCTCTGTCGCACAACAAATCTGTCCATAGAGCTCTGTACCTCCCGTTCCTTTACGATTTGTCTAAAATGGGCCACAACATTGTCATTGAAATAGTCACCAGCACGGCTTGCAACAGCTGTGTCAGGGTGATTTTCATCCATAAAGGTTTGCAGTTCAACCCACTGTGCACACATTTCCTTAATCTTTGAAGTAGGCACAATGGATTCCACAACTGGCATAGGCTTCTCAGGGTTAGCCCCAAACCCTTCAAAATCTTTCTTAATTTCCATACTAATTCTCACCCTTTTTACCACAGGGTTGGCACTAGAAGCTTTCTTGGGGCCCATGGTCACTTATTTTCCAGAAACAGCACCGAAAACACTGTAATAATACGAAATATTCCGAGTGTATGCTTGGATGTTACCGCGGAGGCTGGCTGGTAAACAATGGGACGGGCGGCACATGTGAGGCTGGCTGAGGGCACATTGGACGCGTCTCGGACGAAAATCGGTGAGCGGGTTTTTAATCGGTATGCGCGGCAAAAATTTTGCGATAAAAGTAAGCGGTATGCGGAAAAATCGCTATGTGATGCCATCGTTATGCGGGGGTCCACTGTACATTTAATTACGCAGAAAACAATGAGACATGCCCAGTACATACTTAAATAAATACTAAAATGACACCTTTATTGAAGAGTATTGTTGAGTGATGAGACAGTTTTTCTTGAACACTCTGGGATTTTCACAGTGATACATGAGTAAAGGCTTCACTTTGCAGTCCCCACTAGCATTAGAACAAAACATGAGAGTTAGCCTGTCTTTCATAATCTTGTGTCCTGAGAGTGCCTTTTCTGCCTGAGTATTGAGTAATGTAGGTCCTGCTTGGCATTTTCTTCCAGAACAGGCCTGTTTCGTCACGGTTAAACACTTGTTGGGGTTGGAATTTTTCAGCTTCGCCCATGCCTTATCACACTGTGTATGTCACTATGATTCTTGAATCTCTCAAACCAACTTTTGCTGGTCTTGAATTCACCAATATGAGCACTAGTTCCAGGCATTTTTTCCTGTTCACCTGAGTGTTAGTCGACTGGTGTGGGTCGCATCCTGGGGGACAAGATTAAGGACCCCAATGGAAATAAGTTAGACAGTTCTTGATGATGCACTGACTTTCTTGGCTTATCCTGGGTGGCTAACCCTCTGGGGTTAATTGTTTCTCAGTATTCTCGATCAGCCACACCAACAACAGTCTCTCCACATCTTCAAGTAGTACAGCTGACCGTGGTGCAGCAGCTGATGGTGGTGCAGCAGCTGATGGTGGTGCAGCAACAGCTGACCGTGGTACGATAATATTTCCATAGTATTTCTCGCCCCTTTTTACCACAGGGTTAGCACTAGAAGCTTTCTTGGGGCCCTTGGTGGCTTATTTAGCAGTTACAAGCACTAAAAACACTGGAACAATACAAAATATATCACAGGTACACATGGAATCGACCACAATGGCTTGTAAACATTGGCACACTGAGTCTTGGAGTGGCTGGGCCCGCTCAGGCCGCGCTCCGGCTGCAGGGACACGTTTGGGACAAAAGCCGTTAGATGAGTTTTTCGCCGTTCGTAGAGCCATTTTTTTTATGCCAAAGGGCGCGGTTAGACGAATTTGCCGTTAGTCGATGCCACCGTTGGTCGGGGGTCCACTGTATATGCTAGTGTAAACTTGTTATCTGCCATTTATTTATATATGCATTTATAAGTGGGAAAAAATGGCGTTCAGCTTTTTGGCGATGTTTGCTTTCCAACAGTAGCCTGGAACCTAACCTGAGGTGTAAGTGGGGCCCTACTGTGTTAAGACCACTAAGACTACAAATATTTTAAGGTAAGTAATGTGTGTACACTATATGCATTTTATCGCTCTAGGGCTCTTTAACCCTTTCAGGGTTTCGGTCGTACTAGTACGGCTTACGCACCAGGGTTTTTGACGTACTAGTACGCCTAAATTCTAACGCCCTCACATCTAGTGAGAGAAAGCTGGTAAGCCTACATATGTAAGAATGGGTCTATGTGGTCAGTGTGTGCAGTATAAAAAAAAAAATCCTGCAGCACACAGTGCGTAATGAGAAAAAAAACTCTTTGACCGTGTTTTTGGATTAAAACAGCGACTTTGCACTGTATTTTCATATGGTATTTATTGTTGTATCCTAGTTTTCCTGGTCTCATTCTATAGAATGGAAGATGGAAGACATATTACAGAAATTGAGATGATTTTGACTGATTTTACAATGAAAAGTACCTTGAAATTGAGCTCAAAGTAACAGAAATGTTCGATTTTTACCAAAGTTCAAAAGTAAACAAATCATGCTAAGCGTCCAATACACGTCAACTGGTGAGTCTAATATTCTTTCACAAGTGCGCTGATATTATTTATACCATTTTTTACACTAACGCAGTAGTCATCATAACAGTAAATCTTCTATTTTTTGTGAGAATAAAAATTCGAAGTGGAAAGCAAAAGAATGTAAGAGGGGCATTGGGACGTGACTAATGAACAGAGGAAATGTCATTTTAGTGCCAGGAATGTCTTTCTTGTTTATTCTGGACCCTATTTGGAAATTGACATCTTTTGAAATTTGTGTGAAATTGGCAAAATTTCTAAATTCTGACCACTGTATTGGATAGTTGAAATCGGTAAATGGGTGGTTTCTTGCACTCATTCGATAGAAAAAAATGGAGTTCTAGTAAAATATTCATGATTTTGTCGACTAGTACAGTGGAATTGGCTGAAAATAGGGCTCAAAGTGGGCAAAATCGCCGATGCGTAAACATCGAGACTGCTAACTTGGCGAGAGCATAATTCCGTAAGTTTTCCATCGAATTTCATACTTTTGGTGTCATAATGATCAGGGAAAGATTCTCTATCTTTTCAAAAGAAAAAAAGTTTTTTTTTTTTCTTGAAATTTGGGCAACCCTGAGAACAAGTCTCTGAGAGGGCCTGTCGACCCTGAAAGGGTTAAGTGTTGAAGAATATTACGTGTGGGTGGGGTGGGGTGGCTGGCTACTATACCTACCACACCTAACTTCTTACAATAAACACTACTCACTTCTCACCCTACATTAAGAGGTAAGTAATGAGTGTACCGTGTATTTTACTTTTTATTGTTTTTAACCCTTTGAGGGTTTTCGTCGTACTAGTACGTCTTACGCGTAGGGGTTTTTGACGTACTAGTACTCATAAATTCTAGCGGCCTCAAATCTAGTGGGAGAAAGCTGGTAGGCCTTCATATGAAAGAATGGGTCTATGTGGTCAGTGTGCACAGTCTAAAAAAAATCCTGCAGCACACAGTGCATAATGAGAAAAAAAAAACTTTGACCATTTTTTTTGAATAAATCAGCGACTTTGCAGTGTATTTTCGTATGGTATTTATTGTTGTATTCTAGTTTTCTTGGTCTCATTTTATAGAATGGAAGACATACTACAGAAATTGAGATGATTTTGACTGGTTTTACAAAGAAAGGTGCCTTGAAATTGAGCTCAAAGTAGCAGAAATGTTCGATTTTTACCAAACTTCAAAAGTAAACAAATCGTGCCAAGCGTGCAATACACGTCAACTGGTGAGTCTAATATTCTTTCACAAGTGCACCAATAATATTTATACCATTTTTTACACTAATGCAGTAGTCTGCATAACAGTAAATCTTATATTTTTTGTGAAAATAAAAATTCAAAGTGGAAAGCAAAAGAATATAAGAGGGGCCTTGAGACATGACTAATGACTAGAGGAAATGTCATTTTAGTGCCAGGAATGTCTTTCTTGTTTATTCTGGACCCTATTCGGAAATTGGCATCTTTTGAAATTTGTGTGAAATTGGCAAAATTGCTAAATTCTGACCACTGTACTGGATAGTAGAATTTCATAAATGAGTGGTTTCTTGCATCCATTCGATAGAAAAAATGGAGTTCTATCGAAATATTCATGTTTTTTGTCGACTAGTACAGTGAAATTGGCCGAAAATGGGGCTCAAAGTGGGCAAAATCGCCGATGCGTAAACATCGCCGAGACTGCTAACTTTGCAAGAGCATAATTCCGTAAGTTTTCTATCAAATTTCAAACTTTTGGTGTCTTTATGATCGGGAAAAGATTCTCTATCTTTTCATAAGAGAAAATAATTTTTTTTTTTTTTTAAATTTGGCCGACCCTGAGAACGAGTTTCGGAGAGGGCCTGTCGACCTTCAAAGGGTTAATGCTTTGTTCTGTTGCTAACTTAATATATGTTAGTGTAAACTTATTATCTGACATTTATAAGTGGAAACAAATGGTGTTCTGCTCTCCGGCAATGTCCGCTTTCCGGCAGTAGCCTGGAACCTGACCTGCCGTATAAGTGGGACCCTACTGTATACTAAAAATGTTATAAATGGTGTAAAGGTGACATTAAAACAGTATCAAAGATGGTTGACACAAACCCACTACCATTATAGTATGCTCCTTGCTAAGCGACGAATTCGTTTACCAGCGTGGTCTTAGGAACGGAACTCTGTTGTTTAGTAAGAAGAGGCTGTATTTTGGTCTTTTAACCCTTTCAGGGTCCAAGGCCAAAATCTGAAGTGGTGCCCCAGTGTCCAAGAATTTTCAAAAAATAAATTTTTTATTTTTTCTTATGAAATGGTAGAGAATCTTTTTGTGAATGTAATAAAACAAAAAGTACGAAATTTGATGGAAAATTGACGAAATTATGCTCTCGTGAATTTTGATGAGTCAGCGATATTTACGAATCGGCGATTTTGCCGACTTTGACTCCCATTTTAGGCCAATTACATTATTCCAGTCGACCAAATTCTCAGCTATTTCACTAGTATTACTTCTATTCTATCGATTGAGCACAAGAAATCGCCAAGTCAACTGTTTCAACTACAAAATAAAGTGACCGGAAATTGGTAATTTGGCCAATTTAACACAAAGTTCAAAATATTCCAATTTCAAAATAGGGTCCAGAATAAACAATGTAGGTATTCCTGGAACTAAACTAACATTTCCTCTGTTCATTAGTTATGTTTTGAGGCTTTACAAATAAATTCCATTTTGATTTTTTATTCACATAATGAATTTTTATTCACACCAAAAAATAGAAGATTTACTGTTATGCAATATTGTAATAATTGTATAAATATCATCACCACATTTGTGAATGTATATTAGACCCACCAGCTGGCATGTATTAGAGGTCGTTTGTTTACTCTTGAACATCGGCAAAAATTTAACATTTCCGCCACTTTGAGCTCAATTTCAAGCCATTTCCAGTGCTAACACCAATCAAAATTATCTCTATTTCTGTAATATGTCTTCCATTCTATCAAATGAGACCAAGAAATCACAAATACAACTATAAAAAACATACGAAAAAACACTGCAAAGTCGCTGTTTTAATCGAAAATCATGGTCTCAGTTTTTTTTCTCTCATTATACACAGTGTGCTGCAGGATTTGTTTTATGTGGTGCACACATACCACATAGATGTATTCTCATATCTAGGCCCAAATTTACCACTCACAGTTTATCAGAGTGAGCTGAGCTAATGACGTAGATCTACAGTTTGGACCCTGAACGTAAAGCCGTTGATCTACGGGACGGACCCTGAAAGGGTTAAAGGAATACTTATAACGTAGGTCTTTGAAAGGAATACTTACAATATTGGTCTTTTAAAGGAATACTTAAAACATTACAATTTTTGAGAGTGTATTACTTCTCAAAACATGGAAATATGTCACATTGTTTGACACAGTCGACCACAATCTCTTGCACCTCAAACTGAATCATTACGGCATCGGAGGACATTCTCTTGATTACCTAAAATCCTATCTTAACGACAGACACCAGTATGTACGTGCAAATGGAGTCAACTACGCTATCCAACCTGTAGCTGTAGGAGTACCCCAGGGTAGTGTCCTAGACCCACGCCTCTTTCTCGTCTAAATCAATGATCTCCCCAATGCATCCCAACTCCTTAAACCAGTTCTATTCGCATGACACTGCATATGTCTACTCCCATTCAGACCCAGCTGTGCTTGGAAACACTGTAAACAATGAACTTTTAAAATATATGCTTGGATGATGACCAACAAACTCACTCTCAACATAGACAAAACATACTTCATGCTGTTTGGCAACATCAACATAGACAAAACATACTTCATGCTGTTTGGCAACAGAGCCTTATCCAACTTAACATACTGTTGAGTGGTTCCCCTATATCAAGACATGCGGAGGGCAAACTTCTAGGTCTTCTCCTTGACTGTAATCTTAAATTTCAGTCCCATACCCATCACATAGCCAAGAAAATTTCCAAATCAGTAGAAATCCTTTCCAAGATACGATACTATGTACCACAAACGACTCTTCTTACCCTGTACCACTCTCTAATATATCCTTACCTCACCTATGGTATTTGTGCCTGGGGCTCAACCACAGCCAACCACCGTAGACCCTTAATAGTCCAACAAAAAGCTGCTGTGCGAGTGATTACCAGCTCCTGTGCTAGACAGCACACCCCATCACTTTTCAAAAGACTCAACTTGCTAAATATACAAGACATACACTCTTATTATTATGCCTACTATATATACAGAACATTAAACTCCATTGTAAACCCTCCCCTAAAACTACTCCTTGACAGTTACAGCAGAATGCACAGGCACAGTACAGGACATAAGGCACTTTTCAACATACCTCGAGTCAGACTCTCACTATGCAAGAACACTATGCACATAAAAGGCCCGAAGATCTGGAACTCGCTGCCAGAACAGGTCAAGGATCCTCTGACAGCTTATAAATTTTGGACTTTGCTAAAAAAAATCATCTTATCTCTCAATATTAACCAAATCAACCAAACATCTGCTAACTAGTTTTATTATGTGATCTCTAGGCTCTTAATTCTGCCAATCCATAAAAATCATTTTATTTCTCAATATTAACCAAATCTGCCAAAACATCTATTTAGTCTTATCATGTGACCTCCTGGCTTTTAATTCTGCCATTCCATAAAATATTACCACCTGCACCATTATTTGTAAGGTAGATTTTGTGTGCAATTTCAAGCTTATTTTACTGAACCCTACTCACTTGTACTAAGTTTAAATAAGATTGTATTAAGTTTAAATAAGATTTTAAAACAGCTAACCACTATTCCTTGTCTAGTTTTAAGTATAGTTCCTATGTACTATTATCTTGTCTAGTTTTAAGTATAGTTACTATGTACTATTATCTTACCTAGATATCTGACATACTAGTATGCACAATTTTCCATACCCACAAATCTGCCACTTGTCAGTACTTTTGACCTCAGCATAAGTCTTTAGATCTTCCATCTATTCATACATTTGAAAAAAATCCAAGGTCAGCAGGGTGCACACAATGTATGATGGTCATACTCAGATGATAAATGTCTGACATACTTGTATGCATCTATGCCCACTATGTATTAGGATTAGTTTGCCCGAAATGCCTCGGCATGGTAGTGGCTATCTTTGTACTTAATAAATCAAAATTGTAATTATGCATTGTAACCTTTACAAAGAAATAAACTTTATTTCACTTTACTTTACTGGGTTTTCTTGGGTTAAATGTACCTAAAGTGCTTTGTGGCTGAATTCCACTGTTAGTATCATGAAATTGAAACAAATTTGGAATGAATAAGTCATCTTTGTGCAACTTGCTCACCCTGTTTGCTGGAAGGGAAGCTGGTGGAAGAACAGTAGCTTCTAATTTCACTGTTTACTTTGCTAGTGAGACATACAAGTATGTCAGACATTTATCATCTGAGTAGTTGACCATCATACATTGTGTGCACCCTGCTGATCTTAGATTTTTTTCAAATGTATGAATAGATGGAAGATCTGAAGACTTATGCTGAGGTCAAAAGTATTGAGAAGTGGCAGATTTGTGGGTACGAAAAATTGTGCATACTAGTACGTCAGATACCTAGACAGCATTTGCATGCTAATATGTTGGACACAGTTTAATTAATCCTTTCAGGGTCCAGAGGCCAAATTTCAAAGTATGCACCAGGGTCCAAGAATTTAAAAAAAAAAAAAAAAATTATGAAATGGTAGAGAATCTTTTTCTGAAGGTAATAAAACAAAAAGTATGAAATTTGATGGAAAATTGACGAAATTATGATCTCGCGAATTTTAATGTCGGCTATATTTACACATCGGCGATTTTGCCGACTTTGACTGCCATTTTAGGCCAATTACATTATTCCAGTCGACCAAATTCTTAGCTGTTTCACTAGTATTACTTCTATTCTATCGAGTGAGCACAAGAAATCGCCAAGCCAACTGGTTCAACTACAAAATAAATTTACGGAAATTGGTAATTTGGCCAATTTAACGCAAAGTTCAAAATATTCCAATTTCAAAATGGGGTCCAGAATAAACAATGCAGGCATTTCTGGCACTAAACTAACATTTCCTCTGTTCATTAGTTATGTTTTCAGGCTTTACAAATGAATTCCATTTTGATTTTTTGCTCACATAATGAATTTTTATTCAAACCAAAAAATAGAAGATTTACTGTTATGCAATATTGTAATAATTGTATAAATAATATCAGCACATTTGTGAACGTATATTAGACTCACCAGCTGGCATGTATTAGACGTGTGAGGTCATTTGTTTACTCTTGAATGTTTGCAAAAATTTAACATTTCTGCTACTTTGAACTCATTTTCAAGCATTTCCAGTAATAAAACCAGTCAAAATCATCTTTATTTCTGTAATATGTCTTCCATTCTATCAAATGACACCAAAAAATTGCAAACACAACTATAAAAAACATACGAAAAAACACTGCAAAGTCGCTGTTTTAATCGAAAATTACGGTCTTGTTTTTTTTTTCTCATTATGCACTGTGTGCTGCAGGATTTGTTTTATGTGGTGCACACATACCACATAGATGTATTCTCTCATATCTAGGCCCAAATTTACCACTCACAGCTTATCAGAGTGAGCCGAGCTCATGGCGCAGATCTACGGTTTGGACCCTCAACTCGAAGCTGTAGAACTATGGCATGGACCCTGAAAGGGGTTAAGGGGTAAAAGATAATCAGCTGACATTGCACCCACACTTTTGACATGTTCCTTATGTTCTGTTTGGCGATCCTCTTGTACATTGTATTGGTACAGGGCTACTTTTGATTCTTCATTCTCTCCATATTTAAGGAACTGGAACTTATCACCAATGAAAGTCATGTTATTCTCCACTGCCCACTGGAAGACTTAGTTTATATCTTACAATTTTTCCATCCTCTACTGAGGTGATTTTAATGCTTATTTTGGTATTGTCTGCAGATGATACAAAACTAAGGTATGGTGAGCTGATAAAGAAACATTTTAACTATCACTCATTCCATGACAGTCTTATGAGAGGCATGCTAACATTACAGCTCATATGCCCCTCTAAACTGCAGTATCCCCACCCCTCCTTCAGAATTGCAGACATTGTATTTCTCACTGGCTAATCGGTTTCCCTAAATCCCTTCTTAAATATTACTGTGCTCACACTCCAACAACATGTTAAGTAAAAAAAAAAAAAGAAACACTTGCCTCCACTCCTAACATACTCATACACACCTGTTGAATGTCCAAGCCCCTGGCATACAAACCTCCTTTACCCCTTTCCCCCCTACTGTTCCTGGGGCAACCCATACCCAGCCTTTCCTCCACTACAGATTCATACACCCTCCATGTCATCCTATTTTGCTTCATCCTCTAAATGTCTAAACTACCTCAGTAATTTCTCAGAGTTAATAACTCTGCACCTCCTGGTCTCCAAACTATGAACTCTCTGCATAATATTTATACCACACAGACATGACATCTCCACTGCCTCCAGTCTCCTTGTTGCAACATTTAAAATCCATGCTTCACACCCATATAAGAGTGTTGGTACTGTACTACTATACTATGATACCTTCCTCATTAAGTCTCCATGGATAACATGCTTTGTTTCCACAGACGCCTCGGTGCACAACAATGTACCACTTAGGCTGAAGGAATCTTACAGGAGACAAGAATCACAGGAAGAACTAAAAGCCATAAAGGAAATTGAAAAAAACAAACAAAATGCTTCATCTCTTATGCAAAATTTAAGGGAAAAACAACATCCAGTATTGGGCCCCTGCTTAGGCAGGATGGGACATACACAAATGACAGCCAAGAAATGAGTGAGATACTGAAGTTCCAGTATGACTCAGTGTTCAGTGAGTCACTGCCCAGACTAAGAGTCGACAACCCAAATGAATTCCTTATGAACAAAGCCCAAAATTTGGACATCCCAAAAAACTCAGATAGTATTATCCTAATTCCACAAGACTTTAAGAGGCAATAAATGACATGCCCATGCACTCAACCCCAAGCCCAGACTCACGGAACTCCATGTTCATCAAGAACTGCAAGAAACCCCTATCACGTGCCTTCAGCATTTTATGGAGAGGGAGCATGGATGCAGGGGTCATCCCACACACACACACTATAAACAACAGACATAGCCCCACTCCACGAAGGTGGCAATAAAGCAATTGCAAAGAACTACAGACCGATAGCACTAACATCCCATATCATAAAAATCTTTGAGAGAGTTGCAAGAAGCAAGATTGCCACCTAGATACCCATCAGTTACACAACCCAGAGCAACACGGGTTTGGAGCAGGTCGCTCCTGCTTGTCCCAGCTATTGGACCACTATGACAAGGTCCTGGATGCTGTGGAGGATAAACAAAATACAAATGTAGTATACACAGGCTTTGCTAAAGCTTTCGACAAGTGTGACCATGGTGTAATAGTACACAAAATGCGCGATAAAGGAATAACAGGAAGAGTTGGTAGATGGATCTACAACTTCCTGACAGATAGAACACAAAGAGTAATAGTAAACAGAGTAAAGTCCCAGGCAGCCACGGTAAAAAGCTCTGTTCCACAAGGCACAGTACTTGCTCCCATTCTGTTCCTCATCCTCATTTCTGACAAAGAGATGTAAGTCATAGCTCCGTGTCTTCCTTTGTGGATGACACCCGGATTAACATGGCAGTGATCTCCATCGAAGACACTGCGAGACTCCAAGCGGATATCAACCAAATCTTCGAATGGGCCACTCAAAACAATATGGAGCTCAACGAGGAGAAATTTCAACTACTCAGATATGGGAAACTTGAGGAAATTAAAAGTGTATCAGGTTATACGACAAATTCTAACCATACAATAGAGCGGAAAAGTAACGTGAAGGACCTGGGAGTGATAATGTCAGAAGACCTCGCCTTCAAAGACCACAACAATGTATCTACCTTATTACCTTATTTGTTAGGAAAATGGTAGGATGGATAATGAGAACCTTCAAAACTAGGGACGCCAAGCCCATGATGATTCTCTTCAAATCACTTGTGCTCTCTAGGCTAGAATACTTCTGTACACTAACGGCCCCCTTCAAGACTGGCGACATTGCAGACCTGGAGAGTGTACAATGAACTTTCATGGCACATATGTACAATGAACTTTCATGGCACATATAAGCACGATAAGGCACCTAAATTACTGGGAATGGTTGAAGGTCTTTGATCTGTATTCCCTGGAATGCAGGCGAGAGAGATGCATGATAATATACACTTAGAAGGTCCTGGAGGGATTGGTACCAAACCTGCACATGAAAATCACTCCATATGAAAGCAAAGGACTCGGCAGGAGATGCAACATTCTCCCAATGAAAAGCAGGGGTGCAACGAGTACATTGAGAGAGAACACATCAAGTGTCCGCGGTCCAAGACTGTTCAACTGCCTCCCAGCCTACATAAGGGGGATTACCAATAAACCCCTGGCTGTCTTTAAGAAGGCACTGGACAGGCACCTAAAGTCAGTACTTGACCAAGCGGGCTGTGGTTCGTATGTCAGCCTGCGTGTGGCCAGTAGTAACAGCCTGGTTGATCAGACCCTGATCCACCGTGAGGCCTGGTCTCAGACTGAGCCACGGGGGCGTTGACCCCCGAAATCCTCTCCAGGTAAACTCCAAGTAAAGCCACCTTGTCTTTTATAGACCAGTCTGTCGACAAGTTCACCCCAAGATACTGTACATGTATCTGAACACATTAACTTCATCCATACTCCCTCTTTCCAATCTGAAGTTCAGTCTTTCATTACCTTGCCCTTTCTTATGTTCACTTTTAATTTTCTCCTTGTACTTACCCTCCCAAAGTCACCCACCATCCTTTGCAACTTCTCTTTAGAATATCTCAAAAGCACCATGTCATCGGCAAAAGGCAACTGTGACAACTCTCACTTTGTATTAAGTTCTTTATCTTTTAAACCTTTCACTGTTGACCCCAGAAATTAATATTGCTCCAGTGTCCACTTTAAAAAAAATGGTTTTCTTCTGAAATGGTAGAGAATCTTTTACTGAAGGTAATCACACCAAAAGTAGAAAATATGATGGAAAACTCAAGGAATTATGTCAGGGTAAAGTTCGAAGACTGGGTGCAATTTACACATCTGCGATTTCACTGTTGCTCCATTCATCCAAATTCTTAGGTATTTCACTAGTATGCCTTCTGTTCTGTTGATTGAGGACAAGAAATTTCAAGCTGCTTATGGTCATGAAACCAACCAAAATCAATTTATATCAGTAGTTTCTTCCATTCTATCAAATGATACCAAGAAACAGCCAATAAAACAATAAAAACCATCCTACGAAGTAACTCAGTTGTTATTTTATACCAAACACATGATCAGAGTTTTGCTTTTACCTTCATGCACTCTGTTGGGCAAGATTTTTTTTATATATGCTGTACACACTCACTGCACAGACCCATTCTCTCATATCTAGGACAGAATTTACTGCTCACAACCTACCTGAATGAGCTGAGGTTCTGATGTAGAACTACGTTAGAGACCTGGTCTCAGTGATGTAGTTCTACATGACAGCCACTAAAAGGTTTAACCCTTCGACTGTTTTGGTCCTATATACAGCAGGGCCCCGCTTTACGGCGTTTCACTTTACGGCGTTCCGCTAATACGGTCATTTCAAATTATGACCAAAACTCGCTATACGGCTCCCCCCACCTGACTTTCTAATACGGTCACCGCGCCCCACCTTGTTTGTTTACATTCTTCGTGAGCTCAGTAAGCACCAAGTCTCTCCATTTTGTCTGGAAACTCCAAAATTTCAAATGTTTTTAAAAGTTATTTCATATTTTATATATACTCTGAAAATTATACTTATGTATACCTGTACTTAAATAAACTTAAATACTGTGCTGGCATGCAGGTACACATTAAAATCAGTAAGAGTGTCTTATGTCTCCAGATGTCATATTAGTAATGATAATAATAATCATCGAGTCTCATTTAAATGTCGTATATTACGTTAAATACACATTTTCATTAATCCATCTA
Source organism: Cherax quadricarinatus (assembly GCF_038502225.1). NCBI lineage: Eukaryota > Metazoa > Arthropoda > Malacostraca > Decapoda > Parastacidae > Cherax > Cherax quadricarinatus. The sequence goes on along the minus strand of NC_091310.1, from coordinate 44,199,921 downwards.
TGATATTTTTTCAAAATTATATGATAAACACGATACATAACATAAAAAGATGATAAATACACCCCGCATAGAATAAATAAACATAAATATGAGATGTGGTAGCAGACGACTTGCACAAGTGACGCCATATTAGAAATGGTAATAATAATAATAATAATAATCACCGAGTCTCATTAAATGTTGTATATTACGTTAATATACACATTTTCATTAATCCATCCATGATATTTTTTTCAAAATTATATAATAAACACGATACATAACATTAAAAAGATAAATACACCCTACAATAGAATAAATAAACATAAATATGAGATGTGGTAGCCGGATAACTTGTACAAGTGATGCCAAGAATAACATTTTCTCTAATCTAACATAGGAGAAAATGTGTTACTGGGGGTAACTGTAGAAAATTATTCCTTTCGTATGTATGTAAGTTTATTCAGGTATACACAAATACAGTTACATAGATTATCATACATAACAACATATGTGTAGAGAACCTAGGATAACCCAAAAAAGTCAGAGTGACTTATTTCCATTGCCTTCACTCAGAGCATCATTTCTTCTCAAAATGATGTTACATGAGAATGGGAGTGTTCTTTATTTATTCTACCGTATCAATGTAGAGACAACCTGTACACAATGTAACTTGTACACAAACCAGACGTGTACACTTCGTTTACAAAACTTACCTTCGCCTGGTTTGTTTACATAACTCTGCGCCTGTACTCTCTCATGCACTCATTCTTTCTCTCTCTCATTTATTCGTTTTATCTCATTTACTTACTCCTGACCCTACATTAAGACTACAAATATTTTAAGGTAAGTAATGAGTGAACTGTATATACATTTTATCGCTCTGGGATGCTTAAATGTAATAGAATATTATGTGTAGGTGGGTTGGCCTGGTATGGTAGCCCGGCTGACTACCATACATACCACACTTGATTTTTTACAATAAATACTACTCATCTCACCCTATATTTTAAGGTAAGTAATGAGTGAACTGTATATACATTTTATCGCTCTGGGATGCTTAAATGTAATAGAATATTATGTGTAGGTGGGTTGGCCTGGTATGGTAGCCCGGCTGACTACCATACATACCACACTTGATTTTTTACAATAAATACTACTCATCTCACCCTATATTTTAAGGTAAGTAATGAGTGAACTGTATATACATTTTATCGCTCTGGGATGCTTAAATATCATAGAATTGTATGTGTGGGTGGGGTGGCCTGGTATGGTAGCCTGGCTGACTACCATACATACCACACTTGATTTCTTACAATAAATACTACTTGTCTCACCCTAGATTAAGACTATAAATATTTTAAGGTAAGTAATGAGTGCACTATGTGTGTATTGTACTTTTTTATTGTTTTTTGATGCCTGGTTCTATTGCTAACTTAATATATGTTAGTGTAAACTTGTTATCTAGTGTTTGTATGCATTTGTAAGTGGAAAAAAAGGGTGTTCCACTTTACGGCGGTTTCCGCTTTACGGCGGTTTCCGCTTTACGGCGGTAGCCTGGAACCTAACCAGCTGTATAATTGGGGCCCTCCTGTATACGTCTTACAAGCCACCATGTTTGACGTGTATATACATGTACTCATAAATTCTAGCGGCTTCAAATCAAGCAGGAGAAAGCTGATAGGCCCACATGTGTGAGAATGGGTCTGTGTGGTCAGTGTGCACTATATAAAAAAAATCCTGCAGCACGCAGTACATAATGAGAAAAAAAAAACTCCGGCCGTTTTTTAATTAAAATGTCGACTTTGTGGTCTATTTTCATATAGTATTTATGGTTGTATTCTCATTTTTTTGGTCTCATTTGATAGAATGGAAAACATATAGAAATAGAGGTGATTTTAATTTGTTTTACTACAAAAAGAACCTTGAAATGGAGCTCAACATAGGTGAAATGTTTGATTTTTGCCGATGTTCAAAAGTAAACAAATGATATCATTTTCCAATAAATGTCCAAGTAGCCATTCTAATATGCAGTCATGAATGGGTTGACATTACTTATGCAATTATTACAATATTGCAGTAGTCTGCATAACAGTAAATCTTCTGTTTTTTGTTTGAATAAAATTCAGTATAGAAAGCAAGAGTAATATTAGAGGGGCCTGGAGACGTGACTGATGAACAAAGAAAATGTTATTTTAGAGCCAAGAATGTTTGCATTGTTCATTCTGGACCCTATTTTGAAATTGTCACATAAATTTTTGTGAAATTGGCCAAATTGCAAATTTCTAACCACTTTATTGGGTAGTTGAAATCGGTAAATGGGCAGTTTCTTGTACTAAATTGATAGAAAAAAATGGAGTTGTAAAGAAATAGTTATGAATTTGGTCGACTGGAACAATGGAATTAGCCGAAAATAGGCTCAAAGTGGGCGAAATCGCCGATTCATGAATATCGCCGAGGTCAGTAACTTTGCGAGAGTGTAGTTCCATCAGTTTTCCATCAAATTTCGTTCTTTTGGTGTCATTACAACCGGGAAAAGATTCTCTATCATTTCTTAAGAATTTTTTTTTTTTCGACACCAGGAGACCCCTCAGGATTTGGGGTTGCGACAGTCAAGGGGTTAAAATTTCCTTGAAGTGGGACAGGGTTTTGTCACTAAACATGTTGTAAATATGGCTTGTTTCAGCTTTGTCAGGGTGGTACTTTTCGACAAAACTTTGCACATCATTCCACTTTGCACAAATGTCCTTAATCAATGAAGAAGGCACCTCCTTCACTCTTCCTCCTCCTCTGAAGTAAGTTCATCAGCTGCAGTCTGTTGCTGTTTGAGTTGAAGATCTTGCATCAGTGGTTAGCTCTTCCCTGTGGTCCTCCACCAACTCTTCCACATCTTTGCCATTCACCTCCATCCCCAGGGACTTCCCCAGTGCCACATTAGAGTCCACAGGGTCGTCAGGGTCAGCCTCAAACCCTTCAAAATCTTTCTCTTAGACACAATCTGGCCACAGTTTTCTCCAAGCAGAGTTCAAAGTCCTGGAAGTCACTCCCTCCCAAGCCTTACCTGTAAGGCTTATGCAATGGAGGATAGTGAAGTGATTCCTCCAGAACTCTCTTAGGGCCAACTGAGTGTCAGAGGTCACTTCAAAGCACTTTTGAAACACTGCTTTTGTGTAGAGTTTTTTGAAGTTTGAAATGACCTGCTGGTCCATGGGCTGGAAGAGAGGAGTGGTGTTAGGAAGCAAGAACTTCACTGTGATGAAACTGAAGTCCCTAAACACTTGGTCTTGCAAGTCTGGAGGATGTGCAGGAGCATTGTCCAGTAACAGGAGGTATTTCTTCACACTTGGGCCAAACACATTATTAGCCCACTCTTTGAAAATTTGCCTTGTAACCCATGCCTTATAATTAGCTTTCCACATCACACACAATCTATTCTTCATGACATTGTTTTTCTTGAGCACACTGGGATTTTTTGAGTGATACACTAGTAAAGGCTTCACTTTGAAATCCCCACTAGTATTGCCACACAACAAAAGAGTAAGCCTGTCTTTCATCGGCTTGAGTCCTGGCAGAGCCTTTTCCTCCTGGGTAATGTAGGTCCTGTTTGGCATTTTCTTCCAAAGCAGGCCTGTTTCGTCACAATTGAACATTTGTTGGGGTTCGAATCCTTCAGCCTTTATATAGACCTGGAATTCGTGAATGTACTTTTCAGCCGCACATTTGTCAGAACTTGCAGCCTCACCATGCCTTACAGCACTGTGTATGCCACTATGCTTCTTAAATCTTTCAACCCATCCTTTGCAGGGAACAAGTCACTACCTTCAAATTACCGCCCAATGAGCCTAACCTCAATTGTAGGCATTTACTAGAGTCAGTTATAGCTGAGTTAATGAGAAGCCATCTGGATAAGCATAATCTGATTAATGATACTAAGCATGGATTCACGAGAGGCCATTCTTGTCTAATTTATTAACTTTCTTCAGTAGAGCTTTTGAGGCTGTTGATCATGACAAAGAATTTGATATTGTTTATTTAGATTTTAGTGAAGCTTTTGATAGAGTACTGCACCAAAGACTGATAAAGAAAGTGGCAGCTCATGGCATTGGGGGAAAAGTGCTGTTATGAATAGTCATGGCTCACAGACAGGAAGCAGAGAGTGTCCATGAATGGCGTTAAATCCGAGTGGGGATCCGTAACAAGTGGCGTTCCACAGGGATCAGTCTTAGGCCCATTGTTGTTTATAATATACATATATCAATGATCTTGATGAGGGAATTACTAGTGTAATGAGCAAATTCACCAGTGACACAGTTAGGTAGGATAATTGATTCAAACGTAGATATCAGGGAACTTCAGGAGGATTTGGACAAATTCAGTAAGTTGTCAGAAAAGTGGCAGATGCAGTTCAATGTAGATAAATGCAAGGTTCTGAAGCTTGGTAGTGTCCACAACCCTAGCACTTATAAGTTAAATAATGTAGAACTTAGCCATACAGATTGCAAAAAGGACTTGGGGGTTATGATAAGCAGCAACCTTAAACCAAGACAGAAATGCCTAGGCGTACGTAATAAGGCAAACAAATTACCGGGATTTATATCAAGAAGTGTAAGCAACAGAAGTTCAGCAGTTATATTACAGCTTTATACATCATTAGTAAGGCCTCACCTAGATTATGCAGCTCGATTCTGGTCTCCATGTTACAGAAGGGACATAAATTCGTTAGAAAACATTCAGCATAGAATGACTAAATTAATACATAGCATTAGAAATCTTCCTTATGAAGAAAGATTGAAGACCCTTAAATTACTTTCACTTATTAGACGAAGAATGAGGGGAGACACGATCGAAGTGTATAAGTGGAAGATGGGTATTAATAAAGGGGATATAAATAAGGCCTTGAGGATATCTCTCCAAGAGAGAACCCGCAGTAATGGATTCAAATTAGACAAGTTTAGATTTAGAAAGGATATAGGAAAGTATTGGTTTGGAAATAGGTTAGTTGATGAGTAGGACAGTCTACCTAGTTGGGTAAAACCTTGGGTAGTTTCAAATTTAGGTTGGATAAATATATGAGTTAGTGGGGTTGGATTTGAGTGGGACTTGCATATGAGAGTAGATAGAGTTATCAGAGTTTATTTCTTGGGTGGCATTGAAAATTGGGTTGGGCAAATGTTTTGTTAGTGGGATGGATTGTAAAGGACTTGCTTAGTATGGGCCAACAGGCCTGCTGCAGTGTTCCTCCTTTCTTATGTTCTTATGTAAATTCACAAACTGCAGCACTTGTTCTAGGCATTTTCTTTGCAAGCTCCTCATGCAACTGCCTTGCCTTCTCACAAATAATCGACTCCACAACATATTGTCAGTAATTCTACCAACTTTATTGCAATTTAAGTACAATTTAACTGGCTAAGGATTTGATTTTATTCTTGCAAATTATACTTTTACCCTTCTCACCACCCTTATTTACACACAGTTCCCCCACTCCCCTCCTTTTTGCTCCACCCACAAAATTTATAGTAAACTCTGTAGTTAAGACATATGAGTAAAATATTCTCCTCTGTTTCAGATGACTTTGCTGCAATGCTGGAGAATGCTCTGCCAGATGACCTGATGTGGTCAGGTGACTCTCAGGGTGGTGGTGGCGGTGGCGGGGGAGGTGTCAATGGTATGATGGAAGGTGGTGGTGGCGGTGGTGGGGGTGGTCCTGGAGACCGCCCTCAACAACTGACTCATCTCCTCCAAACCAAGACGCCACCCCATTCCATGGCTGGAAATAATGCAATGACAACTGGGCCCCACAGTATGCCCAACCAAAGCAATATGATAGTAAATGCATTGACAAATTCCAAAAGCCCACATGGTGGACCAATGCAGTCACCTCAAAATTCAAATCTAGGTATGAGTGGTGTTCCAACATCTAGCCAACAACTAACTATGAGTGACTCCGTTAATAATTTGAACACTATGCCTAATAGTATAGCTAATTCAATGGCTGCCAATGTGACGGGAACCATGTCAATTTCTATGGCCTCTAGTGGTGCAGTATCTTCCATGAGCCTTGTTAACACCAACACCTCAATGGGCCTAAGTAGTATGGCAAACAGCGCAGGCATGGCTGGTGGCATGAATACTGTATCCAATATAAACACTATGAATACAATTAATTCTATAAACAAGTCACAGTGTGTGGTAACGACAATGAACATGAGTGGTCCCATGGCATCACAAATGAATGATGGGATGCCAAACGGTCCATTGCCGGGACTAAACAGACCCATGGTTCCGCCGAATCTCCGAGGGCAGTCGCCACAGCCCATGGGTGCTGTGCCTCAGGGAATGGCACCACGACATCCAGGCATGGGTCCAGGACAGCTTGGGCCAAGATTACAGGTAAGATAACTTACATACACTTAATCATGCATAAATAATCTAGAAACTTAATCACCTGAAAAATAATTTATACCATGATTACATGATTGAGGGAACTTAATTTGAAGTAATTCTGAATTCTCTTTGACCAACACAGCTCAGTTTGTTTTCAAGTATTTAAGCTTAAGAAATTTTAATTTGTATATTATTATATTATTTGACTATGATAACATTTCTTGCCATCTTTGCATATCATTACCATTTCTCTTGTATTTTTTCTTATTTTTTTCTATTTTATTTCTCTTGTCATTTTCTCTCTCCATTTTGGGTTCACCTCTTTTACTCTTATATAGTATTTCTTTTTCTTTTCTGATTTCCTTCTTTTTCCTCATTATTCTTATTATTATGTGTCCCAAGTAAGGTTACCTTATAGTTTTGCCTTGTTTATTTTCTGATGCTTTGTTTCTGGACAATTTCTTGAGAATGCATCTTTCACGTGACTTGAAACTTACAGGATTTATTTCCATTAGTGAAGCTTCTATAGAAGTTAGCTTGTGTAACCTCCTGTTGGTCTCTATTAATTGTTTTTATAATATCTATTTTATATATATATTGGGGAAAGGTATCTTCTTCTGTGCCCTGGAAAAACTGAACAGGTGGAACTACTGCACATTATAATACACACACACACACACAAACATGTGCACACATTCACACAGTCCTTATTTGTGTATTGTGTATCACACAGTCCTGACACTAGAGGAGGACAGTCTGTCAGTGTCCTTGTTATTGTCTTCCTTATTGTTCTCTTTACCTGTGATACTGTATATACTTAGTTTCTTTACTGAATATTTTCAGGTCATTCATTTTGGGTGTATCTAATTTCATATATACAACATATTCTTGTGCTAAAAGGTTTTTCTTCCAAACCTAGTTATTCAAGGAAATATCCTGTACAGGTCCTCCATCACAAATCCGGCATCATTGAGACCTGTAGTGTGCCGGATTACTGAGTTTGCCGGATTACAGAGTGGTTAGGTTAAAATACACCTAATAAAATTAACCAACTTGACTTGCACAGTTCATTGAACATCGGCAAAAATCAAACATTTCCGCTACTTTGGGCTCAATTTCAAGGTACTTTTCGTCATGAAAGCAATCAAAATCATGTCTATTTCTGTAATATATCTTCCATTCTATCAAATGAGTCCAAAAACATGAGAATACAACCATAAAAACCATATGAAAATACATATGTATACTGCAAAGAGGCAGCTAATGGCTGAGAAGTTAACTCCCTTATTTATCGTCCGTCATTTTTATTTTTGTTGTACCTTAAGAAGCATCTTTCCATCATGCATTGCCCAAGTTTCAATGAGATAGCCCAACAAACAACTGAGAAAAAAAAATATTTACCAAAAATCATACATGGCAAGCCCAAGTGAGGTACTGGAAATAAGTCACTTTGTCTGACTTTTCTGGGTTATCCTAGGTTCTCTATACATACGCTGCTATGTATGATAATCTATGTAACTGTACAGTGGTCCCTCGCTTTTCGTAGTTCTCGGCAATCGTAAATTTCGCCAATCATAGGGGTATTTTCGTATAAACATGGACTCGCTTTTCATAGGTTGATTCGTGAATGGTAGTTCGTCCTGGACACGTACGCACGGTGTGAGCCGGGGCGGCCTCCCTACCCAGCCAGTCTGGCATTGTTTACCAGTGAGTGAAGGTCCCCTCAAGTGCTCCTACGAAATATTTCATAATATTCCACTCATTTTAGTGCTTGCAATTACTAAATGAGCTACCATGGCTCCAAAGAAAGCTCCTAGTGCCAAGCCTGTGGTAAAGAAGGTGAGAAATATGTACAGTGACTGACAGTCTTGGGCCATTTTCGGGAAGTGTTAAAGAGACGCCAGAAACAGAGCTCTCTCCACAGTTACTTTGCGAGACAGGACTAGAGTGACTCTCAAGGTGGTCCTAGTGGCATTAAGAAACAGAGAAGAGAAGCAACCCCAGAGAAGCAATTGGTACCTGAGGTGTTGCTGGAAGGGGATTCCCCTTCCAAACTGTAAACAATCCAATCTCTCTCCTCTTCCAGTCTCCCATTCACTAATAAGAATCTCCACTAAAGGTAAGTGTTATGCTGTTAACGTTTCATTCATCATTTCCCATTGTATTGTTTATGTACTATATTTCATGTAAAAAATTTTTTTGTTTTAATACTTCTGGGTGTCAGGAATGGATTAATTGTATTTACATTATTTCTTATGGGGGAAATTGATTCGCAAATCATAAATTTCGTTTATAGTAACGGCTCCAGGAACGGATTAATTACGAAAAACGAGGGACCACTGTATTTGTGTATACCTGAATAAACTTATTTTCTTCTAGTCTGTCAACTGAGTACAAGAAACTGTCCATTCACTTATTTCAACTACCCAATAAAGCTGTCAACTGAGTACAAGAAACTGTCCATTCACATATTTCAACTACCCAATAAAGTGGTCAGAAATTGGCAATTTGGCCGATTTCACACAAATTTCAACAGATGCCAATTTCAAAATAGGGTCCAGAATAAACAATGCAGACATTCCTGGCATTAAAATAACATTTTCTCTGTTCATTAGTCACAGCTACAGGCCCCTCTTATATTACTCTTGCTTTTCATTTGGAATTTTTATTCACAAAAAAATAGAAGATTTACTGTTATGCAGACTGTTGCGTTATTGTAATAATTGTATAAATAATGTCAAGCCATTCTTGACTCCGTACTGGAATTTAGACTGGCAGGCGGACAGGTATTGGACGGTGACGTCATTTGTTTACTCTTGAGCTTTGCTAAAGAATAGAACATTTTCGCTACTGTAAGCTCAATTTCAAGGTACTTTTCGTCATGAAAGCAATCAAAATCATATCTATTTCTGTAATATATCTTTCATTCTATCAAATGAGACCGAAAAAATGAGAACACAACCATAACCATACAAAAATATACCGCTAAGCGGCCGCTAATGGCTGAGAAGTGAACTCCGCTATTTATGGTCTGATTTCTTTCATTTTTGGTGTACTTGAAGAAGTATCTTTCCATCATACATTGCCCAAGTTTGAATAAGATAACCCAACAAACAACTGAGAAAATAATATAATAATAATGATAATATCTTTATTTACTACACGTACATGTACAAGGTATACAGGCCTAGCTGACATCAGTGACATACTACTGTATAGAAAGCCGCTTGTTATGCAGAATATTTCAAGAAAATTAGGTCAGTGTCCCAGGATAACACCCACACTGTCGGCTAACACCCAGTTACCCATTTACTGATGGGTAAACAGACAACAGGTGTAAAGAAACACACCTAATGTTTCTACCCTGGCTGGGAATCGAATATTTACCAAAAATCATACATGGCTAACCCAAGCCAGGTACAAAAAATAAGCCACGTTGACTTTTTTTGGGTTATCCTAGGTTTCTACACATATGCTGCTATATGTGATAATCTATAGAGAGAAAATAACTTTTTTGTTTCAGGTTTATGGTGCAGTAAGAGTGTATATCACAGTTAGCCCTGTGCTACACTTTGTTTTCTCTAATATAAGCCCCCAAGACAGGGATAGGAGAATGGTATTTGTATACCATATCCTCTTCATACCTCCGTCGAACTGGAGTATTTAACATGTTTAATGTTATGTATATTGTTTCTTATGTCATATTATATCAATTGTGATAGTCAAATAAGCTGTAGTGTTGATGTTAGCATAATAATAAAGCATATTCTCCTGCTTCGTGAGACTGAGCTCATGGCAACCGGCAGTGGCTTCAAAGCCACCTTATCTTTAATGGATAATGTACTGTGTAGGTGCTTTACATATTCAATTCAATTCAAAGTTTATTCTCTATAAGGATTACAATGCTGAGTTTACAGAATTGGGTTATTGCGTGGTTTACATGTAAAATAATAATTACAGAGTGTACCACTAGAACACCTAGTATGGCTAGGCATTTCGGGGAGACTTAGTTTAATTCTTAATTTTAAAATATTACAAATTATGAGGTAAGTTGGTTTTATGGCTAAGTTACTAAATACTAGTTTGTGAGTTTAGCAATGTGAATGCTTTTGTTTTGGCACAGTACAGTGGACCCCCGCATAACGATATTAATCCGTTCCTGAGAGCTCATTGTTATGCGAAATTATCGTTATGCGAATGAATTTTCCCCATAAGAAATAATGGAAATCAAATTAATCTGTGCAAGATACCCAAAAGTATGAAAAAAAATATTTTACCACATGAAATATACATTTTCCTACACACAAAGAGAAGGATACATGCACAATAGTAGAGTAGTACATGCACAATATATATTGTGCATGTACTACTCTACTAAATGAAGAATAAATGACACTTACCTTTATTGAAGATGCAGCAATGACTGATGAGACACTGTGTCCTGGGAGTGCCTTTTCCTCCTGAGTAATGTAGGTCCTGTTTGGCATTTTCTTCCAGAACAGGCCTTATCACACTGTGTATGCCACTATGATTCTTAAATCTCTCAAACCAACCTTTGCTGGCTTTAAATTCACCAATATGAGCACTAGTTCCAGGCATTTTTCCCTGTTCACCTGGGTGTTAGTCGACTGGTGTGGGTTGCATCCTGAGAGACAAGATTAAGGACCCCAATGGAAATAAGTTAGACAGTCTTCGATGACACTGACTTTTTTGGGTTATCCTGGGTGGCTAACCCTCTGGGGTTAATTGTTTCTTGGTATTCTCAATAAGCCACACCAACAACGGTGCTACAGCAGCAGCCGCAGCAGCAGCTGACAGTGCTACAGCAGCAGCAGCAGCTGACAGTGCAACAGCAGCAGCTGACAGTGCTACAGCAGCAGCAGACAGTACTGCAGCAGCTGACAGTGCAGCAGCAGCAGCAGCTGACAGTGCTACAGCAGCAGCAGCAGCTAACAGTGCTACAGCAGCAGCTGACAGTGCTACAGCAGCAGCAGACGGTGCTACAGCAGCAGCAGACGGTGCTACAGCAGCAGCAGACGGTACTACAGCAGCAGCAGCTGACGGTGGTACAGCAGCAGCAGCAGCAGCTGACAGTGCTACAGCAGCAGCAGACGGTGCTACAGCAGCAGCAGACGGTACTACAGCAGCAGCAGCAGCTGACGGTGGTACAGCAGCAGCAGCTGATGGTGGTACAGCAGCAGCAGCAGCAGCAGCTGACGGTGGTACAGCAGCAGCAGCTGATGGTGGTACAGCAGCAGCAGCTGACAGTGCTACAACAGCAGCTGACAGTGCTACAGCAGCAGCAGTGCTACAGCATCAGCAGACGGTACTACAGCAGCAGCAGCAGCTGACGGTGGTACAGCAGCAGCAGCAGCTGACGGTGGTACAGCAGCAGCAGCTGACGGTGGTACAGCAGCAGCAGCAGCTGACGGTGCTACAGCAGCAGCAGCAGCTGACGGTGCTACAGCAGCAGCAGCAGCAGCTGACAGTGCTACAGCAGCAGCAGACAGTGCTACAGCAGCAGCAGACTGTACTACAGCAGCAGCAGCAGCTGACGGTGGTACAGCAGCAGCAGCTGACGGTGGTACAGCAGCAGCAGCTGACGGTGGTACAGCAGCAGCAGCAGCTGACGGTGCTGCAGCAGCAGCTGACGGTGCTACAGCAGCAGCAGCAGCTGACAGTGCTACAGCAGCAGCAGCAGCAGCAGTTGACCATGGTACCACAGTATTTCGATAATATTTCTCACCCTTTTTACCACAGGGTTGGCACTAGAAGCTTTCTTGGAGCCCATGGTCACTTATTTTGCAGATAAAATCACCAAAAACGCTGTAATAATACGAAATGTTCCGATTGTATGCTTGGATGTTACCGCGGAGGCTGGCTTGTAAACAATGCCACCGGCGGAACATGTGAGGCTGGCTCAGGCCGCACATTAGACACGTCTCGGACGAATAGCGTTGAGTGGGTTTTTTAGCGGTATGCGAGGCAAAATTTTAGCGACAAAATGTATCGGTATGCGGATTTAACGTTATGTGATGCCAATGGTATGCGGGGGTCCACTGTACATATTTTCAGTATTGGAGTATAACAGACCAACTTATGACTAGTTAGGATTCATTATTTTAAGATTGAGATTAATATTTCTGTTTATGGTAAAATGGGTGAGTGAGTGTAAGTGTGAACCACCAGGTGGTATTCGTGTAGTTAGTTGACAGGGTGTATCAGGGAGATAAGATGTTTTCTAATGGTAGTTTTGAAGGTGATGAATGTGTCTGCAGTTCTAGAGTTTTCAGGTAGGGTGTTCCAGATTTTAGGGCCTTTGACATACATTGAATTTTTGTAAGGGTTTAGTCGGACACGGGGAATGTCATAGAGATGTTTGTGTCTGGTGTTATGCCTTTGGGTTCTGTCACAACTATCAAGAAAGCATTTTAGGTCAAGGTTAATATTGGAATTTAAGGTTCTGTAGATGTAGATTGCACAGTAGTAAGTGTGGGTGTACTGAACAGGGAGTAAATTTAGATCTATGAAGAGTGGGGGAGGGGGGTGTTGCCAGGGATGGGATGGGATTTAGTGATTATTCTTACTGTGACTTTTTGTTGGGTTATTATTGGCTTTAGGTGTGTTGCTGCAGTTGATCCCCACTGCATAATGAGAAGCATTTCTTTTATTCATTGGAACCATGGCTAGGGCTAAAAGTAAGCAGGTTAAAACAATAAATGGAGAAAAAGAAATTGGAATGACTTATGCAGCAAGTAGCACCACCAAACAGTACCAGCAGGTTGGTGTGGCAACCCTGGAAATTTGAAATTATGCTAGCCAAAATTAGTGCCGAATAACTGAAGGAACCGAATAACTGATTGCCGGATTTGTGATGGGGGACCTGTACTTTGCTTTTCCAGTGTGTGTAATTATGAATTCTCAAAACCTATAGCTTTTTGGATATTAAACTTACATACATATATCCATATTAATGCACTCCTCAGCAGTCTAGGACAGTACCTTTACCTTTGATGTATCTTTGGTGAGTTTCAAGAGTCCTTGACTGGAGCCCAGTCATGGACCAGGCTCATCTGATGCTAGCCTGGTCAACCAGACTGTTGCTGCTGGAGGCCCTTTAAAAAGCCCCACATATCCATCACAGCCTGGTTGATCTGGCATATACTCCATTACTATTCTTGCCCCCTCCATCAATCATAAGGTTGATTCCTTGTTTTTGGCAGTCTCAAGAATACAAATGAAGTGTTAACTTGGCTGACAAGAATAGTGCTCTTTTGTATTTTAGGGATTATAACTATCCTAAGTTTAAACAGGTCCTGATACAAAATAATCTTTTTCTCTTTTTTCTCTCTTATTTCTTGTTGAATCTGCCTCACATATTTTTAATATGACACTTAACCCTGGCTTTTGTTTCTGTAAATGCTTATGCCTCTAAGTATATATATTGTTTAATTTGCTGGTCTTCAAACAGACATGACTTTCCTTGATCTTCCTTTGGTGTTCTACTGCCTTACCTCTTAACTGACTTGACTACACAAGTTGTAATCACAGTGTTACTGCTCAATCAGAACTTTGTTTTCTAGGATGTACTGAAATGTCCATTTTTCATTTCTAATTTGAGGGCTTTTTTTTGTACTGAATAATCTGTTCAATGTGCAGACAGATAGTTTTGTGAAAAAGCTAATTTTCTGAGATTTTATGCCTCCTCACCACTTTAGGGATGCTCCTTCAAAAGTTTTAAGGTACCTCAAATTTCATGTGAAGGTACTTTATAGCATGAGTTCCCTACCAGGTGCCTGCAGGTGCTGAGGCACCCTGGGAAGTCTTGCCTCACTTTCTTGGGGTTCCCTTAAGTATATACTTAATACTTATTTGTTTTCACTTATAAATTTGTATAAATGCTCAATGAGTAAATTATAAAATTCGGAGTAGACTCGGTGCATACAGTATAGTATTGAATAAATGCGTATCGTTGACTTGAACAGCTATTTCATCTTACACCCCAGATTAGAAGAAGCTGGTGGAAAAATGTAGTGTCAGTAAGTATAATGTCTCCATTTCTTTCTAAATACTGAATATAAATTTAGGATTATAGAATAATTTTTCATTTTCATTGTTGGCTCTAATTTTATCCATTTAAACAACTAAAGGACTACAGTAAAAGTCTCATATTGAATCACAGTTTCACCTGAATAGGTCGGATAATGCAGAATGGGTTATTTAGAGTTAATGCTTTTCATATATAATACTGTAAAGGTCAGTTATCAAAACAGAATCTGCTTTATTCACAACAGGTTAAATATTTAAAGTTTTTAAAGCTGTAGAATTTTGATACTGTACAGGAATCCCTCATTTTGTGTTGTAGACATACTATTCTGGTCCTGTGGCAGCTATACTAAGCTCAAACAAAAAAAAAAAAAAATATTCAATTTAGTACAGTGGACCCCCAGTTTACGATCAGCTCCCAATGCGACCAATTATGTAAGTGTATTTATGTAAGTGCGTTTGTATGTGTATGTTTGGGGGTCTGAAATGGACTAATCTAATTCACAATATTCCTTATGGGAACAAATTCGGTCAGTACTGGCACCTGAACATATTTCTGAATGAAATAATATCGTAAACTGGGGGCCCACTGTACTTCGTGACGTGCAACAATCACATATAGTGAATGCATATCACATTTGCATTACGTTTGAAATTTCAAACAGAAATAAGAATGCCTAATAGTGGATTCACATAAAGTGAGGGGAAACTTGTATAATTATTGGAGTTACGAAGCAAACACTTGCCTTGTCATGATAGTTGCCAAACATTATTTTATTAAACAGCTAAATAGATTGAGTGATTACCTGAATAGTCCATTGATTTCATAACTCGTTTAACATTTAATAATTTCCTCATTTTGCAGCACACTATGTAGATGACTATACTTGATAAAAGGGGGCTTATTTTTAGATGGGCATGGTTGACAGTTCTCAGTATGAAAATGAGTTTAAAATTGCTTAAAAATTTATGTGCTATACATGTTCTTAGAAGTTTAATGTCACACACATACTATAATTTTTTCAGCTTTGCATTGTACTAATGATCATTTCTATAACTACAAGACTATAATTACTGTATATGGTATATAAATTTATACTGTCTTGTTTTATTTTCTGGGAAAATAACTTACAGATGCTTGTTCGTATTGACTTGAAACTTGTTGAAACTCAAAACAGCATTTATTTGCTGTATTATTATAAAATAAAACCTTTCTTGAAATTAGTGTGAACCTCTACTGGTAATTTAAATTTTTTTTACAGTATTCAGAAAATTCAGCTTCAACAACAAATAAATTAATGGGGATCAAATAAGTTATGACCTTACTGAAATATGCTGGGAAGATGGTATGAGTAAAATGAATTTAAACTAGTCTTTTATTCTCTCTCACTGTCAGTTATCCCTCAAATTGAAAGCCCTTTTCTGTGTTGCCATTTTTGAGCAAATAAAATCGATTTTTTGTTTTATAACATCAGCCATTTCCAAGGCAGGGTGACCCAAAAAAGAAGAAACACTTTCATCATCACTCATTCCATTACTGAGTTGCAGGAGGCATTCTGATACTGAAGTTCAAAAACTGCAACATATCTCCACCCCTCCTTCAGAGTGCAGGCATTGTACCCTACACCTCCAGTACTCAAGTTTCTCTGAATCCCTTCATAAATGTTACTTTGCTCACTCCAATACAACATCAAGTCATAAAGCCCATTTGTTTCCACTTGCTCCTAACACACACACACACACACACATACACACACACACACACACACACACACACACACACACACACACACACACACACACACACACACACGCACACGCACACGCACATGCACGCTTACTCAAACACGAAACCTCCTTTACCCCTTCCCTCCAGCCTTTCGTAGGATGACCCCTGCCCTGCTTTCTTTCCACTACAGATTTATACACCCTCCAAGTCATTCTATTTTGTCCCATCTTCTCTAAATGCCTGAACCACCTCAACAACCCCTATCAGCCTTCTGGATAATACTTTCAGTAACCCCGCACCTCCTATTCCCCAAGCTATGGATTCTCTGCATAATATTTACACTGTATATTTCCCTCAGACATGACATCTTCACTGCCTCCAGCTTTCTCCTAGTTGCAAGATTCACCACCCATATAAGAGCATTGGTACCACTATACTCTCATACATTTTCCTTTTTGCTTTCATGGATAACGTTCCTTGCCTCCACTGACTCCTCAGTGCGCCACTTGCCTTTTTTTCCTCGTAAGTTCTGTGGTTCACTTCATCTTTCATAAACCCATCTGCTGACAAGTCTGCTCCCAAATATCTGAGCATTCACTCCTCCATAATTCCTCCCTTCAATTTGATTTTCACTACTTATATATTTTAACCTCATCACTTTGCTCTTTCCTCTGTTCACTCTTAGTTTCCTTCTTTTACATAACCCTTCCAAACTCCCTCACCAACCTCTGCAACTTCTCTTCAGAATCTCCCAAGAGCACAGTGTCATCAGCGAAAAGCAACAGTGACAACTACTTTGTGTTTATCTCTCTTTTAATCCCACACCTCTTGCCAACACCTGAGCAATCACTTCTCTTACAACCCCATCTATAAATATTTTGAACAGCCATGATGACATCACACATCCCTGTCTAAGGCCTACTTTTACTGGGAAATAATCTCCCTCTCTCCTACAGATTCAAGCCTGAGCCTCACTATTCTCATAAAAACTCTTAACGGCTTTTAGTAACCTACCATCTATTCCATACATTTGCAACATCTGTCACATTGCTCCCTGTCTGCCCTATCATATGCCTTTTCCAAATCCATAAATGCAACAAAAACCTCTTTACCCAATGTCTACATACTCTTCACCTTTGTGCTTCCTGTAAACACTTGGTCTACACATCCCATACCCTTCCTAAAGCCTCCTTGTTCATCTGTGTTCCTGCTCTCTGTCTTACTCTTAATTCTCATTCTCATTCTCTCTCTCATTCACGCATTCTCTCTAATTCTCTCTCATTCTCTCATTCTCATTCTCTCATTCTCATTCTCTCTTTCATTCTCTCTCTCATTCTCTCTCTCATTCTCTCATTCTCTCTCTCATTCTCTCTCTCATTCTCATTCTCTCCCATTCTCATTCTCTCCCATTCTCATTCTCTCCCATTCTCATTCTCTCCCATTCTCATTCTCTCCCATTCTCATTCTCTCCCATTCTCTCTCTCATTCTCTCATTCTCTCTCTCATTCTCTCTCTCATTCTCTCTCATTCTCTCTCATTCTCTCATTCTCTCTCTCATTCTCTCTCTCATTCTCTCTCTCATTCTCTCTCATTCTCTCTCATTCTCTCTTTCTCTCTCATTCTCTCTCATTCTCTCTCATTCTCATTCTCTCTCATTCTCTCTCATTCTCTCTCTCATTCTCTCTCTCATTCTCTCTCTCATTCTCTCTCTCATTCTCTCATTCTCTCTCTCATTCTCTCTCTCATTCTCTCATTCTCTCTCTCATTCTCTCTCTCATTCTCTCTCTCATTCTCTCATTCTCTCTCTCATTCTCTCTCTCATTCTCTCTCTCATTCTCTCTCTCATTCTCTCTCTCTCTCTCTCTCTCTCTCTCTCTCTCTCTCTATCGTAGGGGTTCTTAAATGGAGATATCGAGGGTTGAAGGTAGACACACTTGTTGGATGGTTACATATATTGTCAGACTGAGATGAGGAGGAATGGAGCCCAGCCTTGCCGTGTACTAGTCTTGATGGTCTGCCGCCGAGTGAGAGGGAGGCAGAGGTACGAGCCTACACATGCGCATCCCGTGACGTCACACAAAGTCACAGGCCTACAAGGGATCTCGTATCTAAAGCACATGGACGATACTAATAAGCTATGCTATATAACACAGGGATCAGCAACTATGCTGACAGCTCGGTCATGTTATGTATGTCATCTCGACATACACTACTATCTATAGGCTGAAACAGGCAGGTGGATCTGGGCTGATTCTATACAATAACAAATTCATATATAACTTAGAACTAATGGATGGTATCATAATGGATGTTACAACATGAGTTTTACGTAATGGGTGTTAACGTAATGAGTTTTAACGTAATGCATTACAAACTATAAGAACAAATCATTATACAGTATGGATGGAATTGATCGATCGATCTGTATTCAAGCACTCTACGGATTCTGAGGAAGAATAAATATATATATATACAAGGTGAAATTAACAGCAAAGGCATCTGGTGCACTCAGACTATTACTGTCAAATTCGCAGAATACGGAGGGAACGTGAACACGAAAAAAAAAAAATATTTCTGAAAAACTAATCAGTTAATAACAAACAGTTGACAATTTACTTCATCTCAGACATCTAGTTATACAGACTATGTACATTTAAACCCAATTCTGCGAGGGTGAGGTTTACATATGCAGAATGGTTATCATCTCTGGGAGGATCGAATTCCTCTGCAATGGCTAACACATGCCTTGACTGAGGGAGATCTAAACAAGTATCTACAAAAGATACAGCTACATGGACAATCTGAATGAGTATCTACAAAAGATACAGCTACAATCACTAGTGACTGTGGAATTACTAATTCTTCTGCTAGGAGTACTCAACTCGACTATTCGATACAGTAATTCTTGGCTCATTACAAAGTCACTAATGGGTGTTTGTGGCTTCACAGTAAGAATAAGATCTTCCTGGAGCAGGAATCGAATCACACCAGAACACAAGGGATCGGTTCTTTCTTACTGGAGGAATGAACAAACTCGGTGGAGTGGATGACTCCCCCCGGTTGAAAAAGTTAACGCTTTAACATGCAATATGAGCAAGGAGAACGAATCTACTATCGCCGAGCTCTCAGTAGTAGTACCAGTTCCTAGTAACCAGTTACCAGTAACCAGTGTACCAGTAGATGACTCACTACCAACCGTCTCTGCGTGAATCACTGACTGTATTCATATTGCTGCTGACCATAGCAGGATTTCAAACACCACCTCACCCATAGACACTGGTGGGTCAGTTAGTCTTACGATAGAGAGCAGAGAGGCAGGACGGCGGTTGGCGCCTTCACACACATTCCGTTATACGTACTACCAGCCTACGTGAGTATTTTTACCCTATCCACGTTTTCGAAACCCACATGACATCTCTATCTCTCTCTCTATCTTTCTATCTCTCTCTCTATCTCTCTCTCTCTCTCTCTATCTCTCTCTCTCTATCTCGCTCTCTCTATCCGTGCAAGAGGGCTGGCTGTTATGCGAAATGTTCGGTATGCGAATGAATTTTCCCCATAAGAAATAATGGAAATCAAATTAATCCGTGCAAGACACCCAAAAGTATGAAAAAAAAATTTTTACCACATGAAATATACATTTTCCTACACACAAAGAGAAGGATACATGCACAATAGTAGAGTAGTACATGCACAATATATATTGTGCATGTACTACTCTACTAAATGAAGAATAAATGACACTTACCTTTATTGAAGATGCAGCAATGACTGATGAGACACTGTGTCCTGGGAGTGCCTTTTCCTCCTGAGTACTGTAGGTCCTGTTTGGTATTTTCTTCCAGAACAGGCCTTATCACACTGTGTATGTCACTACGATTCTTAAATCTCTCAAACCAACCTTTGCTGGCTCTAAATTCACCAATATGAGCACTAGTTCCAGGCATTTTCCCTGTTCACCTGGGTGTTAGTCGACTGGTGTGGGTTGCATCCTGGGAGACAAGATTAAGGACCCCAATGGAAATAAGTTACAGTCTTCGATGACACTGACTTTTTTGGGCTATCCTGGGTGGCAAATCCTCTGGGGTTAATTGTTTCTTGGTATTCTCAATAAGCCACACCAACAGCGGTGCTACATCAGCAGCAGCAGCTGACGGTGGTACAGCAGCAACAGACGATGCTACAGCAGCAGCAGACGATGCTACAGCAGCAACTGACGATGTTACAGCAGCAGCAGACGATGCTACAGCAGCAGCAGCAGCAGCTGACGGTGGTACAGCAGCAACAGACGATGCTACAGCAGCAACAGACGATGCTACAGCAGCAACTGACGATGTTACAGCAGCAGCAGACGATGCTACAGCAGCAGCAGCAGCAGACGATGCTACAGCAGCAGCAGCAGCAGCAGCAGACGATGCTACAGCAGCAGCAGCAGCTGACGGTGGTACAGCAGCAACAGACGATGCTACAGCAGCAGCAGACGATGCTACAGCAGCAGCAGACGATGCTACAGCAGCAGCAGACGATGCTACAGCAGCAGCAGACGGTACTACAGCAGCAGGAGCAGCTGACGGTGGTACAGCAGCAGCAGCTGACAGTGCAGCAGCAGCTGACGGTGGTACAGCAGCAGCAGCAGCTGTACCACCAATAGTAGCGATGGTTGATTGGGGTTTATTATACAACCTGGCCAGCTCGGAGACACGCACTCCACTTTCATACTTATCAATGATCTTTTTCTTCATCTCCATAGTAATTCTCACCCTTATTGCTGTAGGGTTGGCACTAGAAGCTTTCTTGGGGCCCATGGTCACTTATTTTCCAGAAAAAAATCACCAAAAACACTGTAATAATACGAAATGTTCCGATTGTATGCTTGGATGTTACCGCGGAGGCTGGCTGGTAAACAATGCCACCGGCGGAACATGTGAGCGTGGCTCAGGCCGCACATTGGACGCGTCTCAGACGAAGGGTGCTGAGCGGGTTTTTGGGCGGTATGCGAGGCAAAATTTTAGCGATCAAAGCGTCCGGTATGCGGATTGTCCGTTATGCAAGGCATCCGGTATGCGGGGGTCCACTGTATATGTCAGTGATTCTGAACGGAGTGGAGACGGAAGCTGTGGCCTTACTGGGCTGAGGTGGAAGTTTGTGGATTGTTTGTCTAGGTGGATGGTTGAGGCTTTGGCACTAATGTTGAACGCGTTAGTCGAGGGTCCACTGTATTTTCTTTTTGGGGATTTTCTTTCTTTTTTGGGTCACCTTGCCTCGGTGGGAGACGGCTGACTTGTTGAATAAATAAATATATATATATATATATATATATATATATATATATATATATATATATATATATATATATATATATATATATATATATATATATATATATATATACGTATATATATATATATATTTATTTATTTAATTTATTTATTTATTTATTTATTTATTTATTTTCAACAAGTCGGCCGTCTCCCACCGAGGCAGGGTGACCCAAAAAAGAAAGAAAATCCCCAAAAAGAAAATGCTTTCATCATCATTCAACACTTTCACCACACTCACACATTATCACTGTTTTTGCAGAGGTGCTCAGAATACAACAGTTTAGAAGCATATACGTATAAAGATGCACAACATATCCCTCCAAACTGCCAATATCCCAAACCCCCTCCTTTAAAGTGCAGGCATTGTACTTCCCATTTCCAGGACTCAAGTCTGACTATATGAAAAAAACCGGTTTCCCTGAATCCCTTCACTAAATATTACCCTGCTCACACTCCAACAGATCGTCAGGTCCCAAGTATCATTCGTCTCCATTCACTCCTATCTAACACGCTCATGCACGCTTGCTGGAAGTCCAAGCCCCTCGCCCACAAAACCTCCTTTACCCACTCTTTCCAACCCTTTCGAGGATGACCCCTACCCCTCCTTCCTCACCCTATAGATTTATATGCTTTCCATGTCATTCTACTTTGATCCATTCTCTCTAAATGACCAAACCACCTCAACAACCCCTCTTCTGCCCCCTGACTAATGCTTTTATTAACTCCACACCTTCTCCTAATTTCCACACTCCGAATTTTCTGCATAATATTTACACCACACATTGCCTTTAGACAGGACATCTCCACTGCCTCCAACCGTCTCCTCGCTGCTGCATTTACCACCCAAGCTTCACATCCATATAAGAGTGTTGGTACTACTATACTTTCATACATTCTCTTCTTTCCCTCCATAGATAACGTTTTTTGACTCCACATATACCTCAACGCACCACTCACCTTTTTCCCCTCATCAATTCTATGATTAACCTCATCCTTCATAAATCCATCCGCTGACACGTCAACTCCCAAGTATCTGAAAACATTCACTTCTTCCATACTCCTCCTCCCCAATTTGATATCCAATTTTTCTTTATCTAAATCATTTGATACCCTCATCACCTTACTCTTTTCTATGTTCACTTTCAACTTTCTACCTTTACACACATTCTCAAACTCATCCACTAACCTTTGCAATTTTTCTTTAGAATCTCCCATAAGTGCAGTATCATCAGCAAAAAAGTAACTGTGTCAATTCCCATTTTGAATTTGATTCCCCATAATTTAATCCCACCCCTCTCCCGAACACCCTAGCATTTACTTCTTTTACAACCCCATCTATAAATATATTAAACAACCATGGTGACATTACACATCCCTGTCTAAGACCTACTTTTACCGGGAAGTATTCTCATCTCTTCTACACACCCTTACCTGAGCCTCACTTTCCTCATAAAAGGTCTTTACAGCATTTTAGTAACTTACCACCTAATCCATATACTTGCAACATCTGCCACATTGCTCCTCTATCTACTCTATCATATGCCTTTTCTAAATCCATAAATGCAATAAAAACTTCCCTACCTTTATCTAAATACTGTTCACATATATGCTTCAATGTAAACACTTGATCTACACATCCCCTACCCACTCTGAAGCCTCCCTGCTCATCCGCAATCCTACATTCTGTCTTACCTCTAATTCTTTCAATTATAACCCTACCGTATACTTTTCCTGGTATACTCAGTAAACTTATTCCTCTATAATTTTTACAATCTCTTTTGTCCCCTTTCCCTTTATATAAAGGGACTATACATGCTCTCCGCCAATCCCTAGGTACCTTCCCCTCTTTCATACATTTATTAAACGAAAGTACCAACCACTCCAACACTATATCTTCCCCTGCTTTTAACATTTCTGTCATGATCCCATCAGTTCCAGCTGCTTTACCCCCTTTCATTCTACGTAACCACTAATCGGTCTGAGGATCGACGACCCAAATGATTTCTTCATGAATGAGCCTCAAAGCTCCATAAATGTATGCCAGATTTCCGACATTACCCTAACTCCGATAGATTTCGAAAAAGCCATTGACAACATGCCTATGCACTCAGCCCCGGGCCCAGACTTGTGGAACTCTGTTTTCATTAAGAACTGCAAGAAACCCCTCTCGCGTGCTCTAAGTACACTATGGAGGAGGAGCTTGGACATGGGTGAAATTCCACAGTCACTTAAAACAACGGATATAGCCCCACTCCATAAAGGTGGCAGCAAAGCATTAGCTAAGAACTATAGACCAATAGCGCCGACGTCCCACATCATAAAAATCTTTGAAAGAGTGCTAAGAAGCAGGATTGCAAATCACCTGGATTCCCAAAATCTGCACAATCCAGGGCAACATGGGTTCAGGGCAGGTCGCTCCTGCCTCTCACAACTACTGGATCACTATGACATGGCCTTGGATGCACTGGAAGAAAATCAGAATGCAGACTTTGCAAAAGCATTTGACAAATGCGATCATGGCGTAATAGCCCATAAAATACGTGCTAAAGGAATAACTGGGAAAGTGGGGAGATGGATCTTCAACTTCCTAACAAATCGAACACAAAGAGTAGTGGTCAACAGAGTTAAATCGGAGGCTGCCATAGTGAAGAGCTCTGTTCCACAAGGCACAGTACTCGCCCCCATCTTATTCCTTATCCTCATATCAGACATAAACAGAGATATACACCACAGCACCGTATCATCCTTTGCAGATGATACTAGGATCTGCATGAGGCTGTCATCTGCTGAGGACGTGGTTAACCTCCAAGAAGATATAAACAAAGTTTTCCAGTGGGCAACGGTAAACAATATGATGTTCAATGAGGACAAATTCCAACTACTCCGTTATGGAAAACTGGAGGAGATAATAACTAGAACAGAGTATACTACTGACTCCGGCCATACAATAGAGCGGAAAAATAATGTAAGGGACCTGGGAGTAGTAATGTCTGAGGATCTTACTTTCAAGGCTCACAACAGTGCCACGATCGCACGTGCAAAGAAAATGATAGGATGGATAATGAGAACTTTCAAAACGAGAGATGCCAAGCCCATGATGATCCTTTTCAAATCACTTGTTCTCTCTAGGCTGGAATACTGCTGTACATTAACATCTCTATTCAAAGCAGGTGAAATTGCAGATCTAGAGAGTGTACAGAGATCCTTTACTGCACATATAAGTTCTGTCAAGCACCTTAACTACTGGGAACGCTTGGAAGCACTTGACTTGTACTCGTTGGAACGCAGGAGGGAGATATATATCATAATCTACACTTGGAAAATCTTGGAAGGAATGGTCCCAAATCTGCACACAGAAATCACTCCCTACGAAAGTAAAAGACTGGGCAGGCGATGCAAAATGCCCCCAATAAAAAGTAGGGGTGCCATTGGTACACTAAGGGAAAACACCATAAGTGTCCGGGGCCCAAAACTGTTCAACAGCCTCCCATCCCTTTTAAATGTCGACGAAGAAAGGGAGGCGGTAATTTCATGCACTGGCCAGGGAGGTATACCATCTTTTAGGAGTGAAGAAGAACAGGATGTGAGTGTGGGGGAGGTGTGAGGCATTACTTTGAATGAAAGGGGGTAAAGCAGCTGTAACTGATGGGATCATGACAGAAATGTTAAAAGCAGGGGGGGATATAGTGTTGGAGTGGTTGGTACTTTTGTTTAATTAATGTATGAAAGAGGGGAAGGTACCTAGGGATTGGCGGAGAGCATGTATAGTTCCTTTATACAAAGGGAAAGGGGACAAAAGATACTGTAAAAATTATTGAGGAATAAGTTTACTGAGTATACCAGGAAAAGTGTAAGGTAGGGTTATAATTGAAAGAATTAGAGGTAAGACAGAATGTAGGATTGCGGATGAGCAAGGAGGTTTCAGAGTGGGTAGGGGATGTGTAGATCAAGTGTTTACATTGAAGCATATATGTGAACAGTATTTAGATAAAGGTAGGGAAGTTTTTATTGCATTTATGGATTTAGAAAAGGCATATGATAGAGTGGATAGAGGAGCAGTGTGGCAGATGTTGCAAGTATACGGAATAGGTGGTAAGTTATTAAATGCTGTAAAGAGTTTTTATGAGGATAGTGAGGCTCAGGTTAGGGTGTGTAGAAGAGAGGCAGACTACTTCCCGGTAAAAGTAGGTCTTAGACAGGGATGTGTAATGTCACCATGGTGGTTTAATATATTTATAGATGAGGTTGTAAAGGAAGTAAATGCTAGGGTGTTCGGGAGAGGGGTGGGATTAAATTTTGAGGAATCAAATTCAAAATGGGAATTGACACAGTTACTTTTTGCTGATGATACTGTGCTTATGGGAGATTCTAAAGAAAAATTGCAAAGGTTAGTGGATGAGTTTGGGAATGTGTGTAAAGGTAGAAAGTTGAAAGTGAACATAGAAAAGAGTAAGGTGATGAGGGTATCAAATGATTTAGATAAAGAAAAATTGGATATCAAATTGGGGAGGAGGAGTATGGAAGAAGTGAATGTTTTCAGATACTTGGGAGTTGACGTGTCAGCGGATGGATTTATGAAGGATGAGGTTAATCATAGAATTGATGAGGGGAAAAAGGTGAGTGGTGCGTTGAGGTATATGTGGAGTCAAAAAACTTTATCTATGGAGGGAAAGAGGGGAATGTATGAAAGTATTATAGTACCAACACTCTTATATGGGTGTGAAGCTTGGGTGGTAAATGCAGCAGCGAGGAGATGGTTGGAGGCAGTGGAGATGTCCTATTTAAGGGCAATGTGTGGTGTAAATATTATGCAGAAAATTCAGAGTGTGGAAATTAGGATAAGGTGTGGAGTTAATAAAAGTATTAGTCAGAGGGCAGAAGAGGAGTTGTTGAGGTGGTTTGGTCATTTAGAGAGAATGGATCAAAGTAGAATGACATGGAAAGCATATAAATCTATAGGGGAAGGAAGGCGGGGTAGGGGTCATCCTCGAAAGGGTTGGAGAGAGGGGTAAAGGAGGTTTGGTGGGCGAGGGGCTTGGACTTCCAGCAAGCGTGCGTGAGCGTGTTAGATAGGAGTGAATGGAGACGAATGTTACTTGGGACCTGACGATCTGTTGGAGTGTGAGCAGGGTAATATTTAGTGAAGGGATTCAGGGAAACCGGTTATTTTCATATAGTCAGACTTGAGTCCTGGAAATGGGAAGTACAATGCCTGCACTTTAAAGGAGGGGTTTGGGATATTGACAGTTTGGAGGGATATGTTGTGTATCTTTATATGTGTATGCTTCTAAACTGTTGTATTCTGAGCACCTCTACAAAAACAGTGATAATGTGCGAGTGTGGTGAAAGTGTTGAATGATGATGAAAGTATTTTCTTTTTGGGGATTTTCTTTCTTTTTTTGGGTCACCCTGCCTCGGTGGGAGACGGCCGACTTGTTGGAAAATATATATATATATATATATATATATATATATATATGGAGTGTGAGCAGGGTAATATTTAGTGAAGGGATTCAGGGAAACCGGTTATTTTCATATAGTCGGACTTGAGTCCTGGAAATGGGAAGTACAATGCCTGCACTTTAAAGGAGTGGTTTGGGATATTGGCAGTTTGGAGGGATATGTTGTGTATCTTTATACGTATATGCTTCTAAACTGTTGTATTCTGGGCACCTCTGCGAAAGCAGTGATAATGTGTGAGTGTGGTGAAAGTGTTGAATGATGATGAAAGTATTTTCTTTTTGGGGATTTTCTTTCTTTTTTGGGTCACCCTGCCTCGGTGGGAGACGACCGACTTGTTGAAAATATATAT
This sequence comes from Cherax quadricarinatus, assembly GCF_038502225.1. Lineage (NCBI taxonomy): Eukaryota > Metazoa > Arthropoda > Malacostraca > Decapoda > Parastacidae > Cherax > Cherax quadricarinatus. The sequence continues at coordinate 44,172,650 of NC_091310.1, read as the reverse complement.
ATATATATATATATATATATAGATATATATATATATATATATATATATATACACATATATATATATATATATATATATATATACACACATATATATATATACATATATATACAGCAGGGCCCCACTTATACGGCAGGTTAGGTTCCAGGCTACCGCCGTAAAGCAGAAACCGCCGTAAAGTGGAACACCCTTTTTTTTCCAACTTATAAATGCATACAAACACTAGATAACAAGTTTACACTAACATATATTAAGTTAGCAATAGAACCAGGCATCAAAAAACAATAAAAAAGTACAATACACACATAGTGCACTCATTACTTACCTTAAAATATTTATAGTCTTAATCTAGGGTGAGACAAGTAGTGTTTATTGTAAGAAATCAAGTGTTGTATGTATGGTAATCAGCCAGGCTACCTTACCAGGCCACCCCACCCACACATACTATTCTATGATATTTAAGCATCCCAGAGCGATAAAATGTATATACAGTTCACTCATTACTTACCTTAAAATATAGGGTGAGATGAGTAGTATTTATTGTAAAAAATCAAGTGTGGTATGTATGGTAGTCAGCTGGGCTACCATACCAGGCCAACCCACCCACACATATATTCTATGATATTTAAGCATCCCAGAGCGATAAAATGTATATACAGTTCACTCATTACTTACCTTAAAATATTTGTAGTCTTAATGTAGGGTAAGGAGTAAGTAAATGCGATAAAACGAATAAATGAGAGAGAGAAAGAATGAGTGCATGAGAGAGGACAGGCGCAGAGTTATGTAAACAAACCAGGCGAAGGTAAGTTTTGTAAACAAACGAAGTGTACACGTCTGGTTTGTGTACAAGTTACATTGTGTACAGGTTGTCTCTACATTGATACGGTAGAATTAATAAAGAAGAACACTCCCATTCTCATGTAACATCATTTTGAGAAGAAATGATGCTCTGGGTGAAGGCAATGCAAATAAGTCACTCTGACTTTTTTGGGTTATCCTAGGTTCTCTACACATATGTTGTTATGTATGATAATCTATGTAACTATTTGTGTATACCTGAATAAACTTACATACATACGCCCCTCAAGGAAGGTTCCTTGATGTTGGTGAGGGGCTCTTGATTTAAGGAATTGGATCTGTGCTCCAATTTCCCAAATTAAGCCTGAATGCCTTCCACATCCCCCCCCCCCCCCAGGCGCTGTATAATCCTCTGGGTTTAGCGCTTTCCCCTTGATTATTATAATACTAATACATACATACGAAAGGAATAATTTTCTACAGTTACCCCCAGTAACACATTTTCTCTTATGTTAGATTAGAGAAAATGTTATTCTTGGCATCACTTGTACAAGTTACCTTGCTCCCACATCTCATATTTATGTTTATTTATTCTATTGTAGGGTGTATTTATCATCTTTTTATGTTATGTATCGTGTTTATTATATAATTTTGAAAAAAATATCATGGATGGATTAATGTAAATGTGTATATTAACGTAATATACAACATTTAATAAGACTCGGTGATTATTATTATTATTATTATCATTTCTAATATGGCGTCACTTGTGCAAGTCGTCTGCTACCACATCTCATATTTATGTTTATTTATTCTATTGTGGGGTGTATTTATCATCTTTTTATGTTATGTATCGTGTTTATTATATAATTTTTAAAAAATATCATAGATGGATTAATGAAAATGTGTATTTAACGTAATATACGACATTTAAATGAGACGATGATTATTATTATCATTACTAATATGACGTCTGGAGACATAAGACACTCTTACTGATTTTAATGTGTACCTGCATGCCAGCACAGTATGTAAGTTTATTTAAGTACAGGTATACATAAGTATAATTATCAGAGTATATATAAAATATGAAATAACTTTTAAAAACATTTGAAATTTTGGAGTTTCCAGACAAAATGGAGAGACTTAGTGCTTACTGAGCTCACGAATAATGTAAACAAACAAGGTGGGGCGCGGTGAGCGTATTACAAAGTCAGGTGGGGGGAGCCGTATAGCGAGTTTTGGTCATAATTTGAAATGACCGTATTAGCGGAACGGCGTAAAGTGAAATGCCGTAAAGTGGGGCCTTCCTGTATGTATATATATGTATATATATATATATATATATATATATATATATATATATATATATATATATATATATATATATATATATATATATATATATAGACACACACACACACACACACACACACACACACACACACACACACACACACACACACACACACACACACACACACACACACACACACACACACACACACACACACACACACACACACAGTGGACCCCCGCATAGCGATTTTAATCCATGCAAGAGGGCTCATTGGTATGCGAAATGATCGGTATGCGAATGAATTTTCCCCATAAGAAATAATGGAAATCAAATTAATCCGTGCAAGACACCCAAAAGTATGAAAAAAAAAAAATTTTACCAAATGAAATGTTAATTTTAATACACACAAACTGAAAAAGGCATGCACAATTACATGACACTTACTTTTATTGAAGATCTGGTGATGATTGATGGGATGGGAGGAGGAGAGAGAGAGTGTTAGTGTTTAGAAGGGGAATCCCCTTCCATTAAGACTTGAGGTGTCAAGTCCTTTTCTGGGGTTACTTCCCTTCTTCTTTTAATGCCACTAGGACCAGCTTCAGAGTCACTGGACTTCTTTCGCACAATATATCTGTCCATAGTGGCCTGTACCTCTCGTTCCTTTATGACTTTCCTAAAGTGTTTCACAACATTTTCAGTGTAATAATCACCAGCACGGCTTGCAATAGCTGTGTGAGGGTGATTTTCATCCATGAAGGTTTGCACTTCAAGCCACTTTGCACAGATTTCCTTAATCTTTGAAGTGGGCAACTTCTTCAATTTCTCTCTCCCCTCCTGTGAACCAGTTTCTTCAGGTCTGGCCTCTTGCTGTTGAAGTTGATCTAGCAGCTCATCAGTGGTTAGTTCTTCATTGTCCTCCTCCACTAACTCTTCCACATCCTCCCCACTAACCTCCAACCCCAAGGACTTTCCCAATGCCACAATGGATTCCTCAACTGGCATAATCCTGTCAGGGTTAGCCTCAAACCCTTCAAAATCCCTTTTGTCTACACATTCTGGCCACAGTTTCTTCCAAGCAGAGTTCAAGGTCTTCTTAGTCACTCCCTCCCAAGCCTTACCTATAAGGTTTACACAATTGAGGATATTAAAGTGATCTCTCCAAAAGTCTCTTAGAGTCAGTTGAGTTTCTGAGGTCACTACAAAGCACCTTTCAAACAGAGCTTTTGTGTACAGTTTTTTGAAGTTTGCAATAACCTGCTGGTCCATGGGCTGCAGGAGAGGAGTGGTATTAGGAGGCAAAAACTTCACCTTAATGAAATTCATGTCCCCATAAAGTCGCTCTGCCACGTCTGTAGGATGACCAGGGGCATTGTCTAACAACAGGAGGCACTTAAGTTCTAATTTCTTTTCAGTTAGGTAATCTTTCACATTGGGGGCAAATGCATGGTGTAACCAGTCATAGAAAAAGTCCCTAGTGACCCATGCCTTACTGTTTGCCCTCCACAGCACACACAAATTCTAATTGAGGACATTCTTTTGCCTGAACGGTCTGGGAGTTTCAGAGTGATACACTAATAAAGGCTTAACTTTGCAATCACTAGTGACATTGGAACACATGAGAAGAGTAAGCCTGTCTTTCATAGGCTTATGTCCTGGGAGTGCCTTTTCCTCCTCAGTAATGTAGGTCCTGCTTGGCATTTTCTTCCAAAACAGGCCTGTTTCATCACAATTAAACACTTGTTCAGGTTTCAGTCCTTCAGCCTCTATGTACTCCTTGAATTCATGCATATATTTTTCAGCCGCTTTGTGGTCCGAACTGGCAGCCTCACCATGCCTTATCACACTATGTATGCCACTACGCTTCTTAAATCTCTCAAACCAACCTTTGCTGGCCTTAAATTCACTCACATCACTAGTTGCAGGCATTTTTTTAATTAAATCCTCATGCAACTTCCTAGCCTTTTCGCTTATGATTGCTTGAGAGACGCTATCTCCTGATAGCTGTTTTTCATTTATCCACACCAATAAGAGTCTCTCAACATCTTCCATCACTTGCGATCTCTGTTTCGAAAACACAGTTAAACCTTTGGCAAGAACAGCTTCCTTGATTGCCTTTCTGGTGCCCACAATAGTAGCGATGGTTGATTGGGGTTTCTTGTACAACCTGGCCAGGTCGGCGATACGCACTCCACTTTCATACTTATCAATGATCTCTTTCTTCATCTCTATAGTAATTCTCACCCTTATTGCTGCTGTAGGGTTGGCACTAGAAGCTTTCTTGGGGCCCATGGTCACTTATTTTCCAGAGAAAATCACCAAAAACAATGTAATAATACGAAATGTTCCGATTGTATGCTTGGATGTTACCGCGGAGGCTGGCTGGTAAACAATGGCACGGGCGGCACATGTGAGGCTGGCTGAGAGCGCACATTGGACGCGTCTCGGACGAACAGCGGTGAGCGAGTTTTTGAGCGGTATGCGAGGCAAAATTTTTGCGATTAAAGCGAGCGGTATGCAGATTAAACGTTATGTGATGCCAACGGTATGCGGGGGTCCACTGTATATATATATATATATATATATATATATATATATATATATACAGTGGACAATCGACCAGCGATATTAATCCGTTCCTGAGAGCTCATCGTTAATCAAAATTATCGTTAGTCGAGTTAATTTTCCCCATAAGAAATATTGGAAATCAAATTAATCCGTGCAAGACACCCCAAAATATTGAAAAAAAAAAATTACCACATGAAATAGTAATTTTAATACACTCAAACTGAAGAAGACATGCACAGTTACATGACACTTATCTTTATTGAAGATCTGGTGATGATTGATGGGATGGGAGGAGGGGAGAGTGTTGATCTTCTTAGTGTTTAGAAGGGGAATCCCCTTCCATTAGGACTTGAGGTAGCAAGTCTTTTTCCGGGGTTACTTCCCTTGTTCTTTTAATGCCACTAGGACCAGCTTCAGAGTCACTGGACTTCTGTTGGACAACATATCTGTCCATAGAGGCCTTTACCCCCCGTTCCTTTATGACATTTCTAAAGTGTTTCACAACATTGTCAGTGTACAGGTTGCCAACACGGCTTGCAGTAGCTGTGTCAGGGTGATTTTCATCCATAAAGGTTTGCACTTCAAGCCACACTGCACAGATTTCCTTAATCTTAGAAGTAGGCAACTTCTTAAATTTCTCTATCCCCTCCTCCGAAGCAGTTTCCTCAGGTGTGGCCTCATGCTGATGAAGATGATCTAGCAGCACATCAGTGGTTAGTTCTTCACTGTCCTCCTCCACGAACTCTTCCACATCCTCCCCACTAACCTCCAACCCCAAGGACTTCCCCAATGCCACAGAGGATTCCTCAACTGGCATAGGATATCCAGAGTTAGCCTCAAACCCTTCAAAATCCCTTTTGTCTACACATTCTGGCCACAGTTTTTTCCAAGCAGAGTTCAAGGTCCTCTTAGTCACTTCCTCCCAAGCCTTACCTATGTTTACAAAATTGAGGATGGTAAAGTGATCTTTCAAAAACTCTCTTAGTCAGTTGAGTTTCTGAGGTCACTACAAAGCACCTTTGAAACATGGCTTTTGTGTACAGTTTCTTGAAGTTGGAAATGACCTGCTGGTCCATGGGCTGCAGGAGAGGAGTGGTATTAGGAGGCAAAAACTTCACCTTAATGAAGCTCATGTCCATAGAAAGTTGCTCTGCCAAGTCTGAAGGATGACCAGGAGCATTGTCTAATACCAGGAGGCACTTAAGGTCTAATTTCTTTTCAATTAGGTAATTTTTCATATTGGGGGCAAATGCTTGGTGTAACCAGTCATAGAAAAAGTCCCAAGTGACCCATGCCTTATTGTTTGCCCTCCACAGCACACACAAATTAGCCTTTAGGACATTTATCCTTAAACACTCTGGGAGTTTCAGAGTGATACACCAATAAAGGCTTCACTTTGCAATCACCACTAGCATTGGCACTCATCAACAGAGTAAGCCTGTCTTTCATAGGCTCATGTCCTGGGAGTGCCTTTTCCTCATGAGTAATGTAGGTCCTGCTTGGCATTTTCTTCCAAAACAGGCCTGTTTCGTCACAATTAAACACTTGTTCAGGTTTCAGTCCTTCACTACGTACTCCTTGAATTCCTGCACATATTTTTCAGCCGCTTTGTGGTCCAAACTGGCAGCCTCACCATGCCTTATCACACTATGAATGCCACTATGCTTCTTAAATCTCTCAAACCAACCTTTGCTGGCCTTAAATTCACTCACATCACTAGTTGCTGGCATTTTTTTAATTAAATCATCATGCAACTTCCTAGCTTTTTTACATATGATCGCTTGAGAGATGCTATCTCCTGTTATCTGTTTTTCATTTATCCACACCAATAACAGTCTCTCAATATTTTCTATCACTTGCGATCTCAGTTTCGAAAACATAGTTGCACCTTTGGCAAGAACAGCTTCCTTGATTGCCGTTTTCTTGCCCACAATAGTAGCGATGGTTGATTGGGGTTTACTATACAACCTGACCAGCTTGGAGATACGCACTCCACTTTCATACTTAGCAATGATCTCTTTCTTCATCTCCATAGTAATTCTCACCCTTTTTGCTGTAGGGTTGGCACTAAAAGCTTTCTTGGGGCCCATGGTGACTTATTTTGCAGGTTCAATCACTACAAAGGATGTGATAATATGAAATGTTCCAATTGTATGTTTCAAAGCGACCATGGTGGCTGGCTGGCTTGTAAACACTGGCACCCATGGGACAAGTGAGGCGCACTCAGGCCAAAGTGGACACGTCTCCAACGGAGTGAATAGCGCTGGTCGGGATTTTTAGCGCTAGTCGAGGCAAAATTTTTGCACTAAAATGTATCGCTAGTCGAATTTATCGTTAATCGATGCCATCATTGGTCGAGGGTCCACTGTATATATATAGTATTTATTGTAAAAAATCAAGTGTGGTATGTATGGTAGTCAGCCGGGCTACCATACCAGGCCAACCCACCCACACATATATTCTATGATATTTAAGCATCCCAGAGCGATAAAATGTATATACAGTTCACTTATTACTTACCTTAAAATATTTGTAGTCTTAATGTAGGGTAAGGAGTAAGTAAATGAGATAAAACGAATAAATGAGAGAGAGAAAGAATGAGTGCATGAGAGAGGACAGGCGCAGAGTTATGTAAACAAACCAGGCGAAGGTAAGTTTTGTAAACAAACGAAGTGTACACGTCTGGTTTGTGTACAAGTTACATTGTGTACAGGTTGTCTCTACATTGATACGGTAGAATTAATAAAGAAGAACACTCCCATTCTCATGTAACATCATTTTGAGAAGAAATGAAGCTCTGAGTGAAGGCAATGGAAATAAGTCACACTGACTTTTTTGGGTTATCCTAGGTTCTCTACACGTATGTTGTTATTTATGATAATCTATGTAACTGTATTTGTGTATACCTGAATAAACTTACGTATATACGAAAGGAATAATTTTCTGCAGTTACCCCCAGTAACACATTTTCTCTTATGTTAGATTAGAGAAAATGTTATTCTTGCCGTCACTTGTACAAGTTATGTGGCTCCCACATCTTATATTTGTTTATTTATTCTATTGTGGGGTGTATTTATCATCTTTTTATGTTATGTATCGTGTTTATTATATAATTTTGAAAAAAATATCATGGATGGATTAATGAAAATGTGTATATTAACGTAATATACGACATTTAATGAGACTCTGTGAGTATTGTTATTATTATTATTATCATTTCTAATATGGCGTCACTTGTGCAAGTCGTCTGCTACCACATCTCACATTTATGTTTATTTATTCTACTGTGGGGTGTATTTATCTTATTTATATGTTATGCATCGTGTTTATTATATAATTTTGAAAAAAATATCATAGATGGATTAATGAAAATGTGTATATTAACGTAATATAAGACATTTAAATGACTCGATGATTATTATTATCAATACTAATATGACGTCTGGAGACATAAGACACCAATTTTAATGTGTACCTGCATGCCAGCACAGTATGTAAGTTTATTTAGGTACAGGTATACATAAGTATAATTATCAGAGTATATATAAAATATGAAATAACTTTTAAAAACATTTGAAATTTTGGAGTTTCCAGACAAAATGGAGAGACTTAGTGCTTGCTGAGCTCATGGAGAATGTAAACAAACAGGGAGGGGCACGGTGACCGTATTAGAAAGTCAGGTGGGGGGAGCCATATAGCGAGTTTTGGTCATAATTTGAAATGTCCGTATTAGCAGAACGCCGTAAAGTGGGGCCTTCCTGTATATATGTATGTATGTATGTGTATATATATATATATATATATATATATATATATATATATATATATATATATATATATATATTTATATATATATATATATTTATATATATATATATATATATGTATATATATATGTATATATATATATATATATTTATATATATATATTTATATATATATATTTATGTATATACAGTGGACCCCCGGTTAACGATTTTAATCCGTGCAAGAGGGCTCATCGTTATGCGAAATAATCGTTATGCGAATGAATTTTCCCCATAAGAAATAATGGAAATAAAATTAATCCGTGCAAGACGCCCAAAAGTATGAAAAAAATTTTTTTTTACCACATGAAATGTTAATTTTAATACACACAAACTGAAAAAGGCATGCACAATTAAATGACACTTACTTTTATTGAAGATCTGGTGATGATTGATGGGATGGGAGGAGGGGAGAGTGTGTGTTAGTGTTTAGAAGGGGAATCCCCTTCCATTAGGACTTGAGGTAGTAAGTCCTTTTCTGGGGTTACTTCCCTTCTTCTTTTAATGCCACTAGGGCCAGCTTCAGAGTCACTGGACTTCTTTCGCACAAGATATCTGTCCATAGTGGCCTGTACCTCTCGTTCCTTTATGACTTGCCTAAAGTGTTTCACAACATTGTCAGTGTAATAATCACCAGCACGGCTTGCAATAGCTGTGTGAGGGTGATTTTCATCCATGAAGGTTTGCACTTCAAGCCACTTAGCACAGATTTCCTTTATCTTTGTAGTAGGCAACTTCTTCAATTTCTCTCTCCCCTCCTCTGAACCAGTTTCCTCAGGTCTGGCCTCTTGCTCTTGAAGTTGATCTATCAGCTCATCAGTGGTTAGTTCTTCATTGTCCTCCTCCACCAACTCTTCCACATCCTCCCCACTAACCTCCAACCCCAAGGACTTTCCCAATGCCACAATGGATTCCTCAACTGGCACAGGATTCTCAGGGTTAGCCTCAAACCCTTCAAAATCCCTTTTGTCTACACATTCTGGCCACAGTTTCTTCCAAGCAGAGTTCAAGGTCCTCTTTGTCACTTCCTCCCAAGCCTTACCTATAAGGTTTACACAATTGAGGATATTAAAGTGATCTCTCCAAAACTCTCTTAGAGTCAGTTGAGTTTCTGAGGTCATTACAAAGCACCTTTCAAACAGAGCTTTTGTGTACAGTTTCTTGAAGTTGGAAATAACCTGCTGGTCCATGGGCTGCAGGAGAGGAGTGGTATTAGGAGGCAAAAACTTCACCTTAATGAAGCTCATGTCCCCATAAAGTCGCTCTGCCACGTCTGTAGGATGACCAGGGGCATTGTCTAACACCAGGAGGCACTTAAGTTCTAATTTCTTTTCAGTTAGGTAATTTTTCACATTGGGGGCAAATGCATGGTGTAACCAGTTATAGAAAAATTCCCTAGTGACCCATGCCTTACTGTTTGCCCTCCACAGCACACACAAATTATCCTTGAGGACATTCTTTTGCCTGAACGCTCTGGGAGTTTCAGAGTGATACACTAATAAAGGCTTCACTTTGCAATCACCAGTAGCATTGGCACACATCAACAAAGTAAGCCTGTCTTTCATAGGCTTATGTCCTGGGAGTGCCTTTTCCTCCTGAGTAATGTAGGTCCTGCTTGGCATTTTCTTCCAGAACAGGCCTGTTTCATCACAATTAAACACTTGTTCAGGTTTCAGTCCTTCAGTTTCTATGTACTCCTTGAATTCCTGCACATATTTTTCAGCCGCTTTGTGGTCCGAACTGGCAGCCTCACCATGCCTTATCACACTATGGATGCCACTACGCTTCTTAAATCTCTCAAACCAACCTTTGCTGGCCTTAAATTCACTCACATCATCACTAGTTGCAGGCATTTTTTTAATTAAATCCTCATGCAACTTCCTAGCCTTTTCACATATGATCGCTTGAGAGACGCTATCTCCTGCTATCTGTTTTTCATTTATCCACACCAATAAGAGTCTCTCAACATCTTCCATCAATTGCGATCTTTGTTTCGAAAACACAGTTGAACCTTTGGCAAGAACAGCTTCCTTGATTGTCTTTCTGGTGCCCACAATAGTAGCGATGGTTGATTGGGGTTTCTTGTACAGCTTGACTAGGTCGGCTATACGCACTCCACTTTCATACTTATCAATTATCTCTTTCTTCATCTCTATAGTAATTCTTACCCTTTGAGGTGTAGGGTTGGCACTAGAAGCTTTCTTGGGGCCCATGGTCACTTATTTTCCAGAAACAGCACCGAAAATACTGTAATAATACGAAATATTCCGAGTGTATGCTTGGATGTTACCGCGGAGGCTGGCTGGTAAACAATGGGACGGAGCGGCACATGTGAGGCTGGCTGAGGGCACATTGGACGCGTCTCGGACGAAAATCGGTATGCGGGTTTTTAATCGGTATGCGCGGCAAAAATTTTGCGATAAAAGTAATCGTTATGCGGAAAAATCGCTATGCGATGCCATCGTTATGCGGGGGTCCACTGTATATATATATATATATATATATATAAATATATATATATATATATATAAATATATATATATATATATATATATATATATATATATATATATATATATATATATATATATATATATATACACACACACACACACACACACACACACACACACACACACACACACACAGTGGTCCCTCAATAATCGTCCGGCCAGAAAGTCATCCATTTCGGAAATAGTCCTGTTTTTTCGTCAAAATATTGGCTCGCAAATGGTCCGGTAACTCGCTAATAGTCCTAATAGTTCTTCGTCTTGGACGCATACTCACGCTCTGAGCCGCCTCGGCCTTTCCTTCCCAGCCAGTGTGCCATTGTTTACCAGTGAGTGATGGTCCCCTCACATGCTCCTTCGAAATATTTCATAATATTCCATTGATTTTAGTGCTTGCAAGTGCTAAATAAGCTACCATGGCTCCAAATAAAGCTTCTAGTGCCAGCCCTTTGGTAAAGAATGTGAGAAACACATAATTTATGAAAAAGTTTGTAGAAAAATACAAAGATGGTGGTGGTAGAGTGGAAGCAGTTGTGATAGTGGTTGATGAACATAAGAAAGGAGGATCACTGCAGCAGGCCTGTTGGCCCATGCTCGGCAGGTCCTTTACAATTCATCCCACTAACGAAACATTTTCCCAACCCAGTCCTCAATGCTACCCAAGAAATATGCTCTGATAACTCTATCCACTCATTTGGGACTTGCAAATGAGTGGATAGAGTTATCAGAGCTTATTTCTTGGGTAGCATTGAGGACTGGGTTGGGAAAATGTTTCGTTAGTGGGATGAATTGTAAAGGACCTGCCGAGCATGGGCCAACAGGCCTACTGCAGTGATCCTCCTTTCTTATGTTCATCAACCACTAAAACAACTGCTTCCACTCTACCACCACCATCTCTGTATTTTTCTACAAACTTTTTCATAAATTATGTGTTTCTCACATTCTTTACCAAAGGGCTGGCACTAGAAGCTTTCTTTGGTGGTAGTGATGGTGGTAGAAGGTAGTAGTGATGGTGGTAACAGTTGTAATAGTGGTAGAAGGTCGTAGTGATGGTGGTAGAGGGTTCCTTTAGTGATTCAGCGATTCTACCAACCCTCCAATGTTGTTGGAGTTATATAGGGCTACAAAAACCACCGCCGCCTCACCACCATTATGGACGGCTTACACTCAGTGGCCCTTATATACCCAACAACACCACAACACAACACCTCTCGTGACATACGTGATGACTTATTTTATTCATTCTAGAGTATATTCCATGTTTCTATGTTATTAATATTATTTATTATGTCATATTAGTTGAATTGTGATAGATAAATAAGCCATAGAGTTGATATTAGTGTCATATTCTCCAACAATAAACTTGCCATCCCTCCCTCACAAACAAATAGCCAGTAAAAACATAACAATGGAAGAACACTGCAGGTCTACTGGCCCATACAAGGCAGGTCCTTATCAAAATGACCTCCACCCAAAGCTACCCAAGAATTTACTCCCGTACCCAATGACACAAATCAAACTCAGCTCCTCCAACTCGTATATTTGTCCAATCTCTTCTTGAAGCTACCCAAGGTCCTAGCCTTGATCACCTTACTGGTAAGTGTGATGTTAAATAAGAACTTAAGAAAGTAGGAACACTGGAACAGGCCTGCTGGTCCATACTAGGCCGGTCCTTCACAAATCCAACCCACTAACAGAACAAATGCTACCCAAGCAATAAACTCAGGTGGAAATAAATGGTATCAAATACCGACACAGTGGAAATATAAACACATATGCAGTATGGAAATAAATGGTATAAAATACCGACACAATGGAAATATTAACACAAATGCAGTATAATGTGATCCTTTATTGACAACGTTTCACCCACACAGTGGGCTTTTTCAAGTCACACACAGATCTACCTGGGGTGTAAGGTACGGGAGTATTTATAGTCATGTTCAGAATGTTGAGGTCAGGTGAAGAATGCTGCATCTGATGATCTACCGGGTGGAGTTATAGAGTCTTGGGTAGCTTGGCGGGGGTTTTTGGACAAGTTGTGAGTAGACCTTCTGCAGTGTTCTATGTTCTTATGTGGGATAGCGATGAAGAAGTTTCTTGGCGAGTGGTTCAGCTATGTTATAGAAGCCGTTGTTCTGGTTGAAATTGTTGGTTATAGAGATAAGCGATGATTCCAGGATTCTTCGGTATTGAGTGTTGTCTTCTGTGGCGATAAGTCTTGAGTTTCTGTAGTTAATTAAATGGTTATGTGAATTGCGATGTTGTACACAGGCATTCCTTGTATCGTCAGTCCTGCTTGCATATTGGTGTTCTGAAATACGTGTTTGGAGGTCTCTTGATGTTTCGCCCACATATAATTTGTTGCAGTTATTACAAGGGATTATGTATACCCCTGCAGAGGATGGAGGCTTGTCCTGTCTACTACTGGTGATGTCCTTGATGGTCGTGGTTGTGGAGGTAGATACTTGGAATGATGTATTGGAAAAGATGTTGGAAACATGTTTGGCAATGGAGTTGGTAGGGAGGACTATGTATCTCTTCTCGGCACTGTCTTCTCTGGGTGTGTTGAAGATGTTTAATGCCCGCCGTCTGCAGTCTCTGATGAAGTGACGAGGATAGTGGAGTTTAGAAAATACTTGTTCAATTATAGTGCATTCTTCCTCAAGGAACTCATTGCTGCAGATTCTGAGTGCACGCAGGAAGAAGCCTATAATTACACCACGTTTGGTTTCGGTGTCGTGGTGTTGACGTTACATCAATGCACTCGAAGGTTTAGCAGAAGACACGACCATCAGGGTCACCACCTCTGATAAAGGAGGTGGTGTTGTTATCATGAACACTGACGATTACAGGAACAAAATGCTCTATCTACTTAATGACCCAGATACCTACAAACCTCTCACAACTAACCAAGTGGACAACCTTACTAAAGCTTTTCTTCAAAGGACTCGCCGCATTCTGAGGGGCTCAGAACAAGGGAAGAAACTTCTGCACACCATCCCAAACAACCCCAGACCTGCCAGAATGTACGGCCTGCCAAAAACTCACAAGCCTGGTATCCCACTGAGGCCCATATCCTCGGGAATAGGCAGTGCTCCCCACCAGCTCTCAGGAATTCTCGCAAAACACCTCTCTAAACTCTTGGGCACTATCAGTCCAGCACATCTCAAACACTCGGGTGATCTTCTCAATCGCATTCGCAACATCAACATCAGGAACAAGAAACTTTCCAGCCTTGACGTGACTTCCCTATTCACCAAAGTACCTACTACACAAGCCATCGATCTCTTGCGCAGGAAAATTGACGACTCCCTTGATCTTCCCATTCCAGCCAGCGATTTCATCGACCTTGTTGAACTATGTGTTGGCTTTACGTGTTTCTCTTTCGAAAATCACCTCTTTCAGCAGACTTTTGGACTACCCATGGGTTCGCCACTCAGTGCGGTCCTGGTGAACCTATACATGGAACATCTAGAAGCCAAACGTTTCTCCACCATTATTCCTTCGTCTGTCACCTGGCTCCATTATGTTGACGACATTCTCCTCATAACTCCTAAACGCTTCAACGTTCAAGCTCTCCAAGACAAGCTCAACCAGGTCGAGCCTTCAATCCAGTTCACACTTGAAGAAGAAGTCGACAACGCTCTTCCTTTCCTTGATGTTCTGCTCTGCAAAGCTGACCACGAACTTCGTTTTAAAGTCTATAGAAAACCCACCAACCAAAACGATCTTCTCCACTTCTACTCTCACCACAACACCAAAACCAAACGTGGTGTAATTATAGGCTTCTTCCTGTGTGCACTCATAATCTGCAGCAATGAGTTCCTTGAGGAAGAATGCACTATAATTGAACAAGTATTTTCTAAACTCCACTATCCTCGTCACTTCATCAGAGACTGCAGACGGCGGGCATTAAACATCTTCAACACACCCAGAGAAGACAGTGCCGAGAAGAGATACATAGTCCTCCCTACCAACTCCATTGCCAAACATGTTTCCAACATCTTTTCCAATACATCATTCCGAGTATCTACCTCCACAACCACGACCATCAAGGACATCACCAGTAGTAGACAGGACAAGCCTCCATCCTCTGCAGGGGTATACATAATCCCTTGTAATTGCAACAAATTTATATGTGGGCGAAACATCAAGAGACCTCCAAACACGTATTTCAGAACACCAATATGCAAGCAGGACTGACGATACAAGGAATGCCTGTGTACAACATCGCAATTCGCATAACCATTTAATTAACTACAGAAACTCAAGACTTATCGCCACAGAAGACAACACTCAATACCGAAGAATCCTGGAATCATCGCTTATCTCTATAACCAACAATTTCAACCAGAACAACGGCTTCTATAACATAGCTGAACCACTCGCCAAGAAACTTCTTCATCGCTATCCCACATAAGAACATAGAACACTGCAGAAGGTCTACTCACAACTTGTCCAAAACCCCCGCCAAGCTACCCAAGACTCTATAACTCCACCCGGTAGATCATCAGATGCAGCATTCTTCACCTGACCTCAACATTCTGAACATGACTATAAATACTCCCGTACCTTACACCCCAGGTAGATCTGTGTGTGACTTGAAAAAGCCCACTGTGTGGGTGAAACGTTGTCAATAAAGGATCACATTATACTGCATATGTGTTTATATTTCCAATAAACTCAGGTGCAAGTCCGACTCAAATCCAACCTCTTTCACTCGTGTATTTATCCAACCTAAATTTGAAACTACCCAAGCCATAGCTTTTAGAACATTGGAAAGGAGGAACACTGCAATAGGCCTGTTGGCCCATACTAGGCCGGTCCTTCACAAATCCAACCCACTAACAGAACAAATGCTATCCAAGCAATAAACTCAAGTGCAAGTCCGACTTAAATCCAACCCCTCTATCTCGTGTATTTATAAGAACATAAGAAAGGAGGAACACTGCAGCAGGCCTGTTGGTCCAACCTAAATTTGAAACTACCCAATGTTTTAGCTTCGATCACCCTACTAGGCAGACCGTTCCACTCATCAACTACCCCTATTACCAATGTTCATTTAGGTAAGACACATATGCAACAGTTAGGTATCTTTATTTTGAAACGTTTCGCCTACACAGTAGGCTTCTTCAGTCGAGTACAGCAAAGTTGATAGAAGCAGAAGAGACTTGAAGACGATGTAATCAGTCCATCACCCTTGAAGTTTTGAGGTGGTCAGTCCCTCAGTCTGGAGAAGAGTATTGTTCCATTGTCTGGAATAATATTATTCCAGACAATGGAACAATATTATTACATTGGAATAATATTGGAATAATAATAAACAACCTGTCGGTATTTTATACCATTTTATTGTTCACAATGTTCATTTATACATTTTATTAGTGCCCTAGAGTCCTTATGGAGGGGGGATTCCCCTTCCAAATAACCTCTCTTCCCTCTCTCCTCCTCCCTGTCTTCCATTCATCAACAACAGCCTTCAATAAAGGTAACTTTCATGTTGAATGTTCATTCTTTTGTGCATGTAAATCTATCTTTTAGGTAAAAAAAAAAATTGTTGTTGATACTTCTGGGTGTCTGGAACGAATTAATTGGATTTACATTATTTCTTATGGGGAAAATTGATTCGAAAATCGTCCATTTCGATAATAGTCCCACTTCCAGGAACGGATTATGGACGATTATTGAGGGACCACTGTATGTATGTATGTATGTATGTATGTATGTATGTGTATATATATATATATACATATATATATATACATATATATATATATATATATATATATATATATATATATATATATATATATATATATATATATATATATATATATATATATATATATATATATATATGTATATATACAGTGGACCCCCGCATAACGGTCACCTCCGAATGCGACCAATTATTATAAGTGTATTTATGTAAGTGCGTTTGTACGTGTATGTTTGGGGGTCTGAAATGGACTAATCTACTTCACAATATTCCTTATGGGAACAAATTCGGTCAGTACTGGCACCTGAACATACTACTGGAGTGAAAAAATATCATTAACCGGGGGTCCACTGTATATGTATATATATATATATATATACAGTGGACCCCCGCATACCGATTTTAATCCGTGCAAGAGGGCTCATTGGTATGCGAAATAATCGGTATGCGAATGAATTTTCCCCATAAGAAATAATGGAAATCAAATTAATCCGTGCAAGACACCCAAAAGTATGAAAAAAAATTTTTTACCACGTGAAATATACATTTTCCTACACACAAAGAGAAGGATACATGCACAATAGTAGAGTAGTACATGCACAGTATATATTGTGCATGTACTAGTCTACTAAATGAAGAATAAATGACTCTTACCTTTATTGAAGATGCAGCAATGACTGATGAGACACTGTCCTGGGAGTGCCTTTTCCTCCTGAGTACTCTAGGTCCTGTTTGGTATTTTCTTCCAGAACATGCCTTATCACACTGTGTATGTCACTATGATTCTTAAATCTCTCAAACCAACCTTTGCTGGCTTTAAATTCACTAATATGAGCACTAGTTCCAGGCATTTTTCCCTGTTCACCTGGGTGTTAGTCGACTGGTGTGGGTTGCATCCTGGGAGACAAGATTAAGGACCCCAATGGAAATAAGTTAGACAGTCTTCGATGACACTGACTTTTTTGGGTTATCCTGGGTGGCAAATCCTCTGGGGTTAATTGTTTCTTGGTATATTCTCAATAAGCCACACCAACAACAGTGCTACAGCAGCAGCAGACGATGCTACAGCAGCAGCAGACGATGCTACAGCAGCAGCAGCAGCTGACAGTGCTACAGCAGCAGCAGACGATGCTACAGCAGCAGCAGACAATGCTACAGCAGCAGCAGCAGCTGACAGTGCAGCAGCAGCAGCTGTACCCCCAATAGTAGCGATGGTTGATTGGGGTTTATTATACAACCTGGCCAGCTCGGAGACACGCACTCCACTTTCATACTTATCAATGATCTTTTTCTTCATCTCTATAGTAATTCTCACCCTTATTGCTGTAGGGTTGGCACTAGAGGCTTTCTTGGGGCCCATGGTCACTTACTTTCCAGATAAAATCACCAAAAACACTGTAATAATACGAAATGTTATGATTGTATGCTTGGATGCTACCGCGGAGGCTGGCTGGTAAACAATGCCACCGGCGGAACATGTGAGGCTGGCTAAGGCGCACATTGGACGCGTCTCAGACGAACAGCGGTGAGCGGGTTTTCAAGCGGTATGCGAGGCAAAATTTTTGCGATTAAAGCAAGCGGTATGCAGATTAATCGTTATGTGATGCCAACGGTATGCGGGGGTCCACTGTATATGTATATGTATGTATGTATATATATATATATATATATATATATATATATATAATATATATATATATAATATAATATATAATAATATATATATATATATATATATATATATATATTTTTTTTTTTTTTTTTCAACAAGTCGGCCGTCTCCCACCGAGGCAGGGTGACCCAAAAAAGAAAGAAAATCCCCAAAAAGAAAATACTTTCATCATCATTCAACACTTTCACCACACTCGCACATTATCACTGTTTTTGCAGAGGTGCTCAGAATACAACAGTCTAGAAGCATAAACATATAAAGATACACAACATATCCCTCCAAACTGCCAATATCCCAAACCCCTCCTTTAAAGTGCAGGCATTGTACTTCCCATTTCCAGGGCTCAAGTCCGACTATATGAAAATAACCGGTTTCCCTGAATCCCTTCACTAAATATTACCCTGCTCACACTCCAACAGATCGTCAGGTCCCAAGTACCATTCGTCTCCATTCACTCCTATCTAACACGCTCACGCACGCTTGCTGGAAGTCCAAGCCCCTTACCCACAAAACCTCCTTTACCCCCTCTCTCCAACCCTTTCGAGGACGACCCCTACCCCGCCTTCCTTCCCCTATAGATTTATATGCTTTCCATGTCATTCTACTGTGATCCATTCTCTCTAAATGACCAAACCACCTCAACAACCCCTCTTCTGCCCTCTGACTAATACTTTTATTAACTCCACACCTTCTCCTAATTTCCACACTCCGAATTTTCTGCATAATATTTACACCACACATTGCCCTTAAACAGGACATCTCCGCTGCCTCCAACCGTCTCCTCGCTGCTGCATTTACCACCCAAGCTTCACACCCATATAAGAGTGTTGGTACTACTATACTTTCATACATTCCCTTCTTTGCCTCCATAGATAACGTTTTTTGACTCCACATATACCTCAACGCACCACTCACCTTTTTTCCTTCATCAATTCTATGATTAACCTCATCCTTCATAAATCCATCCGCCGACACGTCAACTCCCAAGTATCTGAAAACATTCACTTCTTCCATACTCCTCCTCCCCAATTTGATATCCAATTTTTCTTTATCTAAATCATTTGACACCCTCATCACCTTACTCTTTTCTATGTTCACTTTCAACTTTCTACCTTTACACACATTCCCAAACTCATCCACTAACCTTTGCAATTTTTCTTTAGAATCTCCCATAAGCACAGTATCATCAGCAAAAAGTAACTGTGTCAATTCCCATTTTGAATTTGATTCCCCATAATTTAATCCCACCCCTCTCCCAAACACCCTAGCATTTACTTCCTTTACAACCCCATCTATAAATATATTAAACAACCATGGTGACATTACACATCCCTGTCTAAGACCTACTTTTACCGGGAAGTAGTCTCCCTCTCTTCTACACACCCTAACCTGAGCCTCACTATCCTCATAAAAACTCTTTACAGCATTTAATAACTTACCACCTATTCCATATACTTGCAACATCTGCCACATTGCTCCTCTATCCACTCTATCATATGCCTTTTCTAAATCCATAAATGCAATAAAAACTTCCCTATCTTTATCTAAATACTGTTCACATATATGCTTCAATGTAAACACCTGATCTACACATCCCCTACCCACTCTAAAACCTCCTTGCTCATCCGCAATCCTACATTCTGTCTTACCTCTAATTCTTTCAATTATAACCCTACCGTACATATATATATATATATATATATATATATATATATATATATATATATATATATATATATATATATATATATATATATATATATACATACATACATACATACATATACATACAGTGGACCCCCGGTTAACAATATTTTTTCATTCCAGAAGTATGTTCATGTGCCAATACTGACCGAATTTGTTCCTATAAGGAATATTGTGAAGTAGATTAGTCCATTTCAGACCCCCAAACATACACGTACAAACGCACTTACATAAATACACTTACATAATTGGTCGCATTGGGAGGTGATCGTTAAGCGGGGGTCCACTGTATAATGTGTTATCACTTACCTCTCTCCTCCAGTGAGTACATATATTGGAGTGAGGCATTCCTAGAAATTTAATGTTTTATGAGTTCTATGTGGGCTGTAAATGATCTCTGTACCTGTCCTAGCTCTGATATATCTGCCATCCTGAAAGGAGCTGTCAGCACTGAACAACAATACTCTTAAACCTTTCAGTGTCAGTCCCGTTATATCATGGCTTTGAAGCCAGTGTCGGTCCTGTAGTGTGATACCATGAGCTCAGCTCACTCAGATAAACTGTGAGTGGTAAATTTAGGCTTAGATAGAGAGTGGGTCTATGCACTAAGTATGCACCACATAAAAGAAATTCCTGCAGCACACAGTGCATAATGAGAAAAAAATGACCAAGTTTTTGGTTTAAAACAGGGATTTTGCAGTTTATTTTTGTATGTTTTTTATGGTTGTATTTTCAGTTTCTTGGTTTCACTTGATAGAATGAAGATATATTACACAAATAGAGATGATTTTGATTAGTTTCAGGACTGAAAGTAGCTTGGAATTGAGCTCAAAATAGCGGATTGTTCGATTTTTGCCAGTATTCTAGAGTACACAAATGACGTCACTTGTCCAATATGCTTCCAGCTGGCCAGTCCAATGTGCATTTATGAATGCACTGACATTATTTATACAATTTCAATAATGCAGTAGTCTGCATAAAACTAAATTTTTCTATTTTTTGTGTGAATAAAAATTCAAAATGAAAAGTAAGCGTGATATAAGAGGGGCCTGGAGACATGACTAAGGAGCAGAGGAAATGTTTATTTAGAGCCAGAAATGTCTACATTGTTTATTCTGGATCCTATTTTCAAATTAGCAGTTGTTGAATTTTGTGTGAAATTGGCCAAATTACTAATTTCTGATCACTTTATTGAGTAGTTGAAATAGGTAAATGGGCTGTTTCCTGAAATAGGTAAATGGGCTGTTTCCTGTACTCATTCGACAGAATAGAAGGAGTACTAGCAAAATAGTATGAGTTTGGTTGACTGGAACAATAAGATTGGTCAAAAATAGAGTGTAAAATGGGTGAAATTGCTGATGCCTGACGCGTAAATATCATTGGGGCCACTAACTTTGTGAGAGCATAATTCCATAAGTTTTACATCAAATTTTGTACTTTTCGTTTCATTACCTTCAGAAAAAGATTATCATTTCATAAAATATAATTTTTTTTTAACCCTTTGAGGGTTTCGGACGTACTAGTACGGCTTACGACCCAGGGTTTTTGACGTACTAGTACGCCTAAATTCTAGCGCCCTCAAATCTAGTGGGAGAAAGCTCGTAGGCCTCCATATGAAAGAATGGGTCTATGTGGTCAGTGTGCACGGTATAAAAAAAATCCTGCAGCACACAGTGCATAATGAGAAAAAAAAACTTTGACCGTTTTTTTGGAATAAAACAGCGACTTTGCACTGTATTTTCGTATGGTATTTATTGTTGTATTCTAGTTTTCTTGGTCTCATTTTATAGAATGGAAGGCATATCATAGAAATTGAGATGATTTTGACTGGTTTTACAATGAAAAGTACCTTGAAATTGAGCTCAAAGTAGCAGAAATGTTCGATTTTTACCAAAGTTCAAAAGTAAACAAATCATGCCAAGCGTCCAATACACATCAACTGGTGAGTCTAATATTCTTTTGCAAGTGCGCCAATATGATTCATACCATTTTTTACACTAATGCAGTAGTCTGCATAACAGTAAATCTTCTATATTTTGTGAGAAAAAAAATTCAAAGTGGAAAGCAAAAGAATGTAAGAGGGGCCTTGAGACGTGACTAATGAACAGAGGAAATGTCATTTTAGTGCCAGGAATGTATTTCTTGTTTGTTCTGGACCCTATTCGGAAATTGGCATCTTTTGAAATTTGTGTGAAATTGGCAAAATTGCTAAATTCTGACCACTGTACTGGATAGTTGAAGTTGGTAAATGGGTGGTTTTGTGCACTCATTCAATAGAAAAAATGGAGTTCTAGCGAAATATTCATGTTTTTTGTCGACTAGTACAGTGGAACTGGCCGAAAATGGGGCTCAAAGTGGGCAAAATCGCCGATCCGTAAACATCGCCGAGACCGCTAACTTCACAAGAGCATAGTTCCGTAAGTTTTCCATCATGTTTCATATTTTTGGTGTCATTGTGATCGGGAAAAGATTCTCTATCTTTTCATGAGAATTTTTTTTTTTTTAAATTTGGCCGACCCTGACAACGAGTCACGGAGAGGGCCTGTCGACCCTCAAAGGGTTAAACTCTTCAACCCTGGGAGCAAGTTTGCAAGTAGGGGTAGTGGCACTGAAAGGGTTGAGCTAGAGAGCACAAGTTATTTGAAAAACATCACCATTGGCACTATTTTCCTCGTTTTGAGTGTTCTCATTATTGTCCACTGTCATTTTCCTAATTTTCTTGACTTTTGTGATATTTACCTTAGTGTTATTGAATGAAAGGTCATCTGACATTATTACTCCTAAATCTCTCACATATTTGGTGATATTATGTTTTGTATGCAGTGTCTCTTTCATTGTTTATTCTTTCTATGTCTACATAGCCAAGCCCATGATGACACTCTTCAGGTCACTTGTTCTATCTAGGCTGGAATATTGCTGCACACTAACAGCACCTTTCAAGGCAGGTGAAATTGCCGACCTAGAAAATGTACAGAGAACTTTCACGGCGCGCATAACGGAGATAAAACACCTCAATTACTGGGAGCGCTTGAGGTTCCTAAACCTGTATTCCCTGGAACGCAGGAGGGAGAGATACATGATTATATACACCTGGAAAATCCTAGAGGGACTAGTACCGAACTTGCACACGAAAATCACTCACTACGAAAGCAAAAGACTTGGCAGACGATGCACCATCTCCCCAATGAAAAGCAGGGGTGTCACTAGCACGTTAAGAGACCATACAATAAGTGTCAGGGGCCCGAGACTGTTCAACTGCCTCCCAGCACACATAAGGGGGATTACCAACAGACCCCTGGCAGTCTTCAAGCTGGCACTGGACAAGCACCTAAAGTCAGTTCCTGATCAGCCGGGCTGTGGCTCGTACGTTGGTTTGCTTGCAGCCAGCAGCAACAGCCTGGTTGATCAGGCTCTGATCCACCAGGAGGCCTGGTCACAGACCGGGCCGCGGGGGCGTTGACCCCCGGAACTCTCTCCAGGTAAACTCCAGGTAAATAGTTGGAATTTGTCACTATTAGTCGTCATCTTATTCTTCACTGCCTACAAGAAGACTTCATATTTTTTTGTGTCCTCTTCTGAGGTGATTATTCATGTTTATTTTGGTATTGTGCAGATAATTATGCATAACAGGGGTGAGTGTTTATGCATGTGTGCTGTAAGATAAGAAACAGTAAAGGTCCCAGGACTGTACTTGGTATACAGAGCTTCTTATTTTGCCAATGCCGGACTTTACACAAATAACCCACACATAGAAGAGTTATTTGTGTATTATTCCAGTCACGGTATTGTGCCTTTTTTTTTTTTTTATTTATGCTGGACTTTGTTAACCACTATTTGTCTTCTGTTTGTTAGGAAATTGAAAATTTGTTTGCCTATTATCCTAGTTATACCTAACACATTCAGTTTATTTGCAATCACTCCATACCTTACCTTTGATATACCTTTGATGAGTTCTGAGAGTTTTTCTACTCCCAGAGTTCAGCTTTGGGCCAAGCTAATCATATTTGTCAAATGCCTTTGCAAAATCAGTAAAGACTTTGGAAAGAATGAAGAACTCAAAAGGAACACTGTCTACAGAACTCAAGGGGATCACCAAATAGAATGAGAGAAACACATGAAAGTGGAATAATTATGTCAGCTGACCATACCACGGGCAGGATTTGAACCTGCGGTCAGAGAGTCTCAAAACTCCAGACCGTCGCTAACGCGACGGTCTGGTATGGTTTGTTTGCAATCGTGTCATTACTATTTCGTGAGTCATGTCAGCTGGCCTTTCTTTCAAAGAACATAATAAGATAAAGATCACAACAGCCAGAAGGATGACGGGGTAGGTATCGAGAACTTTCAAAACAACGGAAATAATTCCAGTGGTGACTAGTTTTCAAATCACTAGTGCTCCCTCATTTGGAATGTTGCTCAGTGTTGACAGCCCTGTTCAAGACAAGAGAAATATCAGAGCTTGAACAAATACAGAGATCGTTTATGGCCCACGTAGAGCCAGCAAAGCATTTAAATTACTGGAAATGCCTTAAAGTCTTCAATATGTACTCACTGGAGCAGAGGAGAGAGAGATGCATGATAATATATACCTGGTAAGTACTTGAGGGCCTGGTCCCTAATCTGCACACTGCCATAACAACATACTGGAGTGAGAGATATGAGAGGAAGTGCAAAAGAAACCCAATGAGACCAGGGATGCGGTGGGTACAATAAGGGAACACTGTATCAATATTTATGGCCCCAGACTATTCAACATCTTATCAGAAGTTATCAGAGGCACGGCTGGAACAAGTGTAGAAGTCTTCAAGAGAAAACTGGACACGAATCTTCACTAGGTGCCAGATCAACCAGGCTGTGATGGATATGTGGGGCAGCTGGCCTCCAGCAGCAACAGCCTGGTTAACCAGGCAAGCCTGACCCATGGTTGGGCTCTGAGAATAATAAGACTTGAAACTCATCATAAACGTAACTGCATTTTGGTTTTCTTCCAGTGCCTCTGTAATTCTGTCATAGTGGTTTAGTAGCTGTGACAAGCATGATCTTCATGCTCTAAATCTATGTTGGTTTGGGTTGTGCAGGTTATGCTGTTCCATAAAGTTTGTAATTTAATGTCTCATGATCTTAAATATGACATATACATCACATTAACCCTTTCAGGGTTTCGGCCGTACTAGTACGGCTTATGTGCCAGGGTCCTTGACGCACTAGTACTCATTAATTCTAGCGCCCTCAAATCTAGTGAGAGAAAGCTGGTAGGCCTACATATAAAAGAATGGGTCTATGTGGTCAGTGTGCACAGTATAAAAAAAAAATCCTGCAGCACACAGTGCGTATTGAGGAAAAAAAAAAACTTTGACCGTGTTTTTGGATTAAAACAGCGACTTTGCACTGTATTTTTGTATGGTATTTATTGTTGTATTCTAGTTTTCCTGGTCTCATTTGATAGAATGGAAGACATATTACGGAAATTGAGATGATTTTGACTGGTTTTACAATGAAAGTACCTTGAAATTGAGTTCAAAGTAGCAGAAATGTTCGATTTTTACCGAAGTTCAGAAGTAAACAAATCGTGCTAAGAGTCCAATACACGTCAACTGGTGAGTCTAATATTCTTTCACAAGTGCGCCGATATTATTTATACCATTTCTACACTAATGCAGTAGTCTGCATAACAGTAAATCTTCTATTTTTTGTGAGAATAAAAATTCAAAATGGAAAGCAAAAGAATGTAAGAAGGGCATGGGGATGTGACTAATGAACATAGGAAATGTCACTTTAGTGCCAGGAATGTCTTTATTGCTTATTCTGGACCCTGTTTGGAAATTGGCATCTTTTGAAATTTGTGTGAAATTGGCAAAATTGCTAAATTCTGACCACTGTATTGGATAGTTGAAATCGGTAAATGGGTGGTTTCTTGTACTCATTCGATAGAAAAAATGGAGTTCTAGCTAAATAAGCATGATTTTTGTCGACTAGTACAGTGGAATTGGCCGAAAATAGGGCTCAAAGTGGGCAAAATTGCTGATGCGTAAACATCGTCAAGACCACTAACTTCGCGAGAGCATCAAATTTCATACTTTTGGTGTCATTATGATTGGGAAAAGATTCTCTATCTTTTCATAAGAAAAAATAATTTTTTTTTTTTTTTTTTTTTTTTTTTTTTTTAAATTTGGGGACCCTGAGAACAAGTCTCTGAGAGGGCCTGTGGACCCTGAAAGGGTTTTGAGACTCTCTGACTGCGGGTTCAAATCCCGCCCGTGGTATGGTTTGGTTAAGGCTACTGTTCTCTAATTTTTGGCTAGTGTTATCCTACCTCCTTTATGCAAAGGAGGCCTCTGGGCTTTTGTCTTCATCTAGACTCTTCCTCAAAAGAATACTAAGTGCTCGTGCTAATGGAGTTTTATATTTCTTTATAAATGCAGAATCTCATGAATCCAGTCCAAGTACTGCATGAGTGAGCATGTTTTCTAATTCTTTTTTGAAATCTTTTCTTGGATTTATACTTGTGTCAGTTATGTGATCTGTGTGCCTTCAAAGATAATGCACAAATGTTCTGCATTTTCCACCCTACTTTGTTTTAATGGATTGCTGAACATTGATTCATTTTGGTCTTTTAGAATTTTGCATATTTCGTTTTCATCATTGTATGAACCTCATGTGATTAAGGGTCCATTTCTTCATGTAGTTCTTAATGTAGATTTTGCATACAGGTAGAAATATTTTGGGTTTCTAGTAGTATCCAGAACAGTTTTTTTTTTGTTCCCTTTGTGCTTGTTCCATCTCATACAAAGTTGTTTCTCCTTGCATGTTGTCTGATGCATCTTCCCCCCTTGTTTTATTCCATATCTTCCCGCTCTCCCATTTTCGCTACTTTGCACCTATTAGGGTCGAATTCAAGTAGCCATTTTTTTGACTGTAGCTTGTTCTAGCCATTTTGGAGGTTCCTATTCTCTCCTGTTATCTTAATTTTGTGTCACCTGCTTACAGTGATACAATGTACTTATAATTCGGTTTTCTCTGAAAAGTAGTTTGCATATACGTATCATAAATAGTAGGGGTTCAAGCTCTGATCCTCTAGGAGTTTATGGATTGTGACCCGTGTTTGATTTTCTAACCATTACCCTATTCCTTCTGTTAACTAAGTACAGTAACTCATCTCCCTCAATTGAGATTTTTTGATGCTGATGAGGGGGTTCTTGATCAGAGCAATTGGACCTTTGTTCTAATTCTAATTCCCTTAATTAATTGAGCCTGACTTCCTTTCACTACTGCAGGCACTATTTGCCTCTTTTGTAACTCCTTGTAATACCCAATGTATTATTCTGTCCAATCCTATGGATAATGAGAACCTTCAAAACTAGGGAGGCCAAGCCCATGATGACACTCTTCAGGTCACTTGTTCTATCTAGGCTGGAATATTGCTGCACACTAACAGCACCTTTCAAGGCAGGTGAAATTGCTGACCTAGAAAATGTACAGAGAACCTTCACGGCGCGCATAACGGAGATAAAACACCTCAATTACTGGGAGCGCTTGAGGTTCCTAAACCTGTATTCTCTGGACTGCAGGTGGGAGAGATACATGATTATATACACCTGGAAAATCCTAGAGGGACTAGTACCGAACTTGCACATGAAAATCACTCGCTACGAAAGCAAAAGACTTGGCAGACGATGCACCATCCCCCCAATGAAAAGCAGGGGTGTCACTAGCACGTTAAGAGACCATACAATAAGTGTCAGGGGCCCGAGACTGTTCAACTGCCTCCCAGCATACATAAGGGGGATTACCAACAGACCCCTGGCAGTCTTCAAGCTGGCACTGGACAAGCACCTAGTCGGTTCCTGATCAGCCGGGCTGTGGCTCGTACGTTGGTTTGCGTGCAGCCAGCAGCAACAGCCTGGTTGATCAGGCTCTGATCCACCAGGAAGCCTGGTCACAGACCGGGCCGCGGGGGCGTTGACCCCCGGAACTCTATCCAGGTAAACTCCAGGTATTGTTTTCATTGCTCCAAACTCCCAAGGAGTTCTCTCACTTCCTCCTTTGTCACTGAAATATCTCCTAGTCTTTGCTGCTCATCCCTTTCTTCCCTTCCTCCTGGCATATATTCTGGTTATATGATTATTCTTTAGATACCTTCATCATCCTTGATCATGTCACTTAATTATTACTTGGTAGAGTGAACTTTCTATTTAATGGACTATTTGGAGGATGGGGTGTCTGTTAAAGCTGATTGTTAAATTTGAATAAGAATGCTTTTCTGAATGTAATGGTAAAGGCTAGACTTAGGATTTAACCCTCTGACTGTCGCAAACCCCTTTTTGAAACTGCCATTCTGTCACAAAAAAAAAAAAAAATTCTTGTGAAATGATAGAAAATCTTTTCCCGATGGTAATGACACCAAAAGTACGAAATTTGGTCAAAAACTCAGGTAATTACGCTCCTGCGACATATACGCATCGGCGATTTCGCCAACTTTGAGCCCTGTTTTTGGCCAATTCTGTTGCTCCAGTTGACCAAAATCATAGCTATTTCTTTAGAACTCCATTTTTTCTATCAATTGAGTACAAGAAACTGCCCATTTACCGATTTGAACTACCAAATAAAGTGGTCAGAAATTGGCAATTTGGCCAATTTCATGCAAATTAAAAAAGATGCCAATTTCAAAATAGGGTCCAGGATAAACAATGTAGATATTCTTGGCACTAAAATAACATATCCTCTGTTCATTAATCACGTCTCTAGGCCCCTCTTATATTACTATTGCTTTCTATTTTGATTTTTTATTCATACAAAAAATAGATTTACTGTTATGCAGACTACTTCATTATTGTAAAAATGGTATAAATAATATCAGTGCACTAGTGAAAGAATATTAGACTCCCCAGTTGATGTGTATCGGATGTGTGGTGTAATTTGCTTACTCTGGGACATTGGTAAAAATTGAACATTTTCGTTACTTGAGCTCAATTTCAAGGTCGTTTTCATCGTGTAACTAATCAAAATCATCTCTATTTCTGCAATGTGTTTTCCATTTTATCACGTGAGACCACGAAAACGAGAATACAACAATAAATACTATATGAAAATACACCTCAAAGTCGGCGTTTTAATTAAAAAAAAAAAGGTCAGATTTTTTGTTCTCATTATGCACTGCGTGCTGCAGGATTTTTTTTATGTGGTACACACTGACCACACAGACCCATTATATCACAAGTGGGCCTACCAGCTTTCTCCTGCTTGATTTGAAGCCGCTAGAATTTGTGTATAAATGGTTAAAATATCTGTCATTGAAGTGGGTGAAGGAAACCAGAAATTGTTCAAATGTTTTGAACTTTGGTGGTATGTGGTGGAGAGTACCATGGGGTTGGGTGGTAAGAGTGAACTTGGAACTAGGAGTTAGGTGAGGGTGGAAGAATAGGTGACACAGAAGAACAGTGTGTAATGATTGCGCTTAGAGGAAGGGGAGTAAGGAAAAATTACACACCTGGCTGGTTGTGGGAAGCATTTACGAGGGATGGCTGGGGTTTGGAAAATTGTAATGTAGAGGTTGTATGGGGTAGCTGTTTGAGACAAAGATTTTGGGAAGGTGAGGGTGGGGGATAGTAACAATTGGTTGTAGGGAATCGGCATTAGAAGGCCTAGGAGTGAGAAGCATCCAGGGTAAGGAGGGACCTCTGGAGTGGCTGCTTGAAATTGTTATAGTCTAGGTAGGGGATCGAACACAAATGCATGTAGTATTTTGGGGGAAAGGGGATAACTTAAAAGGAAAGATTATGGCTTGGGGTGTTTAAAGTGGTTTCATGTAGGGTCAGGTGGGATTTGTATTATTTTTAAGCAAGACTGTTTTAACCCTTTGACTGTCGCAACCCCCAATTCTGAGGTGTCTCTTGGTGTCGCCAAATTTCCCCCCCCCCCCCAAAAAAAAAAAAAATTTTTTTTCTTATGAAATGATAGAGAATCTTTTCCCGATTGTAAAGACACCAAAAAAACGAAATTTGATGGAAAACTGACAGAATTACGCTCTTGCGAAGTTAGCGACCTCGGCGATATTTACAAATCGGCGATTCCGCCCACTTTGAGCCCTATTTAAGGCTAATTCCATTATTCCAGTCAGCCAAACTCATAGCTATTTCTTCAGAACTCCATTTTATCCATCGATTGAGTACAAGAAACTGCCCATTTACCGATTTCAACTACCCAATAACATGGTCAGAAATTTGCAATTTGGCCAATTTCATGAAAATTAAAAAATATGACAATTTCAAAATAAGGACCAGAATGAACAATGCAGACATTCCTGGCTCTAAAATAACATTTTCTTTGTTCATCAGTCATGTCTCCAGGCCCCTGTGATATTACTCTTGCTTTTTATTTTGAAATTTTATTCAAACAAAAATAGAAGATTTACTGTTATGCAGACTACTGCAATACTGTAATAATTGTAAAAATTACATCAACCCATTCATGACTGCATATTAGAATGGCTATTTGGACATTTATTGGACAATGACATCATTTGTTTACTTTTGAACATCGGCAAAAATCAAACATTTCCCGTACTTTGTGCTCCATTTTCAGGTTCTTTTTATAGTAAAATTAATCAAAATCACCTCTATTTCTATAATATAGTTTCCATTCTATCAAATG